>NW_028277053.1:18329166-18670000 GCF_059951505.1 Python bivittatus
CATGAAAGTTTGATGCTTGTTGACATAGATAGATGAAGATAATGCTTGTGTTCCTCTCCCTGGTCTTGCCTGCCTTTTATCCCAGTTTTGCCAGTTAAATGTTTGCACGGGGTGCAAACTAAACTGGCAATTACCCACACAGCTTTCCAACATTTAACTAATGCATGAAGAGTTGCACTTTCCATGAGCAGAAAATCTGCATTATGAAGCAAAGCAAATAGTTATCGGTCTTCCACATTTGGAAATAGAAAATCCAGCAGTTAAAGTGAAAACTAGTTCCATCCCTAGCAAGATACACACATCCTTGGTAGGTGAAACACAGAAGACAGATCCTCCAGCCAGCCACTATTACATTAAAGCTGGAGATAATTTAAGATTAGAAAGAGTTACTGTCAGCCACAGAGTAAACAAAAAGTGTTAACACAAACCAAAACTGGTAGGATTATTTGGCCATGAGAGGACACATGGATAGAGTATAAACTCACAACATGAATACTAAGAAATTGTCTTCCTGCTATATATATAATTTCATTTTTGAATCATTACATTTACTTTTTCCCTCAACTAAAAGGCAAAAATGCTATCTAGGAGGATTTCCCCCCCCCCCTTTATCCAGTAAGAGGACCACTTGTAGGTCCAGTCACAGCAATCCTATAATGCTCAATAAAAACAAATTTTCCTTGCATTTTTCCCCTGCCCCATTTATAAGGATAACCCCAGAGAAATCACAGTGATCTCCTCACTACATAACACACATTACACTCAACAAATATAATTCTCAACTTAATCAGAAAAAGTCCTTCCAGCTTTCCCCAAGACCAGCATTTTGAATCTTCTTCCTTTAGAGTGAGATTATAGGTTAAATGTGGCTTAAATGCATTTACGTTTTTTTCTTCTGCTTATTGTAACTTTTCTCAAGTCCCCCAAGGCCTCCAGGGCTACTTTTATGTTATTTTCTTGACATATTTCTTTCTCCTCTCTCTTTTTAATCTCTCTCTCTCTCTCTCTCTCACACACACACACATACACACACACACACAGACTCACTCTCTCTCCACATTAACATGCACATAGATTTTAATTAATACCTTCCATTGTGGACCAAGTTTTGGCAAGTTTTTATTAAACAGGGGGCGAGAAGGGAGAAAATCTGCTCACCCAGCAAAATTTCCTTCATTTTCTGTCCAAAAGGGAAGGGAATCCATTATTGATTCACACAATGAATTAGAAAGTTAAAAATAATCCAGTCCCATCTTTTCAGGTTGTTACAAAACAAAGCAAATAACAGCTAAATGCCTATTGCATTTTCCAGTTTTGGTAATGGATGCATTTTATTTTGAGCAAGGTCAATTATTTCATTCTTATTTTATTTCAGAATTGGTCATTTGCCCTGAAGGTAAGAAGTCGGGGGGGGGGGGGGGAATGGTTCCAGAACAGGAGCGAACAACCTGGAGGCACCAGATTGGTTTGCAGACCCCAAATCTCTTCTCCTTTGTTCTTCTGCGCCTTCTCCTGACATACTTGTGGTAAATTAGTGGCCCAGTTGCCTGTCATTTTGAGAAAGGAAACACAAGAAAACTATGCTGGAAGTCCTAAACTAGGCTCAATATAATTAATGTAATTAATTCTAATCCCACTACCCAAGGAAAAACAGACAATCCTATTTTATCGCTTTCTCAGGTGTTCTATTATTTTTCCCCTGCTGTTCACTTCTCTGGTGTGACTTGAAATAGCTTTTTCTTTCTCTCTGTAAGTAAGTGTCTGCATGTGTTTGTCAAGGAAGGAAGGAAGGAAGGAAGGAAGGAAGGAAGGAAGGAAGGAAGGAAGGAAGGAAGGAAGGAAGGAAGGAAGGAAGGAAGGAAGGAAGGAAGGAAGGAAGGCAAATTAATAAACTCCGCAAAAACATTAAATAAATAAAACTGTTTGTAGCTGATAGTGAGTTAAGACTAAAGGAGAGAACTGGATATAACTCATCATGTCCTCTGGTGTCTGTAAGTTATGGGGTGTTCAGATATATGAGAAAACCTGCAAGTTACATGAGTTTATATTATTACTTCATTATAGCTACAGACATATGAAATGATTAGAATTCAGCTCTCATTCTTCATCATCAAACTTAGCAAATCTGATCCAGTATTGGTTTTGTACCACTCAGATGTTGGCATCCATATATGAGGAAGGGAAAAATACTCCAATGGGTTTTCATTGTGTCCTTTTGAACACAGTGTGTTAAAATCTGAAATAAAATAGCATCTACCCACACACAAAGGAACACTGTTCTGAAGAAGGCCAAGCCCTGCAATGGTGAGCAGTTGTGAGTAAAAATTTAGACAGATGTAGGTGGTACAACAGCATCTTCCCAGCTGTCAGTGGCCACATTGGCAGAAATTGGGATGTACCCGCCAGAGAATTGCTTTACCATCCATCAGCACTTCCCTGATTCATTAAATGCACATAATTATGATCTGCTCTTAGCTATATCACTTAAATATTCTACTTTCAAAAGGCAAAGGAAAAAAATCAGCATCCCGTTCATATATAATGATGTGTTTTTTTAAAAAATAAAACTTCTCCACTGCAGTTGGGGTATAGAAGTTCTTCCTTTGCAGAGAGGTAAACAAGGTCCTTTATTAAACAAATGTAAGTTCTTTCCACACTGTCGCAATGTTCACTGCCCAAACCCTCAAGGAGAGCTTCAGATTGACTCCCAACGAAGAGAGGCCTTCCCAGGCTCTTCTATCTGGGACAGAGGAGAGGCATACCAAAGCAGATGGCTACCTTCAGACTGGGAAGATCATGCTTCACATCTCCTCTCCTTCAGCTGATTGGTGGGCCTTGACTTGAGTCAAGCATGTCACAAAAAGATTGTTGGGAGGATAAGGTGAGGGGAAGACTCTCATTAACTATCTTGAATTCCTTGGAGGAAGAAGATGTATGTATAAGTTTTAAAAGAAAAAGAGATTGCTTCACCTGGTGTCAATCACACCACAACCTGGGATCTGCTGGAGATGGCTTCTTGATGATCCCTCCTGCATGTAAAGTTGTTGGGACCATTGGCAGACCTGCTCCATAGTGATGCCAGACCTTGAGGATAAACCTCCACTGGAACTGAACCCCCCAATTTGGATTTTTAGAAAACAGTGAAAGATTGACCTGTTTACCGCAGCATTTTCTGAAACCTGTACGGCTCTATTATATTAGTTTTCAATACATATTTTAAGGTTATTTTAACATTTGAATTTTAATGTGATTTTAATAGTGATTTTTTAAAAAATCATTTGAAACCTCCTGAGCACCTTTAGGCACAAGGACGGGGTATAAATCTTAATAAACAAGTGTCTCCTTCACATGAACTTTCCCCTTCATCAGCACTGCTCATTAGGATGCAAATATGAAAACAATTAACTTGTTCATCATATTTATCCAAACATGTGAACTGTCTTAAGTTTTATAAACCCAGGTTCATACTGTATTTTAACTACGCATTTATTGTGTCTTGTTTAACGTATTTTGCATTTTATGTTTATTTTCCGCATCCCCATTTGTTTTTGTGTGTCTGTCTGCTGGTTAATTTCTAGCTATTCTGGAGGTGAACCTTGTATGATTTACTTAGTTTACTTAGCAGTTAATCAACTCTAAGAAAAATACAGAACAATTTGTTTCATACAGATTGTACTTCTGAAGTATGTTTGGAATGTTTTTTTTTTTTTTAATTTACAGCATATTTTTCTTTATCTTCTTTCGTGGATGGCAGTCTCGCATGTTGAAGCTGCTCTCTGTGCACATATAAATCCTTTCTCAAATGCGTTTTCCCCAGTATAAATGGCTCTGGGTACATCTTTTTATGGGTAAACTCTTGGATGTTTTTTCAGTTCTCTGGAATACCAAATCATTCCAATATGTTAGCTGTTTCTGTAACATTTAATCAATGTAAGGGGCTTTTCCCTCATTCTTCTAATGCTAGAGTAGCCTGAATTCATTAGGAAATTATAAGAGATCCAATCACAAGAAACTCAATGGGGGTTGAAGAATTGCTAAAGGCAATGCTGTTTATAGCATGCCAGATAGATAGACATAATGGAACAGTGGACAATAAACAGGAGTTGACAGCATGAAAAGTTAATTTAGGGCACTGTATTCAGTCACTATGCATATTTCTGGATCCAGACCAAGAAGAAGTAAATGCCTCTCATCAATATGCTGTCACGGGTTGCAATCAGAATTAAGTACAACTAACTTAGGTGAAAGGCAACCCATTGTCTTTGAATAAAGGAGACAAATAGGATCCATTGCTGGCTAACCAGTTCATAGCATCGTCCTGTAGAATGGCAATGTTGGAAAGGGTGACGAGGGTCATCTAGTCCAACCCTCTGCAATATTCAGAGGTGGCTGTCCAGCCACTTCTTCAAAGCCTCCAAAAATGGAGAACCCACAGCCTCCATTTGAGAGTGAATTACCAGTAACCAATTTAGGAATGAACTTATCTGAATGTACAGAATCAACTGTTGTGAGCCACCCCAAGTCACATATATGAAGTGGGCGGCTATAGAAAATGAATGAATGAATGAATGAATGAATGAATGAGCTTATGTGTGTTTGCCAGTTATATTCATCCCAGCACAAATATGTGAGGAAAATGCTGTTCTTTCTCTTTGTGTTGATAATAAGTGATACAGTCTAGAAGATATCAAGACAAAGAGGAAGAGGATGGAGGGGAACCTCAGTAAATGATAAGAACACACCTTTTTCATGCCAAAGATCACAACAGTATTTCAAATTAAATACTCAGTTACAGGAAAAGGTTGGACAATGGCATCATGTGAAGTTTGTTTTGTGGAAGGTGAGATCCACAAGGGTCTTTGACAAAAACAGGTAGAGCTATGTCGTGAATGCCAATGGTGCAGGCATAATTTTTCATTTTCCCCCAGCTTGGGTAAGGATGAGCTGCTCTTTTCAGTGGCAGCGGTTTTAGTGGGCTCTTGGGTTTGCAGATTGCCTTCATGAAAACCTAGAATGCTTTTGTGGATTCAGATATTGAGATAGGTAGGGTTAACATGCCAACACTCCTAAAATTCATTTCAAATATTTATACAGGAAATTATATTCTAAAAATCTGATTGCACTTTAATTTGATTTATCACTGATTTGTTTCACCAATGAAACTTTCTTTCAACTGAAAATGAAAGACATACATGAAGATGTAGGACAGCAGCAACAAAGAGAAGGCCTTAAAGGTTGTGTTGTATGCTGCCAAGCCAGTCCAACATCTACCCACCTCCGCAAGATGGATAGTTGGTCAAGAAAAACCAAGCATTTCAGGACAAACTTTCTGATGTCTGGTCTATAGCAGCAATAACAAGTTTAGGAGGAAAGAAACCCTGGAAGAAAAAAGAGTCCATTGAGAACGGACCTTGCTCAATATACCTGGTCAAATATCTGTTTGGGGAAGGGAGCATAAAACCGGGGTGTAAGAATGGAATGGCCAGCCAGGCAACTGACAAGCTATCCCCTTGAATGGGATCTCTGCACTGCAGCATTTTATTGGGGTCCTATTTGACCTCCATAACATCTAGACATGGCGAGATTCCTTTCATCTGCTCCACATAATTGGACAGTAATGGGTAGAAAGAGAAATGCAGTGGGTAATTGAATTTCACTGGGTTTGATGAGAGAAAAATGGAGAACTATACATGATGAAACCATTCTAAGCCATTTGGGGTCTTCCCCCATCTGCCCTCCCCCAGTTCTGCCCTAAAGTACTTATTTCTGATGGCATATAAATCCTTATTCCTCATCTCTAAACAAGTCAGGCATACGGCGTGATGCAGGGAGATCAAGCTCTTCGCACCTAAGCACTTTGCCATTTGAGAATGCAGGTCTTCTTCTCTGGATGCAGCATTCTGCACGGAATCAGGGAATTGCTGGAAATTACAGGACTTTCCATCAAAGCAGATCAGATAATTTCCACCTTTGCAGACCTGCACACTGTATCTGTTGAACCATGAATGTTAAAACAAACATGAAGAGAAATGGAGGGAGGTGTCAGAAAGATTTCAGAGATTGCTTAAGGTGTCCAGATATGCCTCAATCTTACTCAAGGCTTTTGCTTTGCTCTCCCCCTTCTTCCCCTTTCAAGACTGATGCTGTTGATCAGGCTACGTTTCTCTCTGTTTCTGTGGCCAACATCAGCTACTATTAAGGACTTTTCATGCGTGTAAAATAATATGATTTCACAATGATTACATATTCACTCTACAGCTGGCTGAGTTTTTACATCTCCATTTGTCATTGACTATTGTGTCCAATTAAATGATTAGCTTTTAAAAACTGCTACACATTAAGAGAGTGAACTTGTGTTCCATTGCAGTGAGTGATGCAGAAACAAACTCATTACAGCATGTAATTCACCCATATTAAATAACAAACAGATGGCGGCTGTAAATGAGAGCTGTTTTTTCTCTTCAAAAGTGCCAGGGAAAAGGTGTTTTTATTTATCTTTGTTTCCAGCTTCTTTCTGTTTTCTTGACAAGTGGGCAGCTGGCTGCTGAGGTTTTCAATTGGTGCAGAAGAATGAAAAGCCGGTTTCCATTAATTTCCCCATAAAATAACTCTTTGAATCATTCCCGTTATAAATGCCTGTGCAGTAGCAAGCTGCTGCTTGATTAATTCACTTATTATGAAGATTTCATCTTTTATAAGAGGGCCTGCAGGTAATTTATCTTGTTTAGTAAGATTAGAAAAATGTAATTATCTTGATACCTTTGGACCCCTCTCATTTTAATTGTGTACCCATAAATTTCAAACATTAAGATGGAATTTCATTTCTCTATCTTTTTTTTAAGCACAAATGTTCTTAACATGTGGCAGAAAATGGTACTGTAAGAGGTACATTAAAAAGTTATGAATTTCAGTGCATCGGAGTTGTACCTGTAGATCCTCCTAATGGGAACAACAATTTTGGTGACATTCCATCTATTTCTTTTTCCTTTATCAGAGCAGTGTTGAGGAAAACATCGCTGTCTCTAGGAAACTGATTGATCTGCTTTATTTTCACCACTCAAAATGAAATTGGAGATCATCCTCAGCTGCCCTACTGAGACTGAACAAATTCCACTAATACCACCAATGTTTATACATCTTGCTCAGCAAGTCTGAAATCTGCTTCCTTCTTCTTTCACGTGCAATGTTGGTGATGGATCTCTTCCTTGATTTTAGCTTAGGGTCTAGAATATTCTGTCTTTCCTCGGACCATTAAGAAAGAGATTGCTCTGAGAACAAATCCTTTTGCTGTTACGTGTTGAATGAGAGTTATTAAAACAGTACCAGTTTTGTTTGTCCTGAGCCTTCACAAATGTGATGCCTCTGCCTAAGATCCCATCACACAACAGTCTCGATCTTCCTTTGAACCCTCTATCCTAAATCAAGAAGCCAGCTTTTCCCACCTAAGGAGAAGACTCAATAATGGTGTAGCTAATTCCACATTAGGGGTCATAAATAACAATCACTTTCTAAACCTGGAGATGTCAAGGATTCAGTGTAGGAGTGCTACCTCTAAAGCATATGTGCTGTGCCTTCCCCCAAACGTGAGGCATTCTATTTTTAAACCAACTGGATTTCCCACATTTTGTCTCTTCTCATACTGCATCTGAGAAACAATGAACTAGTAAATGGCAGACATGCACATTTCCTACCTAGGACTGCAATCCTAAATAGATTTCCCATGAGAAAGCTTGTGGGGAAACAATATGCCAGAAGTAAGCCTTCTTAGGACTGACCTGCACATATTCCTTCAGTGAGAAAATATTAAGGGGGGGGGGAATAGAGAATTCCAAAAGACACTTCTAGTCCAAGTTTAGTAAAATCTACACTAACCTTTTTATTGTCAGGCCTTGGACTATTTAATATCCCATTCCTGCCTGGCAGAGAACACATGAAATATGATGGGCATTATCCTGCCTACTCACACCTGGAATTCCCAAATGGCAGAGAGCTTCTTTTCACTCCAAAGCCCCAAACCACCAGGACGGACTCCTCTGGAATCAAGAACCAAGTTATTTCATTAGGAAGCATGACCTAGAAGCTCTTGGACTCAGCAGGATACATCTCACTTAGTGAAAGAAGGGATCACCCTAAAAAGATCTTTGTTGTTCTCCCTTTAGAAATTCATGAGCTCGTACTCTCTTAAAAGAAGGAAAGTTAGCCACACTGGCTTCGGGGCAATAATTTTGTGGACATCAATTTGAAATAATCTCTCAAGGGAAAAAAAAGTTATGACAGTTTTAATCTGTATAAGCATTCAACAGTGCTAGTGAAGTCCACAATGACAGCATTTCTTTGCTTCTGAAAATTAGATTACTTAAAAGCAAGCTTTATGTTCAAATTTTGAGTTCTCGAACTAACATTTGACAAGTAGAGATTGAAGGTACAATATTAGAAAGTATTATTGGGTTGGAGTTGTAATTGATTTTCAAAACCATCACATCCTACATTGTACAGAAGTTCGAGAAATTAAAGAAATTTGTTTTGACTTTTAGTGAAATGAAGCTTATTGTATTCTGAGACACAAAACTGTGCACCTTGTGGGCACCTCCTCTGCATGTCATCATATTTGTTTCCTTATCCATACCTCAGTCCCTGGGAGACACATGAAGGACATGGGCAAAGAGGCATATGTTGTACCTCATGTCCAACCGTGCTGGAAATGATGGTGTCCCCTTTTTCCTATAGAAATCTGCAGGGCTCTTTGCTTAAGCAATAATCAAATTTTGTCTTCTCCAAGCATTTTAATATCTCAAAATACTCAATATGTTCTTCTTCCTGGCAGACAAAGAAGAGGGCTGTAGATTTCCTTCAAAATGCTTCTGTGCACTTTAGAAGCATTCGTTCAGTGCAAGATATTTAAAATGTTAAAATAGCTTCTTATCATTTGCTATACGTCAACGGTGTTGCTGTTTCTGTTGTTATTAATATGAAGTAGCGAGAGGGGCATTTGGGCATTGTGCATTATCTGCTAGTTGAAGTTCTAAGCAGTGAGAAAATTCATAAGCACAGAAAAGCTGTAAATCGAGAGCACGGAACGAAGAAATGAGCACAGATGGCTGGAATATTTCAAGTCAGGTGAGAATAGCAATTGTGACAAAGCATGATCCAGGAGACCTTTGTCAGCAATCGCCCATCTGAATTCTGAAAAGGTGACTAGCTCATTAGGCAGATTGAAGAACAGCCCTCAGTGACCTTGTAACAAACCCAGGACTGCAGATCTGCTTCGCCTGCACATAAACCAGTCTTGGTGGCTCTACGGTTTATGTGTGCCAGGTGTTCTTGGAAATTCAGCCAGGAATATGTAATTCTTATTCCCATGGAGGACCATACTGCAGAGTGGGTGTGAGATCTCCGTCTACTAGAATTCTCTTCCGTCCTCTCACTTTCACAAATTCTGAAGAAGTGCGTTCAGTGTCATGGTTCAACTTCACCAATTATCAGGACTCCTTGAAAGTCTCATTGAGGTCACAGGTTGCCATTCAAGCATGTTCATCAAGGGCTTATAGTATATTGAAAATTGCAGAGTCTCTTCTTCTACAAGGGAAAGAAGCAAAGAACTGTATGCCTGTGGCCATCACATGGTGGAGGACGCCGAGTAGCGTCCCCAACAAACCCAGCGATGCCAAGTGGTACCTTCACGTAAGCTGTGTCTGTGTGTCTGATGCATGGCAGACATAAGGACATTGCGGCATTTATGGCACTCATGTGTCTGCATTGCCCCAGGGCATTTTCTGAGCAAATAACTTGGGGGAGTCAAAAGAGTTAAAGCCCACCTTGTTATGCCATCACATGCTTGTCAGTATCAGATTTCCCTTGGTGCCTTTCAACTGCATAAAGACAAAAAACAGTCTTTGGGTTCTTGTTTGCAAACCTCCAGACCATGTTGATCTTGAATCACACTGGAGGATAAACACAAGACAGTTAGTCTTTTCTGTCCTCAGGGGCAAAGAAAAAAATGGCTTCCTTAAAAAGAAAGAATTTCACAAAAGGGCTTGTTTCTCCTATTTTACTTGTTTCAAAATATTTCATTTCAAGATACCGTTCCAATGGCCAGGCCGTATCAGTGCCAGACCTTTGATGAATTTTTAAATAATCTTTCCAGATATAAATGATGATATATAAAGTTTCATTTTCACCTCTATGAGATGGTTTCTGATTTGCTGGTTTCCTGGGGTGCTTTTAATTTATTTTTCCTTCATGATTTTAAGGGAGTTCAGAACATATAACCCATATAACCCTCCCACTCCAACTCTTCTTTTAACCTTTTCTACCTGAAAATTGCAGGGCTTCAATTTAGTACTGTGGGGACCATGAATCAGCTATGCTCATATCATAACCGGAAAAATATTATTGATTGTGTGTGTGTGGGTGTGGGTGTGCGTGTGCGTGTGGGTGCGTATACACACATATACACCTACCAAAAGAGAACATTTTAAAAAAAAGAATAAGAAAACAAAATAAAAAAGGAATTAAAAAGTAGAGTCCAAATGAAAAAATAGGGACTTTACAAGTGTCATAGAAATTAAGGTTTTTCAGTATTTCTTTAATTGATTCTTAATAAGTGAGTACATCATAATGCTTCAAAAAACCTAGAAATTGGACATTTATGACCAACCTCCTAAACCAAAGTTTAGAACCTTATCAAGGAAGGACAAATCACAAAAGGAGAACAGTGGTAGATGAAAAGCAGTGGACCCATCCTCCCATGTTTCTATGGATGCCCCAAAATTCACAAGCATGACATACCTCTTTGTCCAGTTGTACCATTACCAGGGACTCCAACATACAACATAGAAGGAAAACAAAAGGACCAGAACACATCCTCTCCAGCAGCCTACACCCAGATAAGCAGGGATTAACACCAGACAAGCAATCAAGCATAAAACAATACCCTAATCAAGGAACTACCAAGGAGAAAACAACTCCCCCACCAACACTGGCAGGGCAAGTTACTGTATATAAACAGGGAGCAAACCCCACCTTCCTTCGCACTGGTGATGTTACCTAGTTGGGTATGACATGTCTGCAAGCAAACAACCAAGCTCAGAGAGCGCCAAGGACTCCACAGAAAGCAAATATCAGGAACAGCAGTCCACACGATACAAACCATACAGATTTAGCACATTTTATCAAACTGAAATATTGAGAGTTCATTACTAAGATATTACTCTAAGAGATGTTGTTCTTTAGGCTGAAATGACAAGATCTGCAGGGTTTGTGTTCTAGGTCCAATTCTGTTACAAAAATGCAAGGAACTGGTGGTTCTCGAACAAGGAAGCCATGATTTGTTGAATTTGCCACTTTTGACTGTTGTAGAAACCTAGAGTTGGAAGGGGCTACAATGAATGATCAAATCCAACCCTCTGCTCAGTACAAAAATCTGAATTAAGGCATCTCAGACAGAATGCGGCTGTCCAGGCTCCGCTTGAACCCATCCAGTGAAAGGGAGGCCACCTAATCTCAGGGTCTTTGTTCTCCTGCTCCAATTATTCCCCTTCCCAAAAGGATTTTTTTTTTCTAGCTTTCAATTAGAATTTGATTTCCTGTTATTGGAGCCCCTTGTTCTGAGTTCTGCGCTCTGGAGTAAAGGAGAAGAGGGCTTGCTGTTCTCCGTGGCATTCTTCTAGGGATGTGAAGGCTGAACATACCAGCGACTTCAGCCTCTCTTCGCACAACTATCAAGGACAAAGAGGAATGAGCCAGAGACATCAATAGAGCAGGTTTATCTTGGTACAGATTTGCCCAGACATTTGCCTGAAAGCAGCCGGGCCTGGAGCCAGGACACCAGTGTCCCTCCATCTCACATATGAAGAGAATTCCATCCATTTCTGAGTTGAAGCACCCCTCACAATTGCCAATCTGGATGAGTGTGAGTCACCAACCAAAGGATATTAAAGGGGAAACTTAATATCTTTGATGTGGTTCCCCCTCCTGTGCTTGTCTGATTGCTATATTGGTTAATATTGTAACAAAGTAGGCTTTGTTTCACACTGCATGTTGAAAATCTTATCAGCTTTTACATAATGATCAAGTACTTGTTACAGCAACCCTACAAATCATTCAGAATCCCACTCATTTATTCTACTTTTTCTTCACTTTTATATCCATTGCAGAGAAAGAAGAGAGGAAGGGAGGATATTTCAAATGCATGGGTATTATGGACCAAACCATTGTAAACTACCAGGTCCCACTCACCCCATCTCTTCCTCTTCCTCTTCCTCTTCCTCTTCCTCTTCCTCTTCCTCTTCCTCTTCCTCTTCCTCTTCCTCTAGAATTAATAGGATTTATGACCCTACTTTCAACAATATGTACCTCAAGCAACACTAATTATATTTTCATTAATCTCAGTGGCTAGTTCTTGCCCTAATAATTTAGACTTTTATGGACTAATCTGGTGTTTTACATGTTCAGTAAAGTGTATCTACAAGCAAGGTTTACTAAAAAGAATTCCTTTAGGTCAAATTATTTGTTGTTGTTGTTGTTTAGTCGTTAAGTCGTGTCCAACTCTTCGTGACCCCATGAACCATATTGTGCCAGGCCTTCCTGTCCTTCACTGCCTCCCTGAGTTTGCTCAGTTTCATGTTCATTGCTTCAGTGATGCTATCTAACCATCTCATCCTCTGCCGTCCTCTTCTCCTTTTGCCTTCAATCTTTCCCAGCATCAGGGTCTTTTCCAAAGAGTCCTCTCTTTGCATTAGGTGACCAAAGTATCTGAGCTTGAGCTTCATTATCGATCCTTCCAATGAGCAATCAGGGTTGATTTCCTTTAAGATTGACTGGTTTGACCTCCTAGCAGTCCAGGGGACTCTTAAGAGTCTTCTCCAGCACCACAGTTCAAAGGCATCAATTCTTCGGCGCTCGGCCTTT
Organism: Python bivittatus; assembly: GCF_059951505.1. Classification (NCBI taxonomy): domain Eukaryota; kingdom Metazoa; phylum Chordata; class Lepidosauria; order Squamata; family Pythonidae; genus Python; species Python bivittatus. The sequence continues at coordinate 18,342,076 of NW_028277053.1, forward strand.
TTTATGGTCCAGCTCTCACAGCCATACATTACTACTGGAAAAACCATAGCTTTGACTATGCGGATCTTTGTCAGCAAGATGACGTCTCTGCTTTTTTATATGCTATCTAGGTTTGCCATAGCTTTCCTCCCAAGGAGCAAGCATCTTTTAATTTCATGGCTGCAGTCTCCGTCTGCGGTGATCTTGGAGCCCAAATAAATGAAGTCTGTTACTGCTTCCATTTCTACCCCTTCTATTTGCCAGGAATTGATGGGTCCAGATGCCATGATCTTAGTTTTTTTAATGTTGAGTTTCAAGCCAGCTTTCGCACTCTCCTCTTTCACCCTCATCAAGAGGCTCTTTAGTTCTTCTTCACTTTCTGCCATGAGGGTGGTATCATCTGCATATCTGAGGTTGTTGATGATTCTCCCTGCAATCTTAATTCCGGCTTGTGATTCTTCCAGCCTGGCATTTCTCATGATGTACTCTGCATATAGGTTAAATAAGCAGGGTGACAGTATACAGCCTTGTTGTACACCTTTCCCTATTTTGAACCAATCGGTTGTTCCATGACCGGTTCTAACTGTTACTTCTTGGCCCGCATACAGATTTCTCAGGAGACAGGTAAGGTGGTCTGGTACTCCCATCTCTTTAAGAACTTGCCACAGTTTGTTGTGATCCACACAATCAAAAGCTTTTGCATAGTCAATGAAGCAGAAGTAGATATTTTTCTGGAACTCTCGTGCTTTCTCCATGATCCAGCGAATGTTGGCGATTTGATCTCTAGTGCCTCTGCCTCTTCAAAACCCAGCTTGTACATCCGGTAGTTCTCGGTTCATGTATTGCTGAAGCCTAGCTTGTAGGATTTTGAGCATAACCTTGCTAGCATGTGAAATGAGCGCAATTGTGCGATAGTTTGAGCATTCTTTGGCGTTGCCCTTCTTTGGAATTGGAACATAAACTGACCTTTTCCAATCCCATGGCCACTGTTGCATTTTCCAAACTTGCTGGCATATTGAGTGCAGCACTTTAACACCATCATCTTTTAGTATTTTAAATAACTCAGCTGGAATACTGTCATCTCCACTAGCTTTGTTGTTAGCAATGCTTCCTAAGGCCCACTTGACTTCACTCTCTAGGATGTCTGGCTCAAGGTCAGTGATCACACCAGGGTGGACATCAGGGACATTAAGATCTTTCTTGTATAGTTCTTCTGTGTATTCTTGCCACCTCTTCTTAATCTCTTCTGCTTCTGTTAGGTCCCTGCCTTTTTTGTCCTTTATCATGCCCATCTTTGCACTAAACGTTCCTTTGTTATCTCCAATTTTCTTGAAGAGATCTCTAGTCTTCCCCATTCTATTGTTTTCCTCGATTTCTTTGCATTGTTCATTTAAGAAGGCCTTCTTATCTCTCCTTGCTATTCTCTGGAAATCTGCATTCAGTTGCTTATATCTTTCCCTTTCACCCTTGCTTTTCACATTCCTTCTTTCCACAGCTATTTGTAAAGCCTCATCAGACAGCCATTTTGCTTTCTTGCATTTCTTTTTCTTTGGGATGGTTTTAGTTGCTGCCTCCTGTACAATATTACGGACCTCTGTCCATAGTTCTTCAGGCACTCTGTCTACCAAATCTAATCCTCTAAATCTATTCATCACCTTCACTGTGTACTCACAAGGAATATGATCTAAGTCATACCTGAGTGGTCTAGTGGTTTTCCCTACATTCTTCAATTTAAGCCTAAATTTTGCAGTAAGAAGCTCATGATCTGAGCCACAGTCAGCTCCTGGTCTTGTTTTTGCTGTCTGTATAGAGCTTCTCCATCTTTGGCTGCAAAGTATATAGTCAATCTGGTTTTGGTATTGACCATCTGGTGATGTCCATGTGTAGAGTCATCTCTCGTGTTGTTGGAAAAGAGTGTTTGCTATGACTAGCTTGTTCTCTTGACAGAACTCTATTAGCCTTTGCCCTGCTTCATTTTGTGCTCCAAGGCCAAACTTGCCTGTTATTCTGATTACTCCTTGACTTCCTACTTTAGCATTCCAATCCCCTATGATGAAAAGGACATCTTTTTTTGGTGCTAGTTCTAGAAGATGTTGTAGGTCTTCATAGAACGGTCAACTTCAGCTTCTTCCACATCAGTGGTTGGGGCATAGACTTGGATGACTGTGATGTTGAATGGTTTGCCTTGGATACGCACTGAGATCATTCTGTCATTTTTGAGGTTGTACCCCATTACTGCCTTTCCCACTCTCTTATTGACTATGAGTGCAACTCCATTTCTTCTAAGGGTTTCTTGCCCACAGTAGTAGATATAATGGTCACCCGAATTAAATTCACCCATTCCCGTCCATTTCAGTTCTCTGATTCCCAAGATGTCGATGTTCAGTCTTGTCATCTCATGCTTGACCACATCCAGCTTGCCTTGGTCCATAGATCTTACATTCCAGGTACCTATACAATATTGTTCTTTACAGCATCGGACCTTCTTTTCGCTTCCAGATACATCCACAGCTGAACGTCCTTTCGGCTTTGGCCCAGCCGCTTCACTCTTTCTGGAGCTACTTGGAATTGCCCTCCGCTCTTCCCCAGTAGCATATTGGACACCTTCCGACCTGAGGGGCTCATCTTCCGGCGTCATATCTTTTAGCCTTTTGACATTGTCCATGGGGTTTTCTTGGCAAGGATCCTGGAGTGGGTTGCCATTTCCTTCTCCAGTGGACCACATTTTGTCAGAACTCTCTGTCATGACCTGTCCGTCTTGGGTGGCCCTGCACGGTATAGCTCATGGCTTCACTGAGTTACGCAAGCCCCTTCGCCACGACAAGGCAGTGATCCATGAAGGGGAGGTCAAATTATACCTATGCCAATAAAGATACTCATAAGCAGGATTCTATAAGGGGAACCAGCTGGATTTTGTTTTTCTTTTCTTTTTGGAAGTAGACCTTGAAGAGCTCAGAAAAGTTGTGAACACAAAGGACAACCTTTATTATAACCAATAATGGCAACTAGTTGGGAATGAAAGCAAAAGCAAGTATCTATTCAAAATAAATTAAAAGATGTGCGTCCTTTATTTTACATTTTGTGTATTTAAATTAATAGTGGTATTCCAACCAGTCATCATCAAATTCATGAAGATAAATTTTAATTCAGGACAAATTCTCAACCTTAAATATCAATTGGGTAGGCTGTTTTCTTAACTCATGGACACAATTAAGTCAGGACACATTACAGATCATACACAACAAAGGTACATCCCATTAGAAAGCAACTCACATATTTTCACAAGTGCTAAACTAATTGAAAACTATTTTTACCTGCCAGTGTTCTTCTATTACTACAGATGGACAAATCAATTTGCATTTGATCCCTATCAGTTTCTCGTGTATTTAATTATAAGTTCAATATGTCCATTCTGTCCTATTTCTGTATTAATAAAACAACTTGAAAATTCACATTAAGGTTTACATATCTGTTTTTCCAACATGTGCACTTTGGGAGCAATTTCCCCAAATGCATACACATTTTTGTATTCAACTTTCTTTATTATATATGTTCCTGAATTCATTTCTGAATTCAAATTCTCAGCTGAAAACTGCAAGTGCATACTCCCAAAGAAATCTGATCCACATATTAATCTAGGAACTGCAACTTAGGGTGAATTTTAAAATGGAATCTAATTAACATTCTCCTACTTATTTGTGATGATCCACCTTTGGGGAAAATATAATATTCCAATATTTTCATTAACAGTCATTGATCAGAATGACATAACCAGTCCAGTTCTCCAATTTCAGTGAGGTAAGAAAATGGTCTCTCTCTTCCTTAGAAAAAAGGAATTTTTGCTGAGTAATTGCCATAATTACATATTTGGAAGAAGATACTGGACAACATTCTAAATGCCAGCTAGCCCCATTTATTAAATAATGCAGTACAAGGTTTTTTAAGCTTGGTTTTTGAATTATCTAAAGACCTAAGGAGATCTACAGTAAATCTGCAGAAACCTCAAATGTAGCCCTCTGAGATTATCTGAAGGGCCACTGAAGGGACTAAATAACTTCCTTAGCTACTATCTTCTGCTTCAGGAACACAGTCAAAACATATCCCTGAACCATTGCTGGAGAGAATGGTAGCAAAGATGTTAAAAGTTGCCCTGTTTATACGTATTTGTAGAAGACATGGCAGATTCAGCTGGGGTGGAATGACCAAGCCAACCCCTGGCAGGAACAGTTAAATGGCAACCAAGTAGTCTTAGAGCAACTCCAGCAAGCTTCTGGGCCCAACTGTAGACAGGAAGATCTATGAGCACCTTACCAACTTGGATCTTTTAAATGATCTACCTTTCTCCATACCATTCATTAAAAAACCATGTGTCCCACTTTGCAGGTGATTGCTTTCCTGTGCAGAGCTCTCAAAAGGCAGCAGTTGGACATTGAGTTGAAAAATAAAGGGATATGACCAAAGACCTTGATACTGTTCCTGATGGAGACAGCAGACTGAACAAAGGCAGTTAGTCTTCCTTACTATGGTAAGAGGCACTGCATTTCTGTTTTAGTCTAGTAATTATTTATAGATAATTAGAATCTTGTATATAAATTAGCCTCTCTTTATTTTACATACTTGTTTCCTATTATCTCCTCTTTGATGATACACCTCCTCTTTTTTAGCAATGTGTAAGTGATCTCTCTAATCAGAGGTCTTCATCTGGATCTTTTCATCTGAACTAATTGTTTTTCTCTACTTAAAAACATCAGTGATCGGAATCACAGCATACAGTATGTATTCATTGGCTATGATATAAGCAACTGCCCACTTCAAACTCATCTTGTATTACAGATGGATGTAATGAACTGGGAACTTCTCTTATTCAGGTCTTCCTGGGGGGGGGGGGGAATGAAAAAATGAAAGTTCCTATGAGCCATTGACCAAACTTATAAAACAAACAAACAAAAATAAAAAATCCCAACAGCACTTAGAAACAAGTTCACAATAAATAGGAATAGCGTATCAATCCAAGCAACAGTAAAACCAGCTCAAAGCTATTCATGCATTTTGGGGGGGGGGGAAACAAAGCAAAACACAGCAAAACAGCAGAAATGTCACTCAAGGACATTTGTCACTCATGTCTCTATCGAAGTTTTGCCTTAACTCGGCTGCCAAGAGATGGGCAACTGTATGATGGGAGCGACGTGTTTTCTGTATCTCTTTGCTCGTATCTGTGGCTCTCTAGATTTATTATCTGGGCACTTGGGTCAGAGAGATTGAATCTGTCTCCAATTAGAGAACCTGGAACCGGATGTGACAACAGAGGCTAATTCTGTAAAGGCTTTGTTTCCAAGAAACAAACCAGGAAGGAAAATCCCAAACAATACTATAATTTGGAAATATCTGTTTCCCAGAAACCATTCCACAAGCTAAAAATAGGTAGGAAATGGCTTGGAACAGCACTCCCTCTGCTTTAAAATTGGCTGTTTATTAAATACTTTTAAAAACAAGATGTGAAATTATCTAAAGAACACATTTACATTCTTGGTTTCCAGAACAGTTTAATCAAAAAGCTTTTTCCTTTCTGTGCCTAGCATAGAAATGAGATTTACAAACATGATGTGGGAAACAATATAATTTGGACCAAGTTTGGATTAGGAAAGCTGTATGTATCTAGGGAGGTATCTTCCGCTCCAGCTTTATTTTCCATGTTTTCCCATCCATTTCTTTTTCTTTTCAAAAGAGTTCTATAACGGCTATACTTAAAAACTTCTAAAAGTACTGCGAAGTCCACTGCATGGTGAATTCAGTACTCAGATAAATTCCATATAAATGAGAAATGTAGAAATTTGACCCAATGTCATTGTAACTGCTGAGCTAGCAAAAACTAAACCGTTAAAAACACCCGATAGAAACAGATATTAACACATTACAGTTACCCAAAACAGAGTCCTAACTGATGGACTCGATCTATAACATGTCTCTTTTCAAGGCGCTCAAGGCAGGTTACATTTTTCAAAACAGTTATCCCCGCAAGAACCTGTGAAGTAAGTTAGGGGGAGGAAGATTGGTTCAAAGTCACCCCAGCTTCCATAGCCTGCTAGTCGAATACCTTAACCATTACACCATGCTGGCTCTTGAAATAAGTATACTTACTAGGGCTATGTAGTACTTTAGATCCAAAGGACCTTAGGTAGCACCTAGAGAAGTCCATAAAATAGCTGTGTCTTTTCCAGGATCTACAGCTGCAGCTTGATCTTGAGAAAAGAACAGCTGCTTTAGGGAATGTTGCACAAGTACTGTGTTCTTGGCCTTGGCATCATTCCTCTTCTGCCAGTCCTGCATCCGATTTTCAGAGGAGTGAAGAAATGTGTAAGGCATCTAACTCAATGCATGCTTGAGATTATGTGTCAAGTTACTTGCCAACTCTTACTGACCATATAGGTAGATTTTTCTCCAGAGTGATCTGTCCCCCCACCTGGTCCTTCAGATCTTCCAGTGGTGCACTCACCACTGCTGTAACTGAATGCCATCTCCCTTGCTGCTGGTTGTCCTCTTCTCTTTCCTTCCAGTTTGCCCAGCATTAGAGTCTTCTCTAGAGAGCTGGAGCTTTGCATAATGTGTCTGAAGTAGGATAATTTGAGCCTGGTCATTTGTGCCTCGGGTGAAAACTCTGAATTGAACTCAACATGTAGCCATTTTTTTAAAAAAGTGGGGAAATGGCTACTCCACCCCACCCCACCCTCCAATTCAGTGTCAGGATGAATGGCAGTTCTTTGCATATTATGGCCTGCCTAGAGCTTCACTGTCCTCCACCTGCAGGTAAGTATAAGCCCAGGGAGCAGACTCACAGTTTGAGCTAGGGTGGACAAGCTACATCCTGCCCCTCTAGTGGCAATTTTCCTGCTAACCCTTTCTGTGGGTTATCTTTCTCCGCCTGAATGTCATTGTGTCAAAGGAGAAGGCGGTGCCTGAGGAAGTGGAGAATTTGCAGCAGTAAAATATCAGAGCTTCAGGAAATTTCTCTATTACTTAGTACTGTATGTTCTAATCAGGCATAAAGCACGAAAGTGCCTACTATCAAAGGACCCATAAAAAGAGTTTATGATGTTTCAGAATCAGACAACATAAAAAGGGACATATTCAAATTAGAACCACTATTAGAAAGTGTGATTGTATAAGGAATCTCCATAACAGACTTAATGTGATTAAAGAGGCAAAGGAATAGCGATACAGACAAATGCTAATTAGAACATTGAAACTATTACACTTCATGCAGGAGGCAAGTTAAAACATTCCAAGAATATTTGGCATTATGGATTTTTTAAACTCACTTTCAGACCAGCTTTTCTCCAGCCTGAGGCCATGTATGTGAACTCGTGGCGTACGTCAGAAATATTTAAACCGGTTAAAATACTGGCCCGGTGATTTTTTATCCACCCCCCTCCCCCCCACCAAAAAAAATACATTTTTGCTGTACAACTAGAAGAGATTCGCATTTGGACATTTGTCTGAAAAATTTCATTATAATTTAGTCTGTGTATTTGTGTGTGTGCATGCGCGTGAGGGTTGTGTTCTATCTCTCTCTCTCCTTACACGTACACAGAGACACATGCGTCCAAAGTACATATATGCTAAAGATCCCACAGAGTAGCACCATATATGAACTCAGTGATATCTGCATATACAGATACACAGACCCCCCAGCCCCCCCCCCCCCAGCTCTATAGATCTTTACGTCAACTTCCCTGTTCTAATTGGGCTACTTTCTCTCTTACCAGTACAGAGCCCATGAAATTCCACAGATACACTGAGAAGATGCAGACCTCTTCCACTTCGGCCACCAGCCCTGGAATGATCATATTTACTTCCTGATCAGCAACATCCTTCTTCTTTAATTGTGACTGTTTCACCCAAACAACAATGAAGAAAGATGCCCTCATGTTTAGTTCTGTTACACAAAAGAGAATCACATGAACAACCTTTGTAATCATTAGTCCTAAATATCTAAATCTTCTGGGACTAATACGATGTCCATAGATTCTTGAGGTCATTTTATAACTCTTTATCAGTGTTGATTAACACTGCAGATAATTTACCCAAATTATCTTCTAATTCTACAACTGTATGACATTTGATGTGAATTACATCTCTACTGGGATTCTGGGAAAAAAGCATACAACAGAGGCAGATTTATTAGACGATATTCTGTTCTTACATTAAATCCTTGAATATTCCTATTTATTCTAATCATACTTTTTCAATGAGGTTAAACTAAATAAGAAAAAGTGAGCATCCTTGTTTACTGTTTTTCCGTTTATTTGAAAAAATACCAGTGAAAGACAAAAGGTTTGCAAGTGAGAAAGGCATTTGGGCTGTAGTCTGTACAGCACTTAATGCAAACGCGTTGGGAATCATGCACAGAAGTGAGTGATTAGACCTGTGTGTCACCAAAGGTTTAAAATACTCCTGTGTATTTTAACGCAAGCAGATGGATATATTAAATTGCAATCTGCTTTAGCAGTTTTCAAGCTTTAAAGGAGAATGGGTAAATTCAGAGAGAATAAGTCTGTAAGGGCTATGAGTCTTGAAGACTCAATGTTACCTCTGGGTTGGGAGTAACATGTTGCACGGAAACAATGTGGGAAGACAAATATGGCTCCATAATCCTGCCCTTCTTCAGCTCAGCATGACTAATTCTAGGCTCTTTGGATTTTTAACTCCATATTATGCAGATGGTGGTAGAATCTTGCACATAACTGAGCTGAAGTAGCTACTTTACATGAGAGCTATCTACAGTGGGGTATCTGCTTACTTCAGCATACTCCAATCAAAGTCCTGATATTGGTGTATGCCCCGAGGTTTAAATCCTAGGGGATTTTCCCTTTCATTATTCTGATTTGATTAATATTTTACTGTTTTTATTTTCAGGATCACAAGTTGAGACCTACTGACATTCAGTCCTCTCAAACCTGAAAACTGCTGATTGTTTTCCCACCCACTGCTGTTGACAGGCACAATCTCTTCATATTGGAGCCAGAATATGGACATCCTGATCTCTCCAATGTCATGGAACATTTTGGTGAATTTAAGCCATTCATTTCAAGGCTAGTCAAGAGCTTCTGCTTGTATCTTGATTTAATTCAGTTTCTTTCCTCCTACTCTCTATGGAACCAAGGAGGATAATATTGAATGAAAACATTGGTAAGAGAACAAATTCCAACGATTTCCTGCATAATTTCTTAATCCCAGCTGTTGCTTGCCAATCCATCTCAAATAAGGGACAAAAGGAGGGTGGGACAATTTAACAGCTCTTTCAGAAAAAAATGCAGGCTCAATTGATAAGAGACAAAGGAATAATTCTAGGGCAGCATTGAAGAATGAGCTTGAGATCATCAACAAAACATTCCCATCAATCTTAATTAAATCAAAAAGCCTGGTTTAACACACTGCTTATAAATAAATATCTTATTTGCTTATTTAATCTTATTCAACTGGGAAACTGTGAGCATCCTCGACCAAGCTAAATCCAAAAATGCTAGGGAATTCCTGGAAGCTTAGCGTTCAGACAAATCAGCCATCAACAGACACATGGAAATAGACACATAGAAATAAACCATATTCAAAAAGGACAATAATAAAACCTAAGAAGGAAACAAAGAGACCAGAACAGTCCTCTCCAGCAGCCAACACCCAGATAAGCAGGGATTAACATCAGGCAAGCAATCAAGCAAAAAACAATACCCCAAGGTAAGCTACTGTGTATAAACAGGGAGCGAGCCCCGCACTTACTCACACTGATGATGTTACCTAGTTGAGTAATGAAAGGTCTGCAAGCAAACCACCAAGCTCAGAGAGCACCAAGGACTCCATAAATATCTCACGTGGTATACTAATCAACCATTTCAGTGGAAGAAAGGAAGGAAATACAGTAGATTCCTTAGCATTACTGATGTTGAGGTTGGATCCTGGCTTAGTCATACTGAGAAATAATCAACCGTAATGAAAGGGATTTAACTGGTCCTATTAATTGAAGCTCCGAGGATTTTAATGGGCACTCTATTAAGATTCAGTATAACCACATTTGGACCTAATCCTATGTATCTTCTAAAATCATCACTGGCAAATAGGGGAAGAACTAAAACTCCAAAACATTAGCAAATGAGTTTATAAAATAAATATATAAGAAAGAAGATCAAAGGAAGAAATGCTTAATTGGTGGAATTTATGAATTCTGCAATTACTTTTTAAAGAATAAATTATTTCTGAATTTCCCACTGCAATGGCCTAAACTGAGTTAACTATTTCAATATCTTTCCACAATGGCCAACAAATGTATGATAAAGCTGGTGCAAGCTAATTAAGGAAACAGCACTGCACTTGCATGACACACAAATAAGAGCCTCAGTTCAACAAAATATTTGAATCTTCCTTGGTCTTTCAAAGACATCATTTAGTAGTGACAAGTTTGTCTTTGCCTATAACTACTAAAGCAATGTGATTTTTGAGCAGCAGAAGCCCAGTAATATGTTTTTGAAGATTATTATTTTTACTTTTTCAGAGTAATAGAATTCTTGATTTTATTTATTTTAGATTTGCCTTAGTAAATGGCCTTTCCAATTACTCTTGTGATGTTCTAAGCTCATCCTTCAAAGGAAATGCTTCAGTTTTTGTTCATTTTTTAAAACATATTGCTATTTACTCTGGTGGAAATTGGCTTTATCATTCTTTTAATCAAGTATGCCAATGTTCTGTGATACTGAACATAATTTCAGATTGGATCATGTAATTTGATTTCTTTTCAAATAAAAAAGACACTTAAGTAGACTTGGCTCATGACATATTGTAACACTTGTGGCCTGGTAACATAACACCTGTCTACCTAATGACAAAGAATGCCTTCCCATTTTTTTGTAAACTGCACACACATAAGTGGAAATTATATCTGCCTCCACAAAGATGAGTAACCCATCTAGAGAGACATTCAGGGCTTCCTTTAGAAGAAGAAAGCTGAGTTCTTTTTCATCTTTTTTAGAAAATAAGGACTCCTATCACCCTGCATTTTCTTTCTTCCAAAGGTCCCAGCACAATCAAGGGGTGCAAGGTTGCAAACCACAACAAATTAGGGGTTACTTTCTTCTTGCCTGACTCATATTTGCATATGATTGGAGGAGATCCTTCTAACATTGCTGCCTCCCCATCAGCCATTTGCAAACCACCCTTGGTGAAGTGACAGGAAGATAAAATAGGCTGTAGCTACCTTCTGTTGTTCATGATTTGCAAGCCCAACAGGACATGTGCCCAAAACACAGAGAGCTTTCAGAGTTGAAGAAGATCCTTCCCTAAGACTAGAGAGGGTTATGGTTGGTGGAGTCAATGTGAGAGAGACCACAAGAAACATTGAGTGAAGAACATGGTACATGTCAGTTCTGACCTTTTTAGGATGTGCTAGTATATCCAGCCTAGAATCTGGTGGGTGGTGAGATGTTTGTTTATGCGAGAACTGCATGCCAGAATCCACGTGCAAGCCCCCCACACCCTTTTGCATCCTCAGAGGCAGCGAACATTTGAGTCCTTCTCTGCAGTTTTGAAGGTTGAGATGCTTTTAAGAACCAAACTGTGCAGGTGAAACCACCACAGCCCATCAAATACCTGGGATTCCCTCCCAGAAGGATCTATAGCCCCAGCCCTACCAAAGGGGGGCATGGAATGTAGCCTGCGAAAGCCACACCAAGCTCCATTAAGCCCTCGAACTGAAGAAGTTGCAGGCTCCTCTTTTACGCCTTTGGGTTTTACTTCTGCCTTATTTATTCATCTGACCGTCCTTATAGACCTCCACGCTCTAGGAAGACTCCTGGCAGTTTGCAGAAGTGCTTTAGGCAATAAAACCAGTTCCAAAACCACAGTGGATAAAAGCCAACAGGACCTCTCTCCAATGTCCATTCAAAGCAAAAGTCTATGAATTCAAAGCCTTATGAAGAAGCTCTGTGGCTTCTTAAATGGCATAAGAGGATGGACAAGAATCACGGAAATCAGGATGGCTCAGACTAGCCATGCCGTCTATTCTACAGGTTTCTCCCCCGCCCCCCCCCCCCGCCCTTGGTCCAGCTCCCTGGTTCCCCTTTTCTCCCAAGACCCGGAGGAGCTCTGCAGGGCTCAGAGCAACCCAGGCGAGGGAGCATCACCTCTATTTTTAGCACGGGCTCCTTCGAAGATGGAAGAGCACAGTGGTTAGCCATAAGGCAAAACTGTCAGTGCTGCTCAGACTCCTGGTTGTCTGTGAGGATGGTTTGATTGTTGCTGAAAGACTAAAATTGCATACTGTTTAATGAGAGGAAATTATTTCCTCCAAACTGACTTTGCCTGGACAGCTGCCACGAAAGTCAGGTTGCTTTCTGACCTGGGCCTGACATCAGTGTCTTGGCTCATCCCTGCTGCTCCTTCTGCCTTTTCTGTCCCACCATCCACGCACTTCGTTTCCAAGCACGTTAGGTGCTGATGTGTTTAGAAGGCTCCCTGGATTCCCTGTTTCTGCAGCCTTTCAGAGAAAAAGCGAACAACTGATTTCTCTCTCTCTCTCTTTCTCTCTCTCTCTTTCTCTTTTTTTATACCAACGTCCTGAACAGTTCATCATTTGACTGTAATTGCCCTGGTCAGGATTACTTCTCAAACTTCCTTTTGGCATCTGCTCTGCAAATAAATAATCCAGTAAGCGCATATACAGGTTTTCCAATTTATCTGCTTTATTTGTATAATATGAGTCAATTAAATTTGCACAGAGCAAACGTCCACAGTCGAGACTCGCTTCTCTGAGTTTTTCAATTTCCCTGTAGAGTTTTAATACCTGATTAGGATTGTTTTTGGTAATTAAGATTTAAGTATCCAATCCCCCAAGATGTCTCATAGAGAGCACTGTCAATTAGCAGCTCACCAGTTTTTTCAAGCTTAGCCAGTGAGCATCTTCTCACTTTTACAAGTGTTTTTGGGCAGGGCGTGTTGGTTTAGAGTATTTTGTGGGGAGGGTTGAATGTCATCCTGCAGTCCAGGTTCTTCTCCAGGACAGATGTCCCAAACCTACTCAAGGACAAGAGGCCAAATTGTCCTCAGAGACATAAAGCCAATCTACTTCCAAGCGACCTGGAAGAAGGTGGGGTCAGCTGTGGTGGAGAGAGGCTTAAGATCAAAGAAGGGGAGAAGGCTGGATAATCAGCTGTGGTCTTGGACTATTTATCCTGGGCTTTTTTTAAAAAAAAAAAACCACAGATTGGTGGTGTATTAAATGATAAATGAAACCAATGTTTCAGGGTGAGGAGGGAGAAAAGATATTTGAATGATGCCAGGTCCTTCCACCTGATATCGTCAATGATTCATACAGGAAAAGATAAGCAACAACAGCAACAATAAATCTAGTTGAATTGTTAGTAATAGTAACATGTAACCAGAAACCTGATGACAAACTTTCAATACAAATGAAGAATAGTGGATATGCTTATTTTCAATATTTATATCTTTTCTTTATACTCCTTTTTCCATCCCACTCATGGTAGCTATCAGAAACTGTGCATGAAACTGCAAACGGATTGTTAAAAGATTAAGCTCAACAGTTAGATTCACCAGAGATGGCCAAGAGTGGTCCTCTGTAACCTGCTGCTTTCCTTGCATGTGGGGTTAGAGTTGAAGGGGTGGGATGGGAGGAAGCACGAAACACTGGTCTGTTACAGGAGCTAAGATGAGCTGAATCTGGAAACCCCTCATTCAGAGGGAGCTCAGAGTATTTGTATTGTCCAGAGAGAGATCATGATCGATCGATCGATCGATAGATAGATAGATAGATAGATGATAGAGATAAAGGAAGAAGAAAAAGAAAGAACACAGGAACAGAAAGAAAAAAAAACACAATGGAAACAAGGTGAAACCGAGCATCAAGATTGACAATTAACCTAGAATTATTAAACCAAATGTCTTTTTAAAGGTCTTTTCTGAAAAGGGGGGGTCTCAGCAAGGCATCAGGATGATTAGATTGACAAGGAGCTCCTGTAGTAGCTTTTTAAAATGCTTGAAAGCTAAGTATGTTTTCGTACAGCCGAACTCTCAGGGGAAAAGTCCAACTGCTGGAGTTAACATTAAAGGTGTCGGATTATTCGCCCAGTCTTATTAGGATGTTGTGGGTCAATGTGAAAAGGAGGTCCCAAACTTTCTACCATTCAGCCTTCCTGGAAAAGCTCTGATTCTAACACTGCCTGAGAAAAGGTTCATTTTCTCCACCACATGCGTAATTTTACCTACCTTGTTTTTTTCCAGCTAAAAAGCTGTAAATATGGTCACCTTATTTACAATTCACCATTCCTATTCCTGCTCTATTCCCTTGATAACTTAGTCTATTGTTTTCTGAACATTGTGTGTATGTGTGTGTATGTGTGTGTTTATTACATTTATACCCCACCACAGTCCAGCAACTCCCCCCTCTTTACTTTCACCTACTTCACAGTTGTCGTCGTTGTTTCTTCCTCTCAGAATGAATGCTATTATTGCTATTTTCGTGAGAGGTGACTCGCATTTGGGTATCACTTCCCAAGCACGTCACTGTGTGGCTGTGTTCACAGAACCTGCTGAGCTGAGCTTTGATGTACGATTGCTTGCTGGTTTAAAAATGAACTTAACGGGCAAGTTACATAACATAACTACATGCTAAACTATAAGCCAGAGTTTTCAAACTAATAACTGGGCTTACACAGGCTAGGAGAGAATGTGCTTGATTTCTTTGCAACTTCACCCTCGACAAACCTCCCCTCCGTGAATCTATCCAATTCCCCTTAAACCCACCAAGTTAGTGGTCATCGCCTCGTCTTGTGGTAATGAATTCCACAGCTCATTATGTGCCGTGTGAAGAAAGACTTTATTTTGTCTATTCTAAATTTCCTTCCAGTCGGTTTAATTGGATGACTCCTGGGCCTACTCTTTTAGGAGAAAAACCCCTTTTCCTATCCCCTTTCTCCAAACCGTGCATGATTCTACACATCTCACTCATATCCCTGGCCCCTATTGCCCTTTTCCTAACTTAACGAGTCCCAAACATTCAGATTTATCTCACAGGAAAATTGTTCAAGTGCTCCGATCTTTTTTGTTGCCGTCTTCTTGGTTAATAAGACTGTTTGTTTGCTTTGTAAGATGCCAAGTCCCAGTACTTTATGATGTATAAAAAGGTAATAAAATACAATTGACCAATTAAATCCCTTAAAAGTAGTAGAATAAAAGTCTGGGAAAGAAGATACTGTGATGGTTGCACTTAAGAAGGAGTGATTGGAATGTTTTTTTAAATATTTTTAAAGAAATAAAATATTTGTTTCTCATAGGATGAATATATTTTATTATTGACACAATAAACTAAGGCACAAACATTGCTGTTCTGTTGTGAAATATCTGTGCTTGCATTTATGTTGTATGTTTTTGAAGCATAATCACATATTACTTGCAATTCTGTTTCAGACTTAATTATGCAAAAAAGCAGTGTTTCTTTATGGAAGGAAGGAAGGAAGGAAGGAAGGAAGGAAGGAAGGAAGGAAGGAAGGAAGGAAGGAAGGAAGGAAGGAAGGAAGGAAGGAGAGAGAAAGAGAAAGAGAAAGAGAAAGAGAAAGAGAAAGAGAAAGAGAAAGAGAAAACCATTCTTCACTCTACAGGTATCCACTTTCTGTTAATATCAAGATTGGAAACTCATTACCAGGGAAAAATGTCACTTCTGATGAAGCATTTAAAAAAATTTGCAGAATCAAATTTAGGATGTCTTTACTAAGCTGTTTTATGGTGGAGCGTACCATTGAAAATGTGATAAGTCTTCATGTAAAAATGCTGATTTGAATTAGATTTAGAATATATGTCATCCTCAATTAGCCTTTCCTTCATCAAAATGATCTCACAAACACAGAGAATGAATCTTTATTTCCTCCTTTGCACATGGGAGGTCATTTGTCAGATTTAATATACTTCTACCTATGTCTTTCTACATGCTTTGGGTTCAAGATGGATGACCACGGACTTCAGGTAGGGGAGGGGAATATCCCAGAATATACCCATTCTGTTTTAATGAGATGCTGGAAGTAATAGCGCATTTGGTTTTAAATCGTAGCTTAGAAGTACAATCAAGAGAAGGCTACATGAATTCCCTTTGGTCTGCCAGTGTAGTGCACCATGCGCCACTTCCATGCAGTGTGCCATGGCCCGTAAGTTTGATTCCGGAGAATACAGATACAAAACATCCGAATGACTGAATGGGGCTGTCAGCATTTCTTTCACTAGATGGTATATCCAGATCCACCACACTTTTCCCTTTTGGGGAGAAGCAACAGCATGCAAACACCAAAAAAAGTAAGAACTTGCGAGCAAAAGAAATTGAAAGGGAAAGGGAAAGGGAAAGGGAAAGGGAAAGGGAAAGGGAAAGGGAAGGGAAGGGAAGGGAAGGGAAGGGAAGGGAAGGGAAGGAAAGGAAAGGAAAGGAAAGGAAAGGAAAGGAAAGGAAAGGAAAGGAAAGGAAAGGAAAGGAAAGGAAAGGAAAGGAAAGGAAAGGAAAGGAAAGGAAAGGAAAGGAAAGGAAAGGAAAGGAAAGGAAACAGATGAAGGGAAGGGAAGGGAAGGGAAGGGAAGGGAAGGGAAGGGAAGGGAAGGGAAGGAAAGGAAAAGAAAAGAAAGGAAAGGAAAGGAAAGGAAAGGAAAGGAAAGGAAAGGAAAGGAAAGGAAAGGAAAGGAAAGGAAAGGAAAGGAAAGGAAAGGAAAGGAAAGGAAAGGAAAGGAAACAGATGAAGGGAAGGGAAGGGAAGGGAAGGGAAGGGAAGGGAAGGGAAGGGAAGGGAAGGGAAGGGAAGGGAAGGGAAGGGAAGGGAAGGGAAGGGAAGGGAAGGAAAGAAAGGAAAGGAAAGGAAAGGAAAGGAAAGGAAAGGAAAGGAAAGGAAAGGAAAGGAAAGGAAAGGAAAGGAAAGGAAAGGAAAGGAAAGGAAAGGAAAGGAAAGGAAAGGAAAGGAAAGGAAAGGGACCTTCTATTTCCGATTATCATTATTCCATTAAAGTATTATGGCTAGCAGCCATTGACTAAGTTGAGAAGATACCCAAAAAGTCCTGTTAGGTCTTTGCATATACTACATATCAATTTAAGCTCTTATTGTAAAGTTAGTTTCCTCATACAGGCACTTTTGTATATTTTTGTGTTTTATTAAGTCCCCAGTGAGCCTGAACAAGGAGCCAAGGCTGTGGGTCAGGGGTGATTCTTGATTTCATTCACTAGGACTGCAACATCTGGACTTTGAGCTTTTATATACTGTGCCTGGAGCCACTTTTGTAAAATCAACTGCCTTCAGCCCTTTGTTTATAACCTAAGTTAACACCATTTTTAGCGTCTTTATTATTTGATGACTCACTCTGGATGGGCCAATACTGATTTATGGCAATCAGACAATATCACTGGGCTGTATTTTATTACTTTTGTTGAAACTACATTTATACATTTGAAATGGGATTTATGTATATTATTTTGGTTGTTGATGTTTACTGACATATGCTTAAATAATATTTAGATCAGTTTATTGTGCCAGTTAAATTTTAGCATACGGAGCTAGGCTAGTTGTTATGTTGCTACATTGAGGAATAATTTGATTTCAATTGGATATTGTATTTTATACAAGAGATATTTTTGTTTGTAATATATCTTGTAATGTGCCTAGCTACAGGTACAAAATAAATAAAGCTAAACAATGGGCTAGAGAAGGAGAAACAAACTACTTTTTAGAAGTTAGCTGGCAAGAAACAAGCCAACTCCAAGGGGTCTGCTGTTTCTTTTGGAAGCTGGTGCTGCTTAGTAAAAGATCTGCCAGGACACATACCTATTTTCCATCTGCTCACCCTGTACATTCATAAATAGTATATTCCAAAAAAGTATAGGCTGATCATATCAAGATTATTTTGGAACTTCCTGCTGCATGGAGCGAAGGGCAGCTTGAAGTAAGATGAAAAACAAGACAACTGGCCATATTGCTCATGCAGTTCTCTCCCTAAAATGAAACGCAGTGGAAGTTCGTACTTAATTCTATAGCAGGTTTGCTCAGATTGATTTGATTGAATTTAAGCTCATGTTTTGCATCCTCATCTAAATGCAATTAGAGGAACCAAGACGGCAATCACCTGGCAGCTCCTGATACGCGTTCCTACCTTGTGATCACCCTCATTCACTCTAGCCTGGTCCCTCCAACCTAAACACGCCATCCAGAGGCAAGAAAAGAATCTGGCCAGCCCAAGGATTGACTCTTATCGCTCCACCGCAGAGACCGCACAAACCATGAGTAATAGATTCATGAATTCAGCCTCTTTTTCTCCTCCGTCTAGATGTGGGTGTGGCAGGCCTGTTTGGCTTCTGCAATTCTGTTTCAGTTACAGCTGAGTTAGCCACATTCAGGAAACCATCACGTGAGGATGGTTGCATCCAGGGCACATTTTGAAAATGCTTCATGGAGGAGGACCTTCTTTGCTGAAGAAAAGGATCATGCCTTGCCACGTTGTGGCTTTGCTGCTTGCCATCCAAGCACGAGGAGACGTGGAACCCAACACACCCATAGGGGGCTGAGCCATCAAGGTGGCTGCCTCATATCTGGCTTGGCTTTCTGGACAGAGAGTGAGTTTGTACAGCAGCCCAGTTTGTTTATTTATTTATTTATTTATTTAACAAATTTATTTGACAAATTTATGTAGCCAACCATCTCACAGAACGTGACTCTGGGCAGCGTACAATTCTGACAAAACCATCTGATCCTGCAGATACTTCTGCTCCTCATGAATGCTGCAAGGTCCCATAATTTAGCAAAAGGAATATCTCTCAGTCTTACGGGGATCGACGTCTTTGCTTACTTCAGTTTGTTTTAATTGGCGTCCCTCGGATCCCTGAGCTAAGAAACTATATCACATCCCGTTCTTAACATACTGTATCTCTTTCAATTAAAAAAGAACAATTTCAGAATCATTTGTTTCTAATTTACTAAGTTAAGAAAAATCTTTCTGAACTGCTAAAGCTAAAAACAATTGAAAATATGAACAAGCTAACATCTAACCATGTCATTAGATTTTAATCTTCTTAACTAATTAATGAGATAAGTAATTCTGATAATTACAACCAGGGCAAAAATGATGACAGATCAGAAGTGCGACGAGGCAAAAGCTCCAATTACCAACCAATACTTATTTATTTATTTATATTTATTTTATGCGCATTCTGCAGACTCCTCCTGAAGACTCAGAGGTTTACAAAGATAATATAACATAACTGTAATCATTAAAGCTACACTTCCACTTAGAAATGCTCCCAGATGAAAATTGAATAGAGTTCTAGTCCTCCATCCTTAAACAGAGAGAACAGGCTGTACATATTGACCCAGGAATGAGTTTTGAAGAGTTTATTATGCCTTATTCCAGCAGAAGCAACCAGCAAGGACATCACACGCATCATGATGGTTACTTAACTTATATCAGTCCCTTGATAACACACTTCTTTAAAAAAAAAAGGAGGGGAAGGGGAAAAGCATGCCTTTCTTTATGAATTAAACAGAATAGAAAAAGACAAAAGAAAGAGAGAATAAAACAAGAGAGCAAAATGATGTCATAATGCACATGACATCATCCACTCTTCCACCATCCCCAAAGTCTGTCTAGGGATCCTGACTTTTGTGAACCCTTTAAGATTTGCTGGTTTCGTCTATATCTCCATCATGGAAATAATACTGAAAAGATCCATCTGTATGCTAGGAAGAACGTTTTTACCCCCTTTTTAAAAAAAAAAATGTGGGATGGCGTACCCATATTGGCATTCATTGTGTTTGGTTTTATGGCAGAGTGGAGGTGATGGACAGGCTTAGGTGAGGGGTTAACTTGTGTCAAAGGCACTACTCAGCAGACTAGATCCCGTGTGCTAATGAGGAATAAACTAGACAGAGAAAGGGCATTTTGCTGTTTTCAGGCAAAACCAACCTGTTCATGCCACACTGGTTGTAGCTTTTGCTGAATATTAGAGAGATTGCAACATATTGTTCATTAGAATTAAAGCTTATTAATAGGAGTCCTTTAGTAGAGGAAACTTTCTTCATTTTGATTCCAGGTCAGCCTAAGTATCAAGGTTAAACGACTATCCCAAGAAAGCCTTTGAAAAGTTATCACTTTTAAAAGAATAGCTTATCTTTAACAACTTCATGGGACTTTTTAAACCAGGGAAAAGCTGAAGCACAGGATTCAGCGTACGCTACCAAAGGACTGAATGAAGAAATGAATCTTCAGATGACTGCCATGTCAGGAACTAACAGGGAGGCAGATATTAAACAACTTATTTTGAAAGACTGCATAATTTTCCTTCAAGGTTATGCAATATATTATAGAATGAGATTTGGTTACTGCTGATATTCACATGATATTGTTCATCACAAATAACATCAGTATCAATAAGTGTTGGATATGCAAACATACCAGCTAATCTAAGGACAGGATTTGCATTAAGGTAATGTGAATGTTAATGGAAAGCGAATGTAACGTCGTGATAGGTCCCCTTTCCTTTGCTTCATCTCAGTTGTTTTCTGAATTGAATTAAGTATCAAGCAATTGAACAGACACTGATGTCTGTCTACTAAGATGTAGACCTCATGCAATCCAATAGGACTTGCTCAAGGTAAGCATAAGTATTGTTCCCAGGCTTTACTGTGGTTTTGTTAGATTTAAATAAATGTGCTTACTCCTGAGCTCACCGTTCAGATGAACTCCATGTTTCAGATGCCCGAAAGTAATGCCACTAAGTAACCACAATTCCAGAGGGATATTAGGCTCTTACAAAAAAAACAAGAGAGAGTTTTACAAATACTTCAAGTCACTGAATTTGTCGCAGCATAATTTTTTGTGGCCAGAGTACGCTGCCTCTGATGGAGAAGGTTCTCATCCATGAGAACGTCTGCCTTCCCCATTTTTAAGGCAGTACGAGACTCTTTGTTACCCTCTTTCATAGGAAACGTTGTCTTATTTTGTATTTTTCAGTTGAAGTTTCTTACAATTTAAAAGAATTCATCGGAATTCTTGTCATGCAAAGAAAGGAGTGGTCGCAATTTTGCAGCTCCCAGTTTATATTTGTAGAAGTTATACAAACTTTCCCAGACCTTCTGCTTTAGGACAGCTTTTCAGAATGTAAAGGGAATCATAGCCCATGTTAGATTACAAATGTCTTTACCCCAATAGCTTCTCTGACAAAGAACATTTGGCTAATCAAAAGTTTGGATGCACTGGAGGGTTATGAAATCAGGTAAATGAGGTTCACATAATGGGAGTTCTTCTCATTCATAATGAAAAATAACACCTCAATTTAACAACTCAGTGAAGAGTAACACCTCAATTTGACCCTCCTCTACTTATTCAGTCTCATTAACTTCAACTGATTGACTCATGTATGCTACCTCTGATTTCAGGACGCGTTCGTTCATCTTCCAATTTCGCCCTAAAAAAGAAGAAGAAGAAGAAGAAGAATATGGGAAACACACTTCCCACTTATATTCAAAACATTTACTTACAGACTTCTAAAGAACAAAAACTTCTTATGTAGCCCTCACAGGAGATTACCTATTCTCAACTGTCCATTTAAGAAATGTTAAACTCTGTTTTCTACATGGAGGTAAAAACTTTGTTTGGTAATGTGCGTTAGAGTGCTTATTTCAAGAGGTGGTAAACCAGTCTATTGTATTTCTGTACGTTTCTGCTCATGTTGAGTGAGGACTTGTACCTTCACTCCAATTCCTGTTCCCACCCCCACCCACCCCCACACACACACACATTTCTGTGTAAGTTGCTGATCTGGATTCATTCTGCCTTTCCACCTAGAGTGACTGGATCCAAGCATATTTAGGGTAGGGATCTGGGCAAAATTTCCTATTCCCCAGGGATCCTAAGTGAAAGCTAGATAGAGAAACAAATCCTTCAGAGAAGCAGCAGAAAGAGAAATTGCTCCAAAGGAGAAAGAGACAATGTGAAGGTCGAAATGTTAGTCTCACAAGATACAGAATGTTATTAATTGGTTTCTCATGCTTTCTAACAATTACTTTCAGATACATTCTTCAGTAACTGGATTCTTTGAGAATGAATTTCCTATGTCCATTTCATACAAAGCCTTATATTAAAATAAATTTACTAAACCTTGAAAGGCCACAAGATTGAATCTTTTAGTCTTATCATGAACAAATTGATAAGTTCAACCCTACTGAAATTAAAGGACTTAGCTTATCTGTGTAGGTTTACAGAGTTTGTTTTTCTTGCAGAAGACACAGCTATGCTTTGAGAATTTTCCTAAATGTCTATTTTCTAATTTTTCCTTAAACTTTCCTGCGTTGATCAAAATGGACCTTGGAAGAGAGAAACTTAGACAAATAAAAGGCAAATTTTATTAATATTAATTATTCTTCCATTTTACCTATCCAAGAAGTAACATCACCACATTTTCCAGTAAACCTGCATTGCCCCACTATCTGCTTAAACTCTGGTTTTACCTTCAGCTAATCTTGAGCTGTACCATATTTGAGTCACCCTGCAGGTAGAGGGTGAGACAGAGACAGAGAGAAAGAGATGGGCTAGTGATTTCTTTTGCAGTATTTGCACTTTTTTATTTAAAAAAAGAAAAAAGAAATCATTTTTCCAAAAACTGATAGAATTTTGATTCAGTGGTCTGTGGCTGCTCCATGGTCCACAAAACAAGACTGTGGAAGATGCATGCGGTCTACAGACTTACCTAAAGTCTCTAGGAAACATTTCCCTGCACACAACATGTTCATAAGCCTTGAAGTATTTACTAATCTGTGTTACACCTTAATATGTGATAACCTGTAGTATACAGTAACATTCTGAAAGGCAAAAAGTCCCTTTCAGCCAAGCTCAATCACGGTTATTATATGAACATGTCCTTGTATTTTTCTTGGCAATAATATGGGAATAAATTGCCATTGCTCCCTTACAAGATTTTTTTTTCTTTAATTTCCCAATCCAGCCTACCCCCCTAGCATTTTCTACTGGTCTCCCACCTAAGTACTAACCAGGCCTGACCCTGATTGGGTTTTTCAAGACCAGCCAAACTGACTGGATGCTGCCATAACCTTCTAGTTACAATGTGGTTTCTTCCTTAGCAAAAGGTGGTGTATCTCAATACTATTGTATAAGCAAATATGAGCAACTTTGTAGAGCAAACAGTCTCTGCTTTCTGGTGTCAGCAATTACACGTACCACAAAGGATTCAAATGTCCCAGTCCACAAATATTTCATTTCGTAAAGTAGACTTCTTTTGGTGGGCTACCTTTCCAAAGGAGAGAGGGCAGACAGGTGGTTTCCACACAAAGGGTGAGAGAACTAAGTGATGGTCCTTCACTTGCTGCAATGATGTGTGTGTCAATATTCAGATGTAAATTATGTGCATGGCTGGGGGCTTTCTTCTACAATTCTTCATATTATTTACATTTTCTGAAAAAGCATCTTATGTGGTGAGGAAGGAAGGAAGGAAGGAAGGAAGGAAGGAAGGAAGGAAGGAAGGAAGGAAGGAAGGAAGGAAGGAAGGAAGGAAGGAAGGAAGGAAGGAAGGATTTGGACCATGGTTGAACAAATGGAGCGCTTCTTGCAAAAGAGCTTCCCACAGTCCATCTCTGGTGACCGTGCCATTTCTAACTTTCCCATCAGAACCACTTAGCATGATGAGGCTTTAGCACTGCTAGAACATTGCTGCTATTGTCAGAACCAGGAAACACATTTAGGGTGATGTTCCTGGGAATAAGAACCTAATGCAGGGGGAATTTCTCTGTAGTTCTTCATTAACATTTCATTCATTACAACAAGGGAGTTATAAGAGTTTCCTTTTAAGCAAATTAGGTCAGAGGGAAAAAATACACAGCATGGAAACACAATGTATTACTACCAAGAACAAAAGAGGTAGTTAATAAATTATGATAATGGAATTAGTCTACTACTGGTGCTGAGTGGCACATTTAAATATTGTAAAATTTACTTAGCAAGGGGAACCCTCTTGCATGTATTCAGGAAAGGTTTTTTCCTGCCTCTTTTGCTGTGACGGTTGTCATTCCTCCCTGGGTTATTTCACTTTGAGGGTGTGTAAGCAGCCAGCTCTAAACATTTGCTTGTTGCAAAGCCAGAGGAGATGGTTAAAGAAGCAGAGGGTGTTACAGGCACCAGTGAGAAAGGCAAGCAAATCAGCCCTCCAAGAAAAGGAAGAGAATTCAGTGGGATGAAAAGCGGAAATAACTTTTTTATGGAACGTAAAAGCAATCCCTCAATTATTCCTAAGGTTTTTTTAATCCCAAAGATGTTTTGTGCCCAGTCCAAAAGTCCAAAGTAAACCTTTCATCAACAGTAATTACAGAGCGCTGCTCTTTTTGTTACATGACAATTATTTAATTTGCTTGTTCTAATTTGGATTTTTTTCAAATTTGTACAAAAAGAGGCGTAGAGCTTTGTATCCATGTACACTGTTCGACAGATCATTGCATTTACATGGGTGAGGAAGACTAGAGAGAGTATATCTAAATTCCATTGAAATCGAACACTGGCACTGTACTTACAAACATACTTACTTAGAAGTAAATCTAAGAGAAGGGACTTAGGTTTCTGAATAAGTCTTGATTACATTGATTTTCTTCTCCCATGTACTGCTATAGAAATTTCTAAAAGAAGGTTCCTAATTAATTTTAAATATCATATGAAACTTCCTGATAGACTGGGTTATTTCCCTTGCAGCTCGTTTTTGCCACTCCAGCTAAAAGGCACAGGGGATTATTCCAAAGGATATGGTTTAATATTTTGCAGACTCCAATGAATCTAATTTTACCCTTCAACCTCTCTAGCTTCTCCTTGCCACTGATGAATGGAAAGGAGAGAGTTCAGACCTGGCAAACAGATCGCAGGGCTTGACCCAGATCCCAGACTCCTTCCCCCATGCTCTGGGCTTTCATTTTCTTTTGATTTTTTTTTCTTTTGTTTTGCTGCTGCTGTCTTGTTTCCTTCAGGTCTGAAATTCCAGGACCTGGGGAACCCTCAGCTGCAGAACCTGAAAATTTCATCCAAAGCTGGATTCTGTCTTCTGAAGACGACGTCCAGTTTTCCACTTTGAAGGAGGTGAAATGGAACAATCATGTCACACCCAGGACTCCACCTGGAGAACGCCCTTAATCCTCAGAACCGTTCAGCCCATCAGCTTTCTTTTTCAATGCTGCTTCTGCACCCACAGTTTAAAAAAAAGAAAACGTGCATTTTAACCACCCTGATTTTTCACAGCAAACGTACCTCTTTCCATCATACCAAGGATGCTTATCTATTTTCCCCCTTTTACACATCTAACTTAAATATATATTCAATGGGAGGACATATTACTCTTCATTTGCACACATATTACAGGAACTGGGGAGAAATGATCTCACATCCCTTTTAAAGTCTGTGATGCATTTCTAAGGGGCAAAAAATTAAACAACCATTTTCAAAGAAAAGCAGACAGCTGATATCCCTGGAGAAAAGTACAGATATCTAATTAATAAATATTCTTCCCATACACACAGACACAGACACACACACACAACCATGCTTTAGTGGATTGGGGTATTTTGAGGTAACAGGATTAACGAGAAACTGAGGGCACATTTATATTATAGCTTCTGTTAAAGACCATACCAAAAAATCATCACCAATGTTTGTCCCAAGAGCAAAATTAAAAAATGATATAGATATACATTAGGTGAACTATTCAAGGAGTTTCTGCACATCCTAGAAGACCATTTGATTTCATGAATATGAAGTTAGGGGCAAAAAAGGGTTAATACATCATCCCATCTTTCAGAAAAATAGCTTTGGATATTCCACGTCAGACAGATCCCCCTTTTTGGAAATGAAAATAAATCATAGTTTGTCCTCTTCTTCCACCAAAAGCAGCTATCAGCAAGGTTAAATCACTTTCCTCTAACATCTGCATTTAATACTAGATTCATCTGGCAAATTATGTTTCATTTCTATTGGCAGGCTTTTAACGCAGTGTTTGGATTTTCAATAGCGGAGATCTGAACTTGAGGGTGTACTTCGCAAAAGGAAACATGGTTAAATTTATTTCAAGTTGATAAGCCCTCTGAAAGAATGTGAAAATGACTGAAGAACTGGAATAGCCGTCAACTGCATACAGCGGTGGGTATGCGAAGGATCGACTTAAAAAGAGATGTCAGAACAGAATCTTTATTTTCTGTACTAATTAATAAACATCATGCTGTGAATAACTAGTGATAATATTCTAATAACAAAAATCAATAAATTTGCACCCAGGGTCATGGTAATTGCTGCCACCGAAAAGGGGGGGGGGAATTTCTTCCATTGATCCCGCAGCAAACTTCGAACTAAAAAGGATAGAAAGCAAGCCAATTACTGCCGTGTGCTTCTGAAAATGATAAGATTAAAAAAAAGCTAATTATGTGTTTTTGAATAACTACAATTTTTGATGAGCGAGGGCAATCCATACTTCAGCACAGAGGCTATTACTCTTAACTAATTAAAATAATTGACAGTCCTGCAGAATGCTTCTAAACTTGCAGGCAAACATCTCAGGCGGTGTCATAAAGTTAAAAAACCTAGATAGATGCCACATTGACCAGGTCCAAATTTAGATGGAAACTAGGTCATTAGCAAAATCTTTAATTCCCCTCTCAGTCAATGTGAAGCATACCAGCTCAGATTCCATGAATCAACGTTTTTTCCCTTAAATCTTTTGGGCCTTAGAAACTTAGATTTTATCAAGGACCAGCAACACATCCATTGCACAATAAACAGGCTGGAAAGGCTGTGATTTAAAACACTGAAACTGACCATCAGACAGAGAACTTGGAGCATTGTGCTCC
The DNA here is from genome assembly GCF_059951505.1 of Python bivittatus. Taxonomy (NCBI): domain Eukaryota; kingdom Metazoa; phylum Chordata; class Lepidosauria; order Squamata; family Pythonidae; genus Python; species Python bivittatus. The sequence continues at coordinate 18,368,958 of NW_028277053.1, forward strand.
TGGATTCAATTCCTAATATATTTTACCATACTTATAATCCTGAATTAAATTTGCCATCTCTTTCTTGCAGCATTTCTCATTCATAACTATGACATGCCAGAATCTAACAAATCTGAATAAAGGCCAACCACACTGAAATATCCATTTATCCCTACCAAGCTCTGGGTTTTTAACCTAGGTTTATTATTAATTAAAATGAATATTTATGTTCGGGGGGGGGGGTGTTCCTTGTACTAGCTGATTTTTTTTTTAATTTAAATTTAAGAACCGTTAGGACATGCAACATCTTTAAGAGCAGGAAAACGTCAGTAAGCCAAATAAATATTGTTCTGGGGGCATTACACATAAAATGTGTCTGATATTATTTTGATCATTCCTAATCAAGAGAATTGGCTTGATCACTTGTTTTTTGTTTGTTTTTATGCCATATAGTTTTCTGTTTTACTTTAAAATAGAACCAGCTCTTTAAGAACCTGTAAAAACCTACCTCTGAGCGAACATTGTTAATAGGACAAATTACTGTTCCAATGGCTTATACTGATCTTCCATGTTTATCAATGAAACTAGAGGCTCTCATACCCAAAGATGCTGCTTCTTTTCATTTGCACACTATATTTATCTTGCTACACCCTGAGAAAATAAACTGCTAACTGTTAAGGTCTCATGAATGATACTTTATGCACGGTTCAAGGGAAATGCAAGGTAATGTTTTCTCATTAATGGATTAACCCATGCGTTGAACCGTGACGGATGAGGCTGTTTCTCATTGAGGTTCACTTTAGGTAATCTATATCTCAGCTGTTTGCAAAACAGAATATGGGCTGGATCTTGTAATGAAGTTCAATGCACTCTTCTGTTTTGGTACTTTTGAGCTGCAACATGGCTGCTGCTGGGTCTTGTTAGAACTTTGGTTTCATGTGTTTCGGCCAGGCAGAAATATGTAAGACAAGATTCCTTTTGCTCTACAAAACGGGCTTTGAGAATTTGGGAGAGGGCAGAATGAAGACTTGACTTTTGCTTCCTTGGGTCCCTTTGAATTCATTATATCTCTCCCTTCCAATTTGTATTCATGTGTACATTAATTGTACCTATGCAAAAAAAACCCATTCATTGTTTCGAGTTTCCCCCAGAACTAATGCCATTTTTTCTAAGCCGGAGGCTCAACACCATTATCCTCACTTTCAGCATCTCTGCACAAGAATGTCTTCTCCAAGACACAACTGCTACTTATTGTTGGAAGGGAAATGATGCATAATATGGTACATATATAAGTCACTTGTCCTTCATGGTCCATTTGCACCATGACATCTGTTTCTGCCAGTTTTCTTGGTTGACCCTCAGCCTACTTGGCAGAACAGACCAACAGACTCCTTGGCTTTGCTGCTTGAATTAAAAATCTGCATAGGAAATATCAAGATTTCAAAAAGTGGGCAGGGCAAGGGCCAGGTGGGTGAGTAAGACTGTGAGAATGTTAGAAGTTAGCATGTAAATGTAAATAGAAATGTAAGTTAGAATATAAACCAAACTTGATTGAAATGAAATTAAATGATTAAATATACTCAGCATAATGTGCAAATAGGTACTGTAAGAACCATTTGAGTTGGGATTGACTCCTGTTGATCTTATGGACTTCTGGTGGCCACTCAGTTACTTCTATGTATTGAATAGCAACTCATTAAAATCTACAACTGTAAAAAGTTTAACATTTTGGAAGTGTTTCAGGGTTGTACCCAAGACCTTGGGAGGTTGCATCGAGCCTGAGAGCCTCAAGCTGTGCATACTGCTTTTAGAAGAGGACATGTTTAGTGGAAAAGTGAAAGCAATTACTCATTCACTAGGTATCCCAGACTATGACCTCGTCCAGATGAAACATTAAATTAGAGTTTAGCATTCATATTTATACAAACGTTTGTGCGCTTCAGTTAAGCATCTGACTCTCACACAATCAAAGCAGATTGGAAATATCCATAGGTCATCATTCTGTATGCTCCATAACATTATTTATATATTTATTATGTACTAAACTTACATCTCTCCCTTTTGTTTGCGCGACACTCAAGGTAGCTTCTAGCACTCCAAAAGGCAAATTGTAAAACATAAAAATAAAACAGTCCACTCTGAATCAAGGCAAAATTAAAATCAACAGCATTAAAGGCTAAATGGACTCAGCTAACAATGAAAAGAGACGGTCTTGGACCATTTTCCTAAATGCTGCCTGAATAGGGGCAAACTCATCTTGTCAGGAGCACACGCCATAATCCAAGGAATGGCCATTGTGATGTGATGGACCAAATGAAGAAACTGGGCCATCTGTGCAGTGCGTCTTGTGCCCAGGTCTTTTTGGCACCGTTACCTTGACCAGTAGCAGATGCCTGGAGTGTCCTGGGCATTGAAACCCTGAGTCAGAGCTTCTTGCCTGGCTTCCTTTTGCTGATACCCTTTGCCTGCAGCACAGCCATAGCCCAGGCAGGTAAGCCATTCCAGGCATTTATCAGGTGCATTTGTCACTCCCCCCTAGCAAGCGTAGGCAGCTTCACAAGAGCCATCTAGCACTCAACAGCCCAGGCGCTAGCTTCGTCTACAGCTAATGCGGGACACTGAAGGTACTTGCTGAGCCACAGCTGAGGAGTTCCGTTTATTTCTAGACCCTCACTCACTCACACACAAACACACACACACACACACACAATCGTTTGGAAGGGCTCTAGCATAGCAAAATAGAATATATTAAGCCATCTCTCTGAATTTAAGCTAATCTTTGTTCTGCTGAGGTCAATGAAACTAAATTAGCTTAAAGTGGAGTATTTTAGCATTGCTAGCTAGCAAAGTTGGATGCCTTCATTATAAAGCAACTAGGTCCCCTCTCTTCCTCCCTCCCTTCCATCTGTCCTCCTTCTTACCCTCCCTCCCTCCACCTACCCTTCTTCCTTCCTTCCTTCCTTCCTTCCTTCCTTCCTTCCTTCCTTCCTTCCTTCCTTCCTTCCTCCCTCCCTCCCCCCTTCCTCCCTCCCTCCCTCCCTTCCTTCCTTCCTTCCTTCCTTCCTTCCTTCCTTCCTTCCTTCCTTCCTTCCTTCCTTCCTTCCTCCCTCCCTCCCTCCCTCCCTCCCTCCCTCCCTCCCTTCCTTCCTTCCTTCCTTCCGTATTCATTGAACCTGGCAGAAATTCACATATAGCATCTGTTTATCAATGGCCTCACAACTAGGTCCAAGTTTTAGATGAGAAGTTAAGTAGCTTAGCCAGGCTTAACAATGGGAATTTTTCTCTTCATATTAGTTGTCCCTTTACTGCAAGTCTTTTTCTCTGTTCTAGATAATAATGACAACAACAATATGAAAAGCCCAGCATGAAGTAAGATAAACTAGAGAACTCTTTGCAAAGACAAATGAAAGAAAGAGAAGTTTAACACAGAACGTAAAGCCTGCAAAAATAGTTTAAAACAGTAGCTTTTATTGCATAGCTGCATTTAATCTGCTTCGACGAGAGGGCACAGAGCCTCTTATATAAAGTGGAAAAGGTGACTCAGTAGACTAAAAGCTGTTTTCAAGTTGCAGAAACCCTTCTCATATCAATCGGTAGATTTTTCCCTGTTTTTCATTGTTAAGCCTGCCTCCATTCAGCATATTCCAAGAGTATAATTTGCAGATAAAATTCTTATCTGCTTTGCTCTTGCCCTAAGTCAGTGGAGTGCTTTCCCCTTTTAAAAATAAACAGTTTTGAATGCAAACCAGCACGTTGAAATGCCTGACATGAGAATTCTCCAACGGTCTTAACTAGATTTTGGCATTTAATAAGCTGTAAACTGCAGAAGCTATTTGCAGATGAAGTCTCATTTTTGTCCATCAGCAGGAGGCTGGGAGCATAAATTAATTGAGTGAAAGTTAAAAGACGGACAGCATGGTTACATTTATGCAAATACCTCAGTAGCACATCTAACAGAAGAGAAAAATAGCTTGTAACTGATTGGTTTGGGTTTGGACCAAAATCCACAGGGCCCCTTTAAACCATAGCAGATTGTACATACAACAATTAAGGCCTATAGTCCACGATCTTTTCCTTTTTTTCTTTTTCTTTTCCCCCTGTTGTTATTATTAAAACATTCTTGCCTGCTAGATAAGAAATACCAGGGAAAAGCACACTCTCTTAGCAGCCTAATACTGAAGTCCAATGAGAGAATGCTATTTCTGTTTCAAGTTTTCTTACTGATCAAGCTATGCTAAAATAAGCCGGTAAGAAAAAAACCGAGAGGATGCATGTGTCTTTCACCATATGTCAGTCTCGGCTGTTTGTTTCTTTTATTCATATCCCAAGCATGCAAAACCTGGTACACCAAAGGTTCTGTTTAATTAGCTAGCTAAAAGCTTAAGCCATGGAGATCAGGACAGATGCTAGAGGTATTAACCTGGGCCCTGTTCAGAAGCTCTTACAAAGATTCTCTTTTCTTCTGTAGATTTTAAGTCCCACAGTGTTGCAAATACCTGACTGTGACCCACAAGACAAGGAAAGGCTAGAAATAAAATACTATGTGCCAACTGCAATCCCAAGTGCTTTATTTCCACATACATCATCCTTCTTCCTTCCTTCCTTCCTTCCTTCCTTCCTTCCTTCCTTCCTTCCTTCCTTCCTTCCTTCCTTCCTTCCTTCCTTCCTCCCTCCCTCCCTTCCTTCCTTCCTTCCTTCCTCTCTCTCTCTCTCATCTATCTATTTCAGCAGCACAAATCTTGATCAGTGATTGGGGAGATAAATTTCTGAGCTCTTTTAGCAGACTTCCCTTGCTTTTAACTGGTTCATCATTAGCAATATTCAAGAGATGTTCTGGAAAGATGACATACAGGGGAAATAGCATAATGCATTTGGACAAAGTGATAGATACAAATTATTTGAAGATTCCATTATCAGTCAGGGATGAACCAAGTCACAGGGAATTACTTTTACATTGACAAAGATCTTTCCCCCCCACCCGTGGCAAGATTTTCTTGGCTTTGAAGGTTCCAAGCATATGTAGCAGTACTGCTCATGTTTAGCTGATATTTTTGTGTAAGGTCTGTTGCTAGTAGAAGTAAATTACAACAGTAGTTTTATACGACAGTTGCATCAGGATGCATGATACTTTGCAGAATAACACAGACAGATTCCTGCCCAAAGGAATTTACAACCAAAATTACAGAAGTGGATACAATTCCAAAAGCAGAGAGTACAAGATGGGGAAAAATGAGACGAGTGTAACAAGGTGAGAACAAGAGCAATTACAGTTATATATCTTAGGCTTCATTTCAGTGAAACCTGAAGTATGGCCTGGTCTCAGGAGGCTAGCCAGATTTTGAAGAGCATCATCTTTCTCCTCACTGTTTATCTTGAAGCCGAGAAGCACAGAAAGTAGCCCAAAAGCCAACTTAACCAGCAAGAACTGTGGATGGGCCCAACATTTTAACTACCCTGCAATGCTTCTGAAGCTCCAGTGAAGATCACTGTGTTCTCCACCTGGGCAACTTCCAGATAGATGTCCTTCAACTCCCACAATGGTCAGCAATGACCATGCTGGCTGTGGAATTCTGGGAGCTTTGTTCCCCATGTGGAGATTGTCCCAGTTGGGAAATATTTCTGTAGAATGACACAATGCCAAGGTTTCAGAGCCATTGTGGGGAATGAAAACTCTTGGTTTTGCCAACAATGGTGCTTACTCCCCAAATTGTTCTTTGGCATCGGCAGCTTGAGCATGCCAGCTTCTGTGAAAAAGGTGAGAGCTACACTTTTGCAAGTGAGCTGCAGGGGAGATGAAACTGCCACAAATGCTTTACGTGTGTTTTTCTTTTTTGAAGACACTGGAGCTCCATTTCCGTACTGGAGTGAACTTTTGCCTTTTCCTTCTCCTGGCTTTTGAACTTCAGCACCAATGTATAGAAAAATATGGCAGAGAAGTAGGGGTAACGGTGACAAGGATTTTGGCAGTTTCTATACAACTGGACCTCTATCAAAATGTCAAGCTATAGGATTCCCACCCTTCTGGATGGAGCAGGAAATAATAGCCTGATCCTGATGTTTAAATTTCTGTTTGGAACTTACTGAAATTCCCGGTGGTTGTGATTCTATTAAGCTTGCCGTTCATTAATTGGCAAGCTCAGGAAACAACGAAATGGCACAGGTCAGCCAAGGTGGTTGCCAGAATAACTCTACTGAGGTAGAGTAGACATAGCTATATGCAGAGTCTAACAATAAATAGAGCATTTCTTAGTAAACACATTCCAAAAAATAGACTAAATGCCTCCATATGCAGCAGATGCCAAAGTGCATTTTGACAACCTATCCGAGCTTATTTTTGGAGACAAGCAAATAATCTCTAAAAGTGATAACTTCTAGAATGTTCCATTTTCTCCAAAATGGATCCATTCAAGCATTCTGAAGTAGCTTATGGATTTCATGAAAAGCTCCTTATTCAGGATGATGCACTCCAGAAATGCAATGCTACTCATGAAATGCTTGGATCAACCTGTTCCTGAGGAAAATTAGAAATTCTGGAGGTAGATGACTCCTTTTTGCACATCTCCATTTGTTTGTTCACTTTAATCCAGGATTGCCAGAATATTAAGCCAGAATATTAAACCAATATTAAACCAAACAACCAAGGTCTTGCAGCAGCAATACATCCTTTGATGTGCAATGTTTTTTGCAATGTGCAAAAATTTGGATGAAAGTCACCCAAATTTCTGCAGTGAAGAAACAACTCTCCCTCAGTAGCCAAAGAGGCTGTAGCCCCTCTGTGCAACTGGGCAGCTAAAGGCTAGGCTTAAAATCAACCTCATGGTAAATTTATTTTATTTTAATGTTTGACTAGGTTCACCAAGCATTGGAAAACAAAAATTTTAAGAGTGAGAGTGTTTGGACTGGGACCCCTTTAACTGTATTCATAATGGCAGATGGTTGCATTGATTGTATGTCTGCCATAGGAAAAATTGTTAACTCCTTCTGTAGCCCTGAGACAAATCACACTCATATCTGCTTTTAAGGGGGGGGGGGAGGGAATCTGGTGATTGATAAAAAATTCTTCCTTAGATCTTAATTCAGTGTAATGATCAGCATGTTCGACCAGGAAAACCTAGAATCAAAGAATGCCTGTTCAGAGTCAAATGTTAGGACCGAATGGGGTAGAGATGGACTGACAGATGCCATGCTTGCTTGCTTGAAAAGGCAGAATGGAAGGGGGGAGAAGGAGAAGGAGAAGGAGAAGGAGAAGGAGAAGGAGAAGGAGAAGGAGAAGGAGAAGGAGAAGGAGAAGGAGAAATTACATCTGGTTTGGCCATAAGAGAATAGCAATAGCATAGAGGATTTGATCCATCCTAAAGAACTGAAGAACAATTCATAGGGTGGAGACAAGAAGGAGAAAGAAAGGAGAAACAGCATTGGTCCAGAAATGGTAATGGTATGTAGAAAAGACCTTGGGAGATGGGGGGAAGAGGTGCTGCCTAGGGACCAGTCAAATAGGGGAGGACATAGCCCACAGCTGCATAGTGGGCCAAGCAACAGGCTCAGAAGGGACCCTCCCTAAGTTCTCAGGCTGTAAAGGTGAGGGCGGGAGAATTGTACTTTTAGACGTGCAAGATTCTGTTAAGGTAGCTTTACAGTAAAGTAGAATTGGTTTATCTGGTCGTGTTTCCTGCCTGGTCTGCCTGGTAAGGCTGACAGAATGGATAGCCAACATGCTAGTTGCAAAGAATCATACAATTTCCCTTTTTTAGGAATCCCTTGTGGTCATGGCATCCCTTCTACCTTTGGTTCACTTTCCTTCTGAAGGCAGATTTAGCTTTTTGTCAATACACTATTTATAATGAAATTTAATTACTGGAAATTTTTGAGAACTGTGTGAGAAGAGTAAAGAAAAGAAAAGAAAAATCTCAGAGTGGAGAAGCCTTATGTGTTCTTTGCAGGGAGCATGGCCAGCTCTCATGTTTCCAGCCAAATGAGCAAGCCACAGGTGTGACTAGATGCAGCAGGTGAACTAAATCAGATGTTGGTGTAATGAGGAAGCAACTTGATTCATCCACCCATAATACATCTGTGTGAAGTCACACCTGTTCCATACAGAGAAACAGTTTTGTTCAGAGAAACAGAATTGGGTAAACCTGCGTGGCCCGTGGTAGTCAGGGGTTTTGGAAATCCCTGAAGAAAAGCATGTGTCAAGTGAAGCCAACCACGCAGGACAGAAATTGTTTCCTAGATTCTCTGTCAGCAGATCTCAGAGAGATGAGAAGGAATGTGGTGGGACCACGACACATGCTGGCATCGAGGTCTCTTGTGGGCTGCATCCCATCTTCTTTGCTCTTGAGATTTCAGCATAATAAACATAAATAGTAACGCTCTTAGGGACTTTCAGTGCTGATCATTTTACTCACAATCCTTGCTGCTATTCATTTTAATGCAGTTTCTTGCAGGGGTTTTAGGAACAAAACACCTTAGTAAACTGACCTCCCCCTTTGTTTATCTATCTATCTATCTATCTATCTATCTATCTATCTATCTATCTATCTATCTATCTATCATCTTTCATCTCTCTCTCTCTCTCTCTCTCATCTATCTATCTATCTATCTATCTATCTATCATCTATCATCTCTCTATCTCTCTCTATCTCTATCATCATCATCATCATCATCATTTTCATCATCTCTATTTATTTCAACTAAAGGGACATGTGATATCACTAAAAGATTTGGGGCCAAAGATTCACTTCTTTTAGTCTGCCTTTTTTTTTTTTTTTTTTGGATTTAGGCTTAAGTAAAACAAATATGTTAAAGCATCTTGTTCTCCTGACTGCCATTAAAACAAACAAACAAAAACTATTAACCGCAATTTGAGGGAGAGTGGCAGAGGCCACAAATAAGAGATACTTCTCTTGATCTTAATGAAAGGTCAAGAAGCCCCTGATTCCAGAGGCCACTAAGAGAAAAAACCAATAATCCCGTATCTTCCACTTTTGACTTTTTGCTTCCGCAGGAAAGTGTGATATGCTTTGAGGTCAAATATTTGGAGCTCAAAACACTCACTTTTGAGTTCAAAATACTTATTTTGAAAGTTTTTTCCCCCCCTCAGCTATTATGGAAGTGTTCAAAATGAGTTCAAAATAGCACTGTTCCAGTTTCAGACATGGAGCCATCTCAGATTCAAAACACTTCCAGAAAGGTAGAAACAACCTGTGTCCAACACAAAACAACTATCCTGAAACAGCATTTTGAACTCAAAACATTCTGAATTCAAGATTTTGCACATCCCTACTAAAGTCTAAAAATGTCCTATGTTCTTCCTAGACCCTTGATATATTCACAACCTGTATACTGAATAGATCAGCCATTTCACCAGTCTATATTTTCTCTCTCTCACACACGCACACACTTCTTCTCTCTAACTTCTCTTTATTTTCCCAACAGAGCAAAATGACTTTTAAGCTATTTTGTAAATACTACTGTACATATTTAAGCGTATTATGCAATCTTAGGAGTTATTTTTGAGCAGAAGGTTTGGCATATTTGCAATATGCCACCACACTAATTCAATCATCTCTATTTCCTTTCCCCTTCCAATGCTTCTGTTTATTTTTTTGAAAAAGAAATGCTTGAGCTAAACATGGGTGCTCTGTTTGAAAATATATTTGAATCTGATAGTAAAACTAGTTGGAGCAACCATCCAGAATTTGACCAATAAAAGAGAATAAATGTTTGCATGCATCATTTCATCCTGTGAAGCCCTAGGATTTCATGGTTACCATTTTCTGAGTTTAAAAAGGGGGGGGGGGGACAGAAAAAAACAATTTGCCAAGCTAAATTTGCAACTGGTTCTTCAGAATAAAATTCTCTGCAGGACATAAAAATCAGCTGTATTGCAAAACTGAGTGCTAATTCTATCCCAGATAACACTGGATTCAGAATACTAAACTTCTGTTACATTCTGCAAAAGTCTGACATTGCTAGAAAATTAGACACCCAAAATCAGTCCTTGGTTTATTTGTCTTTTTATGGGTAAGGGTGAGCTAGCCAAGTGTCTTGATGATCCGAAACTTTTTTATGGTGGCAAACCCCAAAGCAATTGTGAAGGACTCCAGAAGGGTCAATCAAGTAGCAACCTGGGGTAGAGTAACACACCAAAATCCAAACTTTAGATACACACTGATTGGATCACAGCTGTCTGTAAATCACCACAATAGTGATTAGAGTTAGGGGTCATGCAAAGGGAAAAAGGTTAACAATGACACCATCAACATTGTCATCCTTTATTTTTATACCGCATATCACAATCTGGAACATATTGTGTACAGTCTTTGTTGCATATTTGGAGGATATACAAATCTGGAAAAACTGCACAACTGGGCAAGCAAAATGATCAGTAAGTAATTTGTTTTTATTTATTTTATTTATTTATATTTCAAATTTGTCACTGCCCATCTCGCTGTGGAGTGGCTCTCAAATTTATTTTATTCTCTTCTGCATAGATTAGGAGCGAGGAGAAATACTCCAGTTCTGCGGTAGCTCAGGCAGGTAGTGGCCAGGTGACCATCCTTGATCATTGTTCTCACTGTTTCAAGGTCAGCAGAACCCCAGATTGTCTTCAGGCCGCTTCTGAGGGATCTGGGAGTTGAAGCCTTGATAGTACGAAGTCTCCTCGAGAGACCGACTTCTGGTGAGGAATGGCGAACCGACACCCCAAGGATGGGAGATTCCTGATACATTTAAAAGTACCTGGGATTTTCCAGAAAGCATCCTTAAGGATGGAATCCACTATCATTTGCCTAGAGGTAATCTCACGCACTTATTTTTGAGGAGCTTGGGCAGGACCGCGTAGCGAAGCTCCCCGTAGTGAAGTGACAGTCCTCCCCTTTGCCAGCGCAGGTTGCTTTTCTCCGCACCGGCTTTGCCAGACAATCAAATGAAAATGTTACAGTACGATTTTAGCAAAGAAAACAGGACAGCTGTGAGGGAGCTTCACTGGTTCAGCAACATCTGGCAGGCCAATAAACATCATGTTTGGGTTTTCTGATCCCATTTAGTGAAAAAGTAGGCAATTCGGAGGAACCTGGGAGAGAGGAAGGAAAAGAACAACTGACCCCTGCTCAGCATTTACTTAAGCAGAATTGGCATTAATAGAGTATTCTGTCAAAAATTCAAGTTCAGGAAAATGGATGGCTTTGTCCGTAGCAGCCACTATCTTAGCAGATTGCACTGTCACCGCTTCACACAAAGAGCATTGCAACACCATTAGCGGACATAAATAATGCACAAGCTCTTATGTGGTACTCAGCTAAGTGCATGGAAACCTTGGGCTCCTGTTGTCAGAAATTCAATGGATTAGTACCTAGATTTATTTTAAGTCTGTAAAGCACTTTGTTCTTGACAGCGTTCAAAGCAGAAAGAGTGCTATCCAGAATGTGCATCTTAATACTGTCATGCCTGTCTTGTAAGAGCAGATGATATATGGCCTGCAATACAGCTTTTTAATATTTAAAACTTTTCACTCGGCAGATGCAAATGTATAGATATTAATAGAGATCTACAGCTGCTTTATTGATTTGGAAATGCAGAGCAAAAAAAGAAAGTGGGGGAAGGAAGGAAGGAAGGAAGGAAGGAAGGAAGGAAGGAAGGAAGGAAGGAAGGAAGGAAGGAAGGAAGGAAGAAAGGGGAAAGGGGAAAGGGGAAAGGGGAAAGGGGAAGGAAAGGAAAGGAAAGGAAAGGAAAGGAAAGGAAAGGAAAGGAAAGGAAAGGAAAGGAAAGGAAAGGAAAGGAAAGGAAAGGAAAGGAAAGGAAAGGAAAGGAAAGGAAAGGAAAGGAAAGGAAATCTTTGAATGTGCCCTTATAACAGACCCCACTTAAGTATCACATGCAAATCTCCATCACTGTGCAAAGGATTCAACACGTCACTTCCAAACATTGCACTGGTATAATGTTGTTATGCCCTGGCATTGCCAGTAGACAGCCTATAGAAACACACCCTTGGATCGAGATCCCTCTAGGTCACCCGAACATGGATTAATGTCTTCATTTCCCCTATGCATCAGAGTACTTCTGTAAATTCATAAATTCCTATGTAAAATCTCTTTCTGGAGGAGTCTCAACTCAAACCCCAACTTCTTCTACAAAATCCCAGCACTGCCTTCTCTCAGTTGAAACCAAGTTTAGTAATATGTCAACTTTTATCTCTTGTTTTCCATTCTTCTCCCGTCTCTCCTCAGTTGCTTCATCTCTTTGGTTTTCCTTCTACTTTTCTTTTAGACCCATAAATAACAGGTTCCATCTCAACAGGTGGCACTGCTGAGACAATTTGGGCTGATCTCAAAAAGCCAGGTGCCACCCTGCTTAGCTTTTCAAAATCAGCCACAATTGGCTGAGAGATGCCACCTGAACCTGTGTTTTGACTGTACAAGTTCAGATGACTGGGGAGGCAGGAAGAGTTAGAAGAAGAAGAAGAAGAAGAAGAAGAAGAAGAAGAAGAAGAAGAAGAAGAAGAAGAAGAAGAAGAAGAAGAAGAAGAAGAAGAGGAGGAGGAGGAGGTGGAGGAGGAGGAGGAGGAGGAGGAGGAAGAGGAAGAGGAAGAAGAAGAAGAAGAAGAAGAAGAAGAAGAAGAAGAGGAGGAGAAGGAGGAGGAGGAGGAGGAGGAGGAGGAGGAGGAGGAGGAAGAGGAAGAAGAAGAAGAATAAGAAGAAGAAGAAGAAGAAGAAGAAGAAGAAGAAGAAGAAGAAGAAGAAGAAGAAGAAGATTGCTCATAGAAAACAAGATATTAGAAAGGGATTTCCTCATGACTTGCTTGTTTCTGACATAAATATTTTGGTTTATTTCTCATTTTTGTTTGCTTGTGAATGAATTTTCTGAGCCCTGAGGATTTGAGCCCTCTCATTCAAGAGCATTGCTCATATACCAAACACACCATGAAAGGACAAGGAACAAATTTAGAAGGGGCCCCAAACAATGTGGGAGACTTCCCTTGGGGAGGTGGGGAGGGTGTGTGTAGTCCTTAAGGTCATAGTTCATCAAGAGTTGATACCTCATGGCCAATCAGAGCCATAACCCCACACCAACATGTGGCTTCAGCTCATGAGCATGTTTTCTGAATGGACTTTGGGCATTTGTTAGAACAAACCCCTTAAACTGCTCTTTAATTTACCTCTCTTGGATTTACCACACCAAGAAGGAATCTCCTTCAGACACGCATCACACAGACGTAATCTCCCATTATGGCCCTCTTTGGCCCAACAAAGCAGCACGCCCTGCTATCATCTTTGAATCAAATCCAAATCCAAACGGGAGATAATTTTTCACAAGCTTCACATCATTTTTTAAATAAAAAACGTGGACGAATTTTGCTGAATATTAGACAGCTTCCCTTGATGTTTGTTTTCAAAAGCAGCTTAGCCAACATGATCTATGTTCAAGAAATTGCTGTGGCGCAGCAGGGATCCAGCGGGGCCTTCTCTCGGAGTGTGTGTCTCTCTGTGGCCTCTGGAAGTGCGGGAGAGTTAAGCATGATAATCCGCCATGCGCTTGAGAGGATAACAGCCCCCTTTGTGTAGATTAAAAGCAGTTTTCTATTGACACTGGGGTGGTAATACAAGAGCAGCAATATCTCATGTGAAGGTCAATCTTTCACAATGCCACTAAGACATAAAATCTTCATTTGAAATAATAACACTTACCTTTTCCCTTTCTCTGCATGCTCCATGAATTTCTACAGAAGTCAGTGAACCAGCCTGCAGTGAAGTATTCATTACTGAACCCTACAATATAGAAGTCACAATATGTGCGTCATTAATGCCCACTGCTGGGGAGGGGAGAGGGAAGACGGACGCATTGAGAGACTTCAACATTTACACAGGACGCTCTTTTTACAAGAGGGGATGTTGGCAGCCAGGCACACCTGGATTAATGCAAAGCACATACGTAGATTGGGCTGACGTGCATTTATGATGAACATTTACTTATTTACCTTTTATTTATCCCACCTGTTTATATACTGCACGTTTCCAGCCTATAGCCAGCCTTGCAACAGCATCTGAGAAAATCCAGTCGGTGACAATAAAATCCCAAAGATAAAGTATATCAAATAATAATGTTGGCAGGATGAATTTCACTGGAATTTATTTGCAGATGAAGGACAGGTGCTTTGGAGTGAGATGCTATTTGTTTGTTTGTTTGATTGATTGATTTCTACATTGAGGCTGATTTCAACAAATCTGGTTCACATTGGGTGTCCCTGTATTGCCCGTGGCCCAACCCATCTCATACAGGCAATTAAAAATGAAGTCTTCCTCAAGTTGAGCTGGTGCCTTCATGGGAACATCCCTATGCTGAAAGTCACTGTGAATATGATATTGTAATTTGATTCTCTGCCTTGAATAAAAAGGATTGTTCCATTCACCCCATCACTTGAAATATTGAATCATGCTTTGGTTCAGGCCTTCTCTAAATTAGACAGTTACTCCATTCTCCCTCCTCCTGTTTCCTACAGAAAAAGCTCTATAGCCTCCGGGTTAAGAACATCCAGTTTAAGGATGACCCACAGTTAAGAACAGAGCCTATTGTAGCAAAATTTGAGTTAAATATACAATCATTCAAGTTAAATACCCAGTGGTTTGGGTTAATTACACAGTACCGCTTATACTGTTCCAGCTTACATACAAATTCAACTTAAGGACAGACCTCAAGAATGGAATTTGTTCTTAATCTGGGGACTACCTGTATTTCCAAGTCATCACCATTTGATATTATGCTTATGAATTGATGAGCATATCTGAATAACAGGAGTTCTCCAACAGATTATTTAGTCTGAGACTCCCTATTGTATCAAGTGAGAAATGATGGGGGTCACTGCCATCTAAGGAACCTGGGTCTCTAAGTTTGAAACTTTTTCTCCTAAATCTAGACCTGTGAGGAAATGATAAAAATAACACATTCCAAGAAGCTTTTTCCTCCTGATCGTATTTTTGGCAGGCCATCATTTCTGCCACAAGAAAATCTGGGATGATAAACCTAAGAAGTTGATGTGCTAATAACAGTATTTAGATTTAAATTAAATTATGCCATAAGTACCGTGAGCCAGCATGAGCCAGGTCATTTGGGATTTAGATGGCTCTCCTCATGTGGGTTACTGCAATGCCCTCTACATGGGTTTACATCTGAAGACTACTCAGGAACTTCAATTATTCAGCAATCAGGCTACTGGTGGATGTTCATGACTGCATTACGTCTGTGCTCCGGGTCCTGCTTAGTTAACAATTAGCTTCCACGTGCAATTCAATCTGCTGATCATTACCTAGAAAGCCATACTCAGGTTGTTTCTTCCAACCAGAATCAACATGCCTAACCCACACGTGCTGGGAAAGTTGCTAGTAATTTCTGATTTCTGCAAAATGGTGATGGAGAGATCAGGCCTCAGTGGCAGTGTCTGTGCTGTGGAAACGCTGCCCAGTGGACATCAGATTGGACTTCACGGTTTTGGCTTTCTGGAAAGTTGTGAAGACTGAGCTGTTCTGGAGACCTCACAGTGAATGATAGCACAACGAATGGTTCAGAATCATGTAGAAATTTCCGTTGAGATTTGGGGAGATTTACTCCCACAAAGTGCATGAAAAAGTCATTGCCACAGTTTCACTAAAGTTCTGAGGAGCGCTTAGATGGTTGGGACAGAGTGTTAAAGATAGTCCATTTAGCCTAAACTTTGGTGAAAGAGGCTCGTAGCAATAACATAAAATGTTTCATCAAGGAAGAGTGTCCTTCCTGGAAAATGGATAACGCTCTTAATTTTAGAAGATACAAAGATAGGAAACTTAAAAGACTATCCACTATGTTGGGATCTGCAACAGAAAGGTTTCTGTTGGTTTCCCTGTCGTTTGAGTAATATAATTGCAAGGAACAGGGCCTTTTCCCTGTGTTGCTAAAATAAAAGAATTATCTCTGTGTATTCTGCCTGTCACTTCTTTATCAAACAAAGCCTGTTATAATTTCCATCCTGCTGATTGCATTATCTTATTTTCAAGATCTGTTTTGCTCTATATTTTATGGTTGTTTACATGTATTTATTATATTTTACTTTCATATAAACTGCTCTGGGAATTTGTACAATAAATTAGAACAGCAGTAATAATTACAAATTTATAGATAGAAATTACAAATACTTTTTTTTAATCTGAAGCAATGTGGGGAGGGAGGGAGGGAGGGAGGGAGGGAGGGAGGGAGGAAGGAAGGAAGGAAGGAAGGAAGGAAGGAAGGAAGGAAGGAAGGAAGGAAGGAAGGAAGGAAGGAAGGAAGGAAGGAAGGAAGGCAGACTGATTTTAAAGCTTTATGATGGATCCAGGGAAGAGGTCAAGAAGTATAACTGATTTTATTCCCCAAATAAATTAGGGTGATTAAATATACTCTGCAGGATCTTTTGAAAGTCATATTTGGACAAGCTGCATGTCCATTAATACAGAATTGTTAAGAAAGATTACTTAGCAGAAATGCAATTTGATATGCATTTTTCCAAGAAGGGTCTACTGCCTGAGACATTATTGAGGTTCCCTTTTTGTATTCACACATACACACCCAAAATGGCTTTGGGGGAAAAGGTGAGCTGTCTGGCTGGTCTCTGGATATATCCAGGTGCTGTCATATTGTCACTAGTCAGCTCCCAAGACGGCTGTTTTTAAGGGAGAAGAAAGCCGTAGCCGTAGCCTGTAAGCTGCACGTTTATTGATGGGTTAGGCCATGACTATCCTCTGTAGGAAGCTGCAAGTCCAAGCTCCTTAGGACTTAATTGGCCGGTTGGCACCCATACAATTTATGAGCAGTACATTTACTATTCCAGTTTTGCAATGGCTATTTGAGGGACTTCATAGCCTGGTTTTTCCTCTACTACATTAACGTTCCATTTGGGGAATATTATTAAAACATGATGAAATGCTTATGATTTATGGCATCCAACTTTTTTAGAGGCTAACTCACAATCCAGTTAATGCTTACATTATGATGATTTAGTTGTGGTAGCAATAGTGTTTATGTCACTGACATAGTTATTTAAATCCCACCACTCCACTTTAACTGAGTTGTCGAGGGGATAGCCAACTTTCATGGTACAGTGGATCCTACAAGGTTTGGAAACATGTTTTAAATCTTGACATCATCTTCATCATTATTATTAATAATAATAATAAGGGGGTAGAAATCATCATCTGTTCCTTCATAAGGGGGTTGATCATTTGAACCAGAGTAATAAGCACATTCCATATTTTAACCAATAGGTGGCGCTTTTCCCCTTCTTGTTGGCCTGATATTCGCATCATTCGAAATGGGCACGGCAGGCAGATTTGATTATTTAGCGTAAACATTGAAAATGTATTTAAAAGCATCTTCTTGGGGTTCTCTCAGCCTCACTTTAGTTTATAGAAGGGCTATTTATCAGTAGTGTATGTCTCCCAGATGTGCTCTTACAATGTAGACCTTCACTGTTAGGATTACTGATAGCAGAAACTTTGCAAATCATGAGCTGGCCTTTTTGGAGGTATTCCTGCGACAGTAAACAAATACTAACCATTAGAGCATCACGAAGGCTTTACTGGGAAGCTAAGCTGAGTTATGTGCATACACACACATGCATATCTCAGCCACCCACAAAATAGTAGTAGTTTAATTTAAATCAATCTGGATAAATGCACCTAATTGGATTACTCTCCATGTATTTAATAACTTTACCCACTCACAGTTTGGTTGTGGTTTTTGGAGGGACACCAAGGGAGACTTGGGTGTCCTTCTCCAGATCCTGTTATCATCAGGGTGACAATCCAATGAGACCAATTTCTGTTTGCAGATTCTATATGTGAATCTGTTACGTGTGTGAAGCTCTTGTATGATTTCAGCAGAACATCTATCCACACACAGAACTCTACTAGGATAATTAAACAAATCTTTGGAGACCAACCTTTTCCCAATATTTTAGGATTCATAAATGTAAGGCTCGGGGGGAAAAATGTATTAAGGTTTCCTAAAAAGAAAACAACAGGCTTGCCTTTGTGTTCACCTTTTTGCCCTTCAGCCTTTCTAAATCTTTAAAACAATCATATTTCCAGTTGTCCAATGAAACTATGAAATACTTGTCCAATGAAAGGAGAAAATGGAGGGGCTGGGTCTGTTTTTAGCAGAACTATGGGGTATCACTGGATATATCAAGCGTTTGTCTATAAATGCTGTCAAATCGAAACAAATGTTTGAAATCTTTGAAGACCAACACAAATGGATAATGTTAATACCTCTGGTTCTAAACTGGTGAGTCATTTTTCCTCCCAGAATATCACAATTTTCTGAAATCCTAAAATCTAGAACTGGCTCCATCATAAACATCACAGTTGTAATTGCGGGTAAAAGTCCAGAATGCAACAAAATAGAATGTAATATAAATAGCGAAAAATCAGAATGACAGCATTTGATTTCATTTATATTTCATGCAAACTTATCTAATTCACACTTCCCAGACCTAAACAGGAACTGAAGTTCAAATTTTGAGTTTCTATTCACTGATCAAAATATGCAGACAACAATGGATAAACTCAGCAAATAATGCAGAAACGATTATACCTTTAGCAAAATCAGTACAACCTTCCCACATTATATTAGAGGAAATTGCAGCAACAAATTGTTTGTGTAATTATTAATGGTATATTGATGTTGTTTTAACTGGTTGGGAGCTGCCCAGAGCTTGATATAAGATGTGTGGCAGTATAAATGTTTCAAACAGACAAACAACCCCCCCGCCAAAAATAACATGTCTGGAACAAAAATACCCTCTTCCTTGTATTCCTATATATAACCTACTACAGTTGAATCTCCAACCAAATCATCGTTTTTATCTGAAGATTTATTATTTCCCTATAGTTCGGATGCTAAACCATTAAAAAAAGAATAACAATAAAGTGTTTTTCCAACTGACCTTGACTTCTAGTCCATGCAGTTTTCTTGACTGTAATATGCAAAAACCTTTGCTAGCAACTTATTAAGATAGATAGATAGATAGATAGATAGATAGATAGATAGATAGATAGATAGATAGATAAATAGATAGATAATTAATTTCCCAGGCCAATCTAGATCACTTGTATTCCTGGAAGGATCCCATTAAAGACCAATCCCAGCCTGACTCTGATTAGCTCCTGAGCCAGAAAAGGTCATCTTGGTACTGCCATCTGCAGAGGCCCTATTATATTATATTTTCTTCTTTGAGGGTTGTTTTTTTGTTTTTTAGTCTTCACTGTTCCTAAGTGCTGATTTAATTTACTGTGTCCTTTCTAAGCCTGTGTAGAGATTTCATTTGTGCTTTCATTGTAAGTCAACCTGTTCTGCATATATTAGAGAGAGGCACAGAAAGATACGTATTTCTTTTTTCATGCTGAGCTGTTTTGTGCAACAAAACACATACACAGACTGATGCAATAGATTTGGAAAATGGCTGAGAAATCTGTTGAATAATGACGGAAGTTCTGCTATAATTTCTTCGACTTGAGAGCTTCTGCTTTCGGCATGTCCCGTACCCAACTCTCTTCATTCCTGGCCCACCGGGAATGTCAGGCTGTGTCTGCCGGCCATCCGGCCACTTCTGAATTCCAGAACAAAGGTGACTTCAAGGGTGTCCCAGATGGTGGACACAATTGTGTGATTGAACTGACCCCTTACATACATGCAGGGCATCCAGTTACGTTCAAAGGGCCAAGGCCAGATGAAATGACTTAAGCAGATACTAGCAATAACTTTCAGCACTCATCTTTCAACGTAAAGGACATATATTTAAACTGTAGTTACCAGTTGGGAAAACAAATAGAAGAGAAGGGAGAATGCATCACTAAAAAGTTTTTCCATAACACTTTTACTTAATGTATTATTAGTACTTTTTTTTTCCATTGTTTTTTGCATCTTTATTCTAAATCAAGACATTTAGATGGTGGTAGGTTGGGGTTTTTTTCCCCCCATCTTTGTATAGACTATTAATTTTCTGTAACAATTAATAAAAAATTAATAAATGTTGTTAATTTAAAAAAAAGGGGGGGAGGAGAGAAAGAGAGACAAGACTTCACTCATGTGGTCATGCCCACCCTACTGACTTTTTTGAACAACCTTGTTTCAGCCTTTGCTCCTGAATGCCATTGCTGGGACTTCAGTGGTCCACACAGACCCTTAGGGAGGAAAATATAAGATAGACCACTTACGCTTCTCCCTTTTTTAATATGCTAATTTCTGAGATGCTACGGAGAAGTCAGGCCCTTGAATTTTGAGCTCCAGTTGGGTTGCCCCACTCTAATACTCTTGATTTGACAGAAGCTGATTCTGAAGCCCTGGAAAACAGGTGGCTGGCTTGGAGAAGTGATGGCTGAGTCCAGCTCTGCACATTACCTCCCAATGAACTGAACCCGACTTGCTTTCTGCTAAATAAGACTCAGCCTCCAGTAACATGCAGCATTTTGGGTTTTGGGTTTTGTTTTTCTCCCAACCCTCAATCTCATCAACTTGTCATGATTGTCATGCTCTCCTTAAAGGCTCCCCATTCCTATGACTGCGACTCAAGTGACGTTCTCTGCCGCCTTCTGATCGTGGGATCCTGGGCAATAGAAATGCACATTTTTCTTCACTCCTCAGTTCCTTCATGCTTCAGGTCATATGAACGTGAGTGTGTGAATGTTCTAGGTGTGGCATCCAAGGCCTTTTTTTTCTTCTCTCACTGTAAAAAGAGAAAAAGGAAATGAAATACTGGGTGATTGTGAGTATCTGCGGGACATAAAGCATTGAGACTGGTGTGTTACGTTTGACTTCCTGTGTGCATCAGAAGTTGCACAGGCCAGCTGCCTAGTTATTTGCATGAGGTTTTGGAGTAACCACAATGAATACTCTGTTATATTTTCAAGTGCTTAGTTTCATATCTACAAGATTAGCTCTCTTAATCCCCTCTGAAAAGCTTGACAACTGAGACTTGAAATGTTGCTTCTGAAGTTAGTTCCTTAAATTATCCAAGGAACTGATATCTTCTCATAAAACTGGACTTTCTAGCATGAGATATATAGCAACAAGAATGTTTGCCTGTCATAAAAATATCTGCATTGATTGGAGAGATGTTTGTTGGTTTCTGTTCTAATTTGGGAGAAAAACAGCCTTCAGGTTGTGTGTTATTTTTATATAAAAAAAGCTATCCTTGGAATGTAATTTTCCTTCACTGTCATAGTTAAGGCATCCTTAATTTCCCCCCACTTTCTTTCCCAAAGCTGCACGTGGTAAGAGACGCACACCCCTTGGGCCTTTGGTATTTAACTATTTGTTCATTAATTTTACTTCAGGTTTTTAAAAAAATAAAAGCAAAAACACCCAACAATAAACAAATGTAAAAAAAAGAAGAACATAAATAATAGCAAACAATAACAAGCAAAATAGGAAAAAAGGAAACGGTCTTAACAATTTAGGCATATTACCACAACTTTTCAAACAATGTATGAAAATTGCAATTAAAAAAAAAAACAGTATAATTTATCCATTTCTGAAAAAGTAGTTTTTCCATTGATCAAAAACTGAGGCAATACGCTTCCCTTTGGCACAGGTTTCATGATATTATATATTATATATCTATTATTATTTCATGATATTATCTCTTATATAACAATAGATTCCTCCCCGCTTTCTAGGAGATTTTTTGTTACGCCTTCCATATGAACATTCAAACAACCATGACCCTCTTCTTGGGCAAGTGACATAAGCTGGTAGGTCCCTTTTCATACTGATATTTCTTTTCGAATGGAAAAAGGAAGCACTTCCTGAAAGCTAGTGGAATCTGTTTGAATATGTTTCCTCCCAAAAATGCAATATCTTTCTATTCTCTTTTTAGCTTGGAAATCATAGCCTGTTTTTTAGGGTGAGGACGGTGGGGATTTCAGCGCCCTTGTTTAGCTAATTCATCCAGCCCAATTCCTTTGTTACTTCTTCAAGGCTGAGGACTGGTCCCCAACTATCAAAAATAAAAAGAAAGTTCTTGCACCAGGATCAGACCCAGCAGTAACTGAACCGTTTTGCATGTGGATCTGTTGGACCATCATTTCTGTCTTACTATCTGCAATTCATTTAGGCGATGATAAGAGCAACAACAGATTATCCCCCTTTATTAAATTTCAGCACTTAATCAAATCATACAAAATTTATCTTCTGAGCTGCAGTAATTTACATGTTTTCTTTATGTTGTAAATAACAACATTTAAGGTCTTTTTTTATGCTTACATAAATAGCCTGCATCACTATTGTTTTAGCAAGGTTACTGCATAGGATGATTTGACTAATATTAAATATGTATGAATTTCCCTGCTATCCCCAGGGCTTTCTGAAATGATATGCATTTCAATAGACTGATAAGCAAAGTTTAAATTTAAAGACAAAGCCCTTGAGGATACTTCTTCTTCAGCTGTCTTGGTCTTATTGTTAACCTCTAATTTTCACCTCAAACAAACATTTAATAAATAATTATTACTGTAGGGTTTACAGAGTTAACTAAATTAATTGTATTTTTGTTTTGCTTCATTTTTTTGCCAGACTCTGCCAGTTCTGTGTCTGCCCTAACGATAAACATGACATGATTGATCTTAAGGGTATTGACTTTTTGCAATGCCATTCATGCTGATAAATTAAAAATTTTCCATGGAACTGTCCAAGAAACTATTTATTGTGACTATAAAATCCAAAATCTTTCAGTCCGTGGCTTTAAAGTGGGGATTCAGACATTATTAGGTGTTGATAAATTCTGTTTAATATCTTTGCAACATCGGTGAATAATGTGAGAGTAACTACTGTTATAGGCTGCTCATTCTTTACTCACAAGTACACAAGGAGTTTCCAGGATGAGTTGTTAATCTGCCTTCTGTGGCTCTTGACAGAAGTCGTTAGGGTTTTCTCCCATTTTTTATGTAAGAAAAGAATTTTATCAGATTCTTCTTCGCAAAGCCAATCATTTTGCCTTCAACTTTAGATTTCCACATTTTTTTTCTTAGTGCCAGGAGAGGGCCTCCAAATGGAAGCGAGGAAGCCATTTCTACGCTAACTCTACAGAGGGATGCATCAACTTTGTCTTCAAGCTATTTCTCTACTTCAGTGGTGCTAATGTCTGTGCCACAAGTTGCACTCAGTCTTCCAAGAGATTTTAAGTAGGCCTCAGAGCTTCCTTCCCATTTAAGAGTGATTTAGGGAGACACAATGTGTAGGAAAGTGTCCAATAGAAGAAAGGGAGGGAGGGAGGGAGGGAGGGAGGGAGGGAGGGAGGGAGGGGACAGGAAAAACAGGGAGGGAGGGAGGGAGGGAAGGAGTCACACAGTGGTCAAATAATGCTTCAGCTGTCCCTTGCATCTTCTTCCTTTCTCTTACAAGCCAATAGTCTTGATGTCATGACCTTCTCACTGTTGGAATGCCATCACACATGGGCAGAAAAATAAGAGAAAATATGGCCCCTGTTTTGATTCCCTCCCAAGGCATCCAAAGGCTGAACAGATATGTCCAGCTGTCAGGAAAACATCTTTTTTTATTAGTTCTATTAACAAATCATCTTCCCAGACTACATCAGCTATGATAGATAGATATAGATGATAGAAAATTGCATTAATATACAGCTTTCCTAACCATATGCACCTTTTCTCCAGAGTACTCATATATTCCTACATTCCTTAATGTTTTAGTCCAAGTAAATTTGTTTGCTTAAAATGTAGACTAAAAGAATTATACCTCATCCCTTTGCAAGAAACAGTATCCCCTATAACAAATTTAGAACCAGTCAGGTTGATGCTTATTAGTGCTTGTGACTTCATAAACATATTGGTGCCAATTTCTTGCAAGAGAACTGGTTTCCAATTACCTTCTTCTTCAGTTTTTTGTTTTTTGTTTTTACTTTCCTGCTCAACTTACAGACCAGAAGTTTATTCCTGGTCTTCCCTCCAAGCACTAACTTAGCCTTTTTCTCAAGATCATTTGGAAAAGTGGGGACATGAGAGGAGACATTCCCTGACTCAGCTTCTAAATAAGGCCCACTAAAATTTAATTACACAACTGACACAGTTTTCTGTCCTGATCCTGATCTGCATTGAACAAGATCAGCTAGTATCAGCTGGGTTCAGACTACATTTGTCCAACTTGTCAGCTAAGGTAGCCAAAAACCATGCTGGCTTGGAAGTCAGGGAGCGGTTGTCCCATTTGGAGAACATTAGGCTGGGAAGGGCTGCAACACACAAACACATCTTCTCCTACTGTCTTTCCTTTCTATTCAGTCTTGCTTCTACCAACATTTAGATGCCAGGATCTCTTTAGCTGTGTCTAGCTGGTCAACAAAGGAAGAGCAGTGGGAAGGGAGGTGTGCCTCAGATCAACTGTGTCTGAAATTTCTCCCTGCACAACTTTTTTCTCTTCTGCATTTGGGCAACAGAACCTCCAGCTGCCGGCTTTTAAGTCCTGTGAGCTACTAGTAGCAAGTTAAGCTATACTCCAGATGACTACGATAAAGAGTGATTTTTCTATGCAATCAATTGAGAAAAATATTTCAAACTCCAATCTCAGCCTGAGTAGTTTTAGTCAGAGCTGTGCCATCTGTCTTGATCTAGTACTCTCTCCAAAGAACCAAGATCATCATGTCAATCAGAGTTTGTAAGAAATACAGCACATGATTATGGAGGTTGCATATAGACAAAGGATATTTTTCCCCCAAACAGAAGCTCAAGTTTATTTCTTTGATGGATGTGGCAAACAAGGAGAAAGAGAGGGGGAAAAATAGCATTTGAGGTGACTCCAATGTGAGCCAAGTCATGTAATGAACCTATAAAATGCTTAGTGCGAGGCAGTCAAGCTTGCAGATGTGTTAACAGAAAGGAGCATTCAGGTTTCATATTTATTATGAGCTTCCACTGATTTAAGACTCTCATGTATTGAAACCTAATAAAAAGTACCTTATTTACATAGGCTTCCACAGAACGCCATCTGAAACAAAAGCTCTCCAGGAGTAGACATCAGGCAGTGTGTGGCAAGGAAAATTACCAAGAAATTGCTATGGACAACAACGTAGAGTTCAGAAGCAGCACTGGGGAGCTGGGGGTAGAAATCAATACTCTGAGAAGATCATCATAACAGTAATACCAAACTCAGATTTCGTGCTGTCACTCAGCCAGCCGACTCAAGCTGCTGACACCCATCAAAGGGATACATTTCCATAATGAGTGCAGGCAACGTTATCACAGATACTTAGTCTGTGTACAGACTTCATGTTTTTTAAGCTTCTGAATATACTGAGAGCACAAATCCCTGGAGTCTTTTTCTCTGAATTGCACCAGTCTCGTGGAACAAAGCTGAATGGTGGGTTTGAACTGATTGTTCCTTATTCCCTTTGCTGCATATGAAAAGTGCTTTCTTGCTTCCCCACCTGTTCTCTCACATTGTTTACATCCTCCTGCGATACATTATCTGGCACTTCCAAGATACATCACCTTTTGATACATATCCCCAAACCTTTTCATTGTCTTATATTTCTTTGTACGCATTCAAAAGGCAGAGAAATTGTGTGTTGGTCCTACTGGAGAACTTTTGCTGAGCGAATCATACTTGCCCACAGTGAAGAACCAGGTCTCTGTTCAACAAAAAGAAGATGTCCTACAAGGTTTCATGGAGTGGGATCAAGCCTTTGGCTAGTAGCCTGCCTATCATTATTACTAATTATTTAAATTTATTGGCCACCCAGCTCCAGTGGATTCGAGGCACTGGAAGCGGAAGATCTGGCTGGTTAGAAGGGCACATGCTGTAGCTACTAGAGGCTAGGTTTCCTGGCCAATTCCTGGCCAATTCCTGAGCGACCAAGGCAAGTCAGGAAGAAGGACACCACCAAGGATGCATACCGACATGGAGCTGCTAAAGGGATGTCACAAAAAATAGTGTTGGTATTTTGATTGTCTGCTTGTATACTTCCTAGTGGGAACTCACTGGCTACTGCTGGAACTGGAGCATTGAACTGATGGGACTTTTGCAGGATTTAAGATTTACACACCGATTCAGTCCATGTGGAACTACTTATTGACTTCCTTTGTATATATTTATCAAGCTGGGTATCTTCCTGGAACATCCAAGGGCTGAAAGCAGGAGATGCATCAGATTAGTAAAATGAGGTCACATATATTGCTAATTATCATACAATATTCTACTACCTCCACTGTGTTGCCATTGAAAGAAAATGCTACCAACCCAAAAGAAAGTGACTTTATCTTTATCATGTAGATGAAACAGTTCTCTTTCTGAGTTTGAAATTTCTGTGATCTTTAGGCTTAATAAGCTCCCTAAAAGGCGTTCAAATTGCATCACTTTTGTCTTAGAAGTTAAATTGGGAAATATTACATTCTCTAAGATGATAAACTCGGTTGAAGATAAATTATCATGAGAAATACTTTTAATTGATTTACCATAATAAAAGTGACTTTGAAGTGGAAATGACACATTAAAATGAATCTACACTATGTTGATAATAAAGTGCCTTCTTTGTTAATGGAATTACTGACAATACCAATGCTTACAGGAAAGCTGTCTATTGTTACTTTAGAAGCACTGATGGGAACTAAAGATAAAGAGTATTTAAATTCAAGTGCAGCTTCTTAGCAGCATGGGCTGAAAACAGTGCTTAACTAATCAATAAGTGCTTCTTTTTTAACATTAATTTTATTAAAATTACAACTACAATGATAAAAAACTAATACAAACTAAAAAAAGAAGGTGCAGAAAAGAAAAAAATAGAAAAGAAAGAAAAATAAGAATATACTAAATAAAAAGAAAAGA
Organism: Python bivittatus; assembly: GCF_059951505.1. Lineage (NCBI taxonomy): Eukaryota > Metazoa > Chordata > Lepidosauria > Squamata > Pythonidae > Python > Python bivittatus. The sequence goes on from NW_028277053.1 coordinate 18,395,769, forward strand.
AATATATAAAGAAGTGACTTCCTCCTTCATCACAAGTATAAACAATTTTAGTAACTTATCACCTTCTCTTAAAATACAACAAATGATCTATTCTTTCCATATCCCATCTCTTACCTCTAAACAAATCCTTAAAGCTTCATCATTTCAGTTTTGATCAGCAAAAGTCCATTAAGGGTTACTAGAAATAACAACATATATATTTTAACCTTGATCAAATAAACCAACTTTATGTTTCTTCCTTTTACTTTTAACAATCTTGATCTTTAGTCCTTTTAAATAATGTCGTAGAACTTGATTTCTTTTCATTTTTTCATTGCCCTTTCTCACAAAATTCTTCAAAGCTTTAATAAGCCTCTTTTGTAAATCAATATAGGAAGATTATACAGGTCACTCTCTTGGTTTTTTGTTTGCATATCCCCTTTAATTATTAAGACTTCAGCTGGTTTCTTTTGTATGTCCAGTGTAACATCTTTTTCCATGTCATTCTTGTAGCCTGTCATTTGTAAATCCACTTTCAACTCAGTCTCGACCTTGTCAGGTAGAACCTGTTCCTCTTCCATAACATCTTTTAGACTCAGTGTCTCCACAGAGGCAGATGTCTCTGTTGACACTATTAAAATTAACTTCTGAGTCCATTTTTCAAAAATATCCTTCAGTATGTCCAGTGTTAGAATATTTTGCTCTATTCTGTAATTGTAAGTTGAATTTATGTGTTCTTCTCCTTTAATTATAATCTTTAGTTCCCTCTAGTGTCCAATTTTTAAAATCTTATTGTTTTTTTAAAAAAACAAAAACAAAAACAAAAGCATTTTCCCATGGGAAGGATTCTTATAATTAATTCCAAAATCATATTTCAAATTTATCTGGACCCTTAGTCCATTTGTAACATTCTAAAATCAAAAATTTAATCACCTTTTGCTGTTTATGCCAGGAAAAAAAAAAAGTCCTTAAACTTGTTTTTAAAACTTCTTTCACTAAGAATTGAAGGAAACTCACCCGGTGCTGTAAAACCTGTTGATCCAAAGGTTCCCAATAGCTGAAAAGCAGTTAACAAGCAATTTCTGAAAGTGGTTAGAAAAGGAAGTATACATACCCAGTGTCCTTACAGACTCCAACCATGGATTGAGCAAGATGGCTCTTCCCTCATCTCCCAAAGCTCTAAACCCGCCAGAGTTGTCCTGCTGTCCTGTAGCATTCTCACAAGGAGCAACTGTAAAGGGCATTTGTGGGCAGTCTCAAGGCCTCTCCTTATCTTAGAGGAATTACGAAGAGCCGGTCTACTTGCTGGCTCTTCATTCTGCTGCTGTTCTCGGCTCTGCTTTTAGTTCACTATTTCTTCCCTGGAAGTCCCAATAAGTACTTCTTTTAAGAATGTTGTTTTGAAAGATGCCCTGTTAAAGACTAGGAAGAAACATGTTGAATCCAGAGTGACTCATGATACTTACATTTCGAAGAGTGGTGGCTGACACTTTGAACTGCGAATCAACAATTCTGTGTTGAAAATGTTGAGCTAATTCCAGATACACCCTGGATGCTTTTTTCCTTTTGTCATCAACTGCACTATGCGATAACAATGCTGCTTTTCTCTATTAGCTATTGTATTGTGATGTGCTTTTTTAGATTCAGAGCGCTTGATTAATTGTTGGCATTGGTCAAGAAAATAACCATGTGGCCAAGGAACTATGGGACCTAAGAGAAACCTGGACTGCAGAATAGTCATGGCTGTATTAGCCAATGCAATCAACAAGAGGTTTATGAAAATAAGTGAATGTCTAACAGACAGGTATTCAACCACAGTAGGCAAATCATTGTGGTATGATTGTGGGAGATGACCTGAAACATTTGCAAAAGAATGATCAGCAGTAACTCTCTATCTGCCAGCCTACTTGAAGGTAGGGTTTTAAACCTCATTAATTCTGGATATTGGGTGTACCACCATCACCTATCTGTTTGCTTGGTTTGTTTTCCCCCATTATTGCTTAGAAGAAATGGTTACATTTCAGAGATTTTCTTTGATCACGTGCTTCAATTTGCTGGATTTGCAAAGCTCAGGACAAAATATTCTGCAGTCTGAACCAATGCCCTCTGCAGCTAAATAACTGGCAAAGACTTATCATCCCAAATTACATAGTCAACAGGCAACTCATGATTCAAACAAGATCGGACAGACACCAGGCAAAGCAAACTAACCAGAACAGTTTCCAAAGAAAAGTCCAGTAATAGTCCAGCTGCTGGATGGCAGAGCTTAAAGAACAAAACTAGGTCAGTCAAAGACTGAAATACAAAGACGGGTCAGTTCATACACACTGGAAAACTCGGCATCACTAGTCTGCTGCATGAGCAAAATCTTCTTAACAAGTAGATTTTTTTTCTTCTTAAAGCCCTTCCTTGTAGGGGTTTCCAGTCTGTACAGTCACACTTGCCTGTTTTCCTTGTCAGGAGTCAGGACCTCACCTTTCCTCCCTCCAGTGTCCTGTCTTCAAGAAGACTGGGCAACCAGGTTTCCAAGGCACTGTCTATTCCAGAGGATTCAGGATAGAGCAGTCACCTCAGGCAAAGACTGTACACAGATTAGAGAAGAGCTAGTGTCCTTCAAGTTGAACTCAGCTGAAGGACACATCCATGTAGCTTTCTTGGTAGTCATATGGAAACTGTGTGTGTGTGTGTGTGTGTGTGTGTGTGTTTTGTTTTTTGGTTGGTTGGTTGGTTGTGGTTGTTGTTTTGTGGTGTAAGTTGCTTCCCAGTCTTGCTTTCAGCAGGTCTCAAACAGCTGAGGTTCTAACTGAAATGGTAGAAGTATTCATATCAGCCTAACTTCTGACACTGAACGAGAAATGCAATTGTTGCCTCTGGCTTATATATTTGACAGAGATTCTAGTTCATCCAGAGTAAATTACACTGGTTGTAAGGGAAAATACATTCAAAACCACAATGGTACAATAGTTAAAGACAACTATTTTAACCATCCACCATTCTAATTGAAAGGAAGCATTTCATTCTTTCCTTCCTTCACCTCTTTGTAGACTTTCCAAGAAAAATTCAAGGGTTTCACTGACATATCTGACAAATGTTGATGGAAGCAAAAAAAAAAAAGAAGAATAAAAATGCTAAATATGATCAGGATGTTGAACTGCCTTTTTTGTTGCTGTTTCCTTACTCCCTATCTTTGAATTAATTTCTAAGGATTAATATATGATAAACATCTCTCTTGAGTTCATTGCTTTTTTTTGTTTTGTTTTAAGTTTTTTGATATGACATCAATCATTTCTTTGGTTTGCCAAAGTTTTTGGTTCCATGGGCTATGGATTTTAAGGATGGGTTGTTTTTTAAATATAGAATTATGTGAGGAAGACTTTTTTCACCCCTCTCGTTGAATTTGAAGCACTGAGCCAAGTAGATTGTCATTCCCTCCTCAATTCAGTGTTCAATTTTTATTTCTTGACTTTTAAAAACATCAAAATATGAGTAAATATAGTTAAACCGGCTAGAAATACTACTGTGACTGCAATTATCCTTTTAAAACACTCATATTTTCCTGATGCTTTCAGCAGGAGAAGCTCATATCTGAATTTAGTACCTGTTTAAACAAAAATAGATGTTTATCTCTTTAAAATTTTGCCAGGATGCTGTCACTTCCCTATTCGCTAATGTTATGTTGTGACAGAAAGTGTCAGCATCTCACAAAAATGAACAGAAATACATTCTTCTATTTAGTGAAGCTGAAAAATATGTCGTCACCATTCAGTGAAAAAACACTTTCAAGGTGCAAGGTATCATCGGGGTTCAGAGAAACCAGATTTTCTGACAAGGAATTAAGAATGCCAACAAAGACCGTCCTGTGCTTCTCCCTGGCATCCCTCCTCTGCGATGCCCAGCTTTTGTTCTACCAGCCAGTGACGGTGGCTCATACCGTTCACCCTGGAGGGCCATGTGGTGAGAGCCAATGGCCTCAAAGGACACAGCGCAACGACTCTCCGCCCTAACCTTTGCTTTACTTGTCCCAGGTTCTGCAATCACAGCCTCCTGAGAAGTTGAGAACCTTATTGGCACTTAGAGGAAAACCTATTTTTATAGCAATACAAGGTGCATTAATATTTAAATGCATGTGCAATAGGCAACTGATTCAAAAATACAAATGCTAAGAGTAATATGGTCTGTCCACATTCAGATTTGACTAATCTGTAGTCACCTGGCCCCTGACCGGCATAGCTTTCATCCATGGCTCTGGATGTGCAAGCAGGCCATATTCCTTTTTCTGATACAAACCCAGTTTATATGATATGACAGAGAACCCTTGTTTGTAGCATGAAGTAATGAACTACGTTTCTTCCTTTGCAATGCATGCATTATTGACCTCAGCTACATAAGATATTGGTGCAATTGAAACAGGAAGCAGAAGGGTGGGTGCAGAAAACCTTTGAACATGACTTAGGTTTATTTATTTCTCATTATCAAGTTCTGGGTTAAAGCAATCCCAAATTTGTACACATACCCACACACCCACATACATATAATAATCACAAAACCCACAAAGCAATGTGAAGCCAAGGTCGGTTGTATACCAAATTGCTAAAAAAACAAACACTTGGGGGTTAGGATATTTATTCACTGACCCTGAAATGTCAGCTTGACACAGCTACTAATGTAGTACACCTCTCTCTAGAGTTATGCTTCAATGCAAAGGTGCCACCAGCTGAGAGAGTTTACCAGAGGTGCCAGCTAAAACCAATCTGCATATGATATTTTATTCCTAGGTCTCATAAATCAACATTATAAGGAGATGGAAAAATCAAGAATTTCATCTCTAGGAATAGGGAAGGGCCTTATTTTACCTTGAAATTCTTCTGGCTCCAAGAATCTCCCTTGAACTTTAACCATTTACTGTAAGCCGTGAAATCTTTCGCCTCTTATCATTCTGCCCTCAAACTGCTCTCTAACAAGGCACAAGAACCTTCTGAAACCCTGAGAGAGGGAAGCAGCTAAATATTGTCATGGTTCCATGTTTGTTCTCTGTTGAAGGCTAGACTGGTGGTTCTCTACTGGTTTAGGACCTGTCACCAGTGCACCAAAGGAAGCGAATAAGGAATCAACACAGGGGACATTCAAGACATTGATGAAAATGCATTTATTCATCACTAGTCAAAGCAAACTCTCCTTGGTGGGATTGGTTCCTTATTATGATCGTCCAACCAGTGTAAAGAACGTGTGGTGTATCTCCACTGTCTCATGACAAAATTCATGCCACTTGCAGGCAACGTTTGTTACTCAGAGTTAAATCACCAGGGACATACCCTACATGAAGTGTGGACCCCGCACTAGGAAAAAATACAGTAACTAGGCAGATCATGGTCTTTCTTAGGATAATATAACTTTATGTGCTTATGAGTCTAAAGGATCTGTTCAACCCTTGTTTCTACCCTGCTGTGTGATCTGATCTTCTTTCTGATTTCTAGAGCTGTATTCCCAGTCCAGTTGAGACTGACATTTATATATGCAGCTTTTCCAAGAACAACTAATGAGGCTGAAGATGTTTTATGCTACATGAACAAATTAGTTATTGTCCATTCTTTTAATTTAAAATGGAGACATGCAGTAATTGCTCTATTATCAGGGAATACTGTGATTCTATTATGTTGTGCTGAGCTTCCAAGGTTGTCAGTTCTAGATAGCATTGTTCTTTATCTCAACTATTATTTCAAGACAATGTGACAGGCTGAGCCAAATTTAAAAAAAAAAAAATAAGAAGAAGGATATTACTGTGTCTCTGAGCACCCAGCTGGATGGCTTACCTGCATTCTAGTTCCTTAGATACAGGACAGTGCTGTTTTACAGAAAAAGTTAATGCCAATCCTAGTATCACTGTGAGTAATTAAAATGAGTAAGGAGCTGAAATGTTCAAAACCTAAGACAGTGGAGATACACGTCCAAGCATTATTTGCATTCTTTATATCAAGAAGATCTACCGAGATGCAAATGCTTCCAATGCCTCTTATCACACTGCATTCGTGGGCAATTTGTGGTCTGCAAAAGCTGGAATCAAATGTGTTTCTTTTAAGGAGTCCATAGGGGTCTTCTCTGGCACTCTTTCCAGTGGGGGCAAGACCAACTGCCTTGGAAAGCTCATAAGCATAAGGAAAAGGTATTGAATATCTTTCATTAGTACTTTAGCATCTAAATGACACATAGGGAAAAAAAAAAGTAAATATTGCATCCATATACAGTCCTTCTGTGGTTTAATTTACTCTATTATAAGTTCATGCTGGCCTCCTCTGGATTGGGAACATAACACACGGCAGGAAGGAACTTAATCTTAATTTACTAATTGTTTGATTGGGTTTTATTCCCTCCAACGCACACACACACACACGCATGCACGCACACACACAGCTGCAAATGGAGTGGCTGCAAAGCTAAGGTTGCTTTGAGCTTCATTCAGTCTCTTAGTTTCCAATTCCTTTCATGTGGCTGTTGGACAGCTTCGGCATAGGACCATAGTACAGAATCCCAGAATGCTGGGGTTGGAAGGGAGCTTGAAGATCTTCTAGTCCAACCCTCTCCCCAAGGCAGAAATCCTTAGACCATCTCAGACAAGTGGCTGGAATGAGGAGATTGACCCCATAACTCCAGATCCCAACATTACGTAAACATTGGGTAAAAGATGAGCCAAAAATCCAGCTCATACCAGAATTTGAATCCCTCTGTGTACAATTGAAAGAAGGCTCAAAGGACATTCTTTTTTCCAAAAATTTATAATGTGCTATTAACACATATAGAAGGAGGTATAACCCTCTAAGACCATTAAGGGGGGAGAGATTCAGGAACAGCGATACCCGAAGACTGATGGATTGCAAGGTTGAAAACACAGCCACTAAAAGTACAGAGAGCTTAAAAGAAACAGGTCTCAAAACAATTAATAGATAGCATGATATTCCTAAATCAAACAACAGTAGACTTAACTGCAAGAATAGGTGATTTGATCACTTTGCTGAAGAGGCCATAATAAAAGACTCTTCCTTCCATACATGAAGAGAAATTGGAGGACGGGGATGATTTTCAGGCTTATTCCAAATCTTGGAAGATGCGTTTTTTATTCCAGTGTAACTTTTTGCTACAGCAAAAGGCATACAAATGTACCAAATAAATTATAATTCTTTGGCTTCCACCTGCAAAATTAAAAGCAAGTTTTTGTTTTTTGTTTTTGAGAATGGGTTTATTTGGAAGCATTTTCTTCACTTTCTGCTAATGGAGACTCGGTTCTGCGGGATCTATTTTCATATAAAGACTTGCTTGTATCCGTTAACCGAAAGCAATCTCAATAAATTTGGTTATTAATAACATTGTATGATGGTAATCTTCAGCAGGAAGCCATTCTATCATTTAGAAAAGTACAAATCACCCCAAATGTATTGAAAAACTGATGTTCACATTCATTTTACGTGTGGTGGTTTTAAAATTTGGCAACTGTTTCCCCTTACTTGCTCCTGGGATTGTTAAAAACTTCCTAGTGTGGTCTACAGGCCAGAGATTTCCTAAAAGTCTTCCATACATATACTAACCAGGTCTGACTCTGCTTAGCTTTTCAAAATTCCCAGTGTTGGCAAGGTTTTGACCTCCTGTGTTCTTAATTTGCCTCTAAAGTTATTTTGGGAGATGGTGGTGGTGATTCTAATAGCATTGTGAGATGTGATTCTGATTCAGTTGTCTTAACACCGTTAAAATAACAGTCTTAGAAGAAATAAGAATAAGACTTTTGTCACCCACAAAAGACAAAAGCCACCAAAGACGTTGCATAGCTAAACGTTAAGTCGTCTGTGCCCAGCACCGAAGCGTCCTGATTACCCAAGCAATGCAGAGACATTCATTTTGACAACCCTTTTAGTATCCCAGGAACCCAGGAAGCAGAAGCTGCAAATGTACAGGACCACAAGGCCGAGCCAGTAGTCACTCTTCCGCGATGCCAGCCTACCTGATACCACAGAAGACCAAATAATGAAAGGGGGAAAAGCACGTAACCCCCCTCAGGCAGGTCAGCGGACATTCTTCACTGTCCTGCCAAGATTAGGGAGTGGGGAAATAAGAGTTCACTTTCTAAACCGATTTTAGTGCCTTGTTTAACGGGGAAGGTAGGATACTCGCTGCATTGGCTCAATATAACTTAGGTTCTTTCTGGAACAGCTTGGGGAACGTTCTGCTCATCCGTGTTATCTCTGCCTTCAAAGAGCTGTGGGGGAAATATTTCAAAAACATAATGGGGTAGAGTTGAAAATATCCAGCTGTAGCACCAGCTGAACCCATGCCCTCTTGGAATCCCAATCCTGCTATCCGAATCAGATCGAGACTGATTTGCACGTCGTTTCATTACCAGCTTCTAAGAATGCAGGGGAGCACGGCAGATGCCACGTCCATCTCAAACACGACCTTTCCTGCTAGTGGCGTGTTCCCCAGGTTACTCTGCTGTTCTGCTCTGGGGAACTCTAACTTCTTCCTACAGAAAGAAAACTGAACACCACATCAGTATTTAAGCTTTTAGAAGACAGCAAAGCATGTTAATGAATCTTTGCTCCCTTGAGGTTCATTACTTCTAGGAAAAGAATGCCTTGTTTGCAAAGGCATTTTTCTGCCTGACCTTCAGTTCAGGAGCTCTGCCTACCTCTTCAGCAGTCATTAAGGCTATCTTTCTGCTTTTTATGTTCCCTCCTGCAAACTGAGTTAACAAGTTTAGAAAGCCTGCAATGTTTTGCTCAGCAGGGGTTGCATGCATCTGGGCTTTTATGACCACTGGGTGGCATAATAGAGTTAGAGTTCTCTGTATCTCTTTGCTGTCATCTAGTGGACATCCATGTTTTTGCGGTCCAGTTATGGAAATTGAAACAAAGATGCCATTAAATAAGTTTGCTCTTGAAAAAGGAAGGCTCTTAATTTTCAAGGAAACAGGCTCCACTTTTAACAATATTTGTTGTATTCATCTGCCAAATATCACTTCATTATCTCTCAGATTTTACTTCATGTTTTTTTTTTCCACAGCAATGACTGAATTTAGGCTTGTTACGCTTATAAATGTAGGACTGTAAATCAGATAAAAATCATTTCTAGCGGGAGTCGATTCAGAACAATCCATCTGATTCTACTGAGACATTAAGGCTGAATATTGAATTGCTCTGATTATATTTGGATTTCTCAATTGATTAGGAAACATTGATTTTGTGCATCTACTGAACCATTCCAATCGATCAGTCAATTCAGAGGCACATGATCCCATACAATGTTTTGAAATGACTTTCTAATTCAATTCCAATAATTATTAATAAATGGATCAAGAATCATAATGTGGTGAGAACATTCACTTCTATTCCAGCGTAGGATGTCAAATGGTTTAAATTAGCCAAATACTGAATCTAACTCATCTTTGGAGAGATTATGTGATGACACTCAGCATAGTTTCTTCCAAGCAATCAAAACAAATTGCAGGTATTCCCAAATGTTGTGAGCACTTTAGAAAGATATTGTCACTATGTTCTAGACCTTCACTTTCTCTTGTTCCTGGCAGCGTTGGACTGATGCACATCTAGATATCACAGGCCTGCCTTGGATACCATTAATGATTTATGGTATCACCCAGATACCACCTTGATGATATAAACTCTGTCTGCTTTAGTGACATATCACCAGAGCAATGGTTGGATGACACTATAAATTGCTAGTGCGGGTAGCCTCTTAGCAGCTTTTCCTCTGATGAGTAGATACTAGTTGCATTTGGGCACTAAGTATGAGATCCCTGATGTTGTTACTGGAGATAAACACGACAGAATGTCAGATGTGCTTCCCAGAAAACAAGCAAGACATTGCAGTACAACTGGAGAAATAGTAACTCTCTCTTGCTCAAGAGCAGCACAAATGAGCAGAGGAGAAACTTCTTAATAATCTCTTCCAAAATACATGTGAAAAAATATTTTTAAAAACCCTTCAATGGAAGCTGAGTTACTGGATCCTTGCACACTGAACATACATTTCACTGTCTTGAACATCTCAGCAATTCTTATTCATTTGAAAGGAATATAATCTGTTTCTTGGATTTAAGACACATATGCCAAAGGAAAAGCAGATTATCTATCTATCTATCTATCTATCTATCTATCTATCTATCTATCCATCCATCCATCCATCCATCCATCCATCCATCCATCCAATCAAAAATCTTGTGCAATGCATGCTTTATCCAACCCATAAATGTAAAATAGCCAACTTGAATTAAAACCCATTCGGGAGATTTTCCCTTAGGCATGTGGATATGTGCATATCCATGTGTGTGTCTTTCTGTCGCCATGATTCCAAAAAAGACCAAGACAATTAATAACTAAATCATTGAGAATCAATAGCTTAAAATTAAATGCCTGAAATAAGACATCCGCATTTTCAAAATTAACTGATGCTCCACTTGCATGTACTGACAATTCTGTCACACACACAAACCACTGTCATTCAAGAAACACACAAGGATGCACACATTCCCACCAATTTTTCAGCAGAAATAACAAAAAATAAAAGGTGGGGGGGAAACAGGATGGAGATGGACTGAGGGGAAGGGGGAAGGAAGGAAGGAGAAAGCATCAAAGTGGCAGTGGACAAAATTGGAGAGAGATTGAAAAGTAACTGGCTATAGAAGGGGAAAAAAGGTTTTTAAAAAAAGGTCATTAGGGAAGCGGCCTGCCCAACCAACTGCTTTTCATCAAATATGTCTATTCTTCAGCAAATGCAAGACACTCCCCTAAATTTACAGAGGAAATTATTTGAGAAAAATCTTAGCTAAATATTGTATTTCTTTTATGACTCCACAAGACTGAAGTTAACTAACGTGTCTAGAAATGTGTCTAAATTAATGAATCAATCCTATATTGATCATATCATTGTAATGTTATTAATTAAAAAATGTGTAAAAGGCAAGCAAGGGATAAAGAAGTTCAAAAATACAAACATTCCATCAGAATGGAATTATGAAGATGCCCATAAATCTTTGAGGCCATTAGATGTAAGCATTAACTCTAAATAAAAACAACTGGAGAACAAATTCTTCTCAGAGGGCAGCAGAAATATCTCTAAGGCTTTGGAGATGTAGAGGAAATTTTTTCAAAGGACTGTTTCCATCTGGAGTTCTGTATTTTCAGATGGTACCTTTTTTTCAAAACAATGCCAATCATGGCTTCTCCATAGATACAAATGCTCTTCTATATCTGCAAAGCTGAGACATTCATCCCCTTCTTTACCACTTTTGTCAGCATTCTCTGCTCTGGGTCCAAGTCCAGTTTCTATTCAGTTCCACTTGGAGAACATGCACGTAAGATGAAAAAGCGAAGCGGGCAGATTCCGCCTATGAAGAACAATCATTTTATTGACTCCTATCAATAAGCATGGCTCCACTCCTGTTGGCTTTCAGGAAAGCAGTGAAGACCTGGAGCCAGGATGTTGAGAGAGCTGGCATAGGGTGGTTGGAGAATCAATGTGAGTTTTTATCAGGGCCTTAATATAGTCTATTGTTTTAAATGTTTATTGTATTATTGTATTGTGTTTTTATTTTGTTCACTGACCACAGTTCCTTTTTGGGAGATGGGTGGCTATATACATTTGTTTAATAAACAAACAAACAAACAGTTAAATAATAGTGTCAGTGAACAGTGAAACTTCTATGGAATTTATGAAATAAAAGGCCTTTTAAAAATTTGCATGCCTAATCTGCATATACTGTATGTTAAACCTCTTATACAAGGTTTATGCATCTGATATATGCTGAAGATGTTTGGAGGTAATTGGAACTGGCCAGACCATCTTTCCAGTCCATGGATCAGTAGAATTCAACAATATTGCCCATCCTGCCTGCTGCTGATTTAAACAATTTATGTAAGCATAATTGGATCAAGTTAATTCTACCCTTTCTGCTCATGTGATACTTCTGCAAATAGCACTTAGAAGTTCAGCTAGTTCATTGTTAGTGTTAGTTCAATGGAATAAAGAAATCTTATAGGCCAAGGAGGATTCCCATCCCCTCGAAACTGTTTTCTTTTTGTGGTCTCTGGCAGGTTTAATGCTCTGGGAGATGAAGGAATAGCCATCTTGCTCAATCCACGGTTGGCACCTTTGAAAACACATTACGTTTGCATACTTCCTTTTCTAATCACTTTCAGAAATTGCTTGTTAACTGCTTTTCAGCTATTAGGAACTTTTGGATTGGCAAGTTTTTCAACACCCAGGGAGTTTCCTTCAGTCCTTAGTGAAAGAAAGTTTACTACAAGTTTAAGAATGTAAAAAAAAAAAAAATTAATAAACAGCAAAAGGGTGATTAAAACTTTGATTTTAGAAAGTTACAAATGGACTAAGGGTCCAGATAAATTTAAAATAAGATTTTGGAATTAATTATAGGAATCCTTCCTGTGGGAAAATGCTTTTGTTTTGAATTATTTAAAAAAAAAAAGATAGGATGGAATTTTGAAGGTTGGAAACTAGAGGGAACTAGAGGGAACTAATGAGTACAATTAAAGGAGACAAATACTCAAACTTGACTTACAATTATAGAATGAAGCAAAATATTTTAACACTGGATATATTGAAGGATGTTTTTGAACAATGGACCCAGAAGTTAATTTTAAGAGTGTCTGCCTCTATAGATAGACTATGTTTAAAAGAGGTTATGGAAGAGGAACAGGTTCTACCTGACAAGATTGAGACTGAGGTGAAAGTGGATTTACAAATGACAGGCTGCAAGAACGACATGGAAAAAGATGTTACACTGGAATACAAAAGAAACCAGCTGATGTCTTAATAATTAAAAGGGATATACAAATAACAAACCAACAGAGTGACCTGGATAATCTTCCTATATTGAATTACAATAGTGACTTGTTAAAGCTTTGAAGAATTTTGTGAGAAAGGGCAATGAAAAAATGAAAAGAAATCAAGTTCTACGACATTATTTGAAAGGACTAAAGATCAAGATTGTTAAAAGTAAAAGGAAGAAACATAAGTTGGTTTATTTGATCAAGGTTAAAATATATATGTTGTTATCTCTAGTAACCCTTAATGGACTTTTGCTGATCAAAACTGAAATGATGAAGCTTTAAGGATTTGTTTAGAGGTAAGAGATGGGATATGGGAAGAATAGATCATTTGTTGTATGTTAAGAGAAGGTGATAAGTTACTAAAATTGTTTATACTTGTGATGAAGGGAGAAGTCATTTCTTTATATATTTCTTTTCTTTTTATTTAGTATATTCTTATTTTTCTTTCTTTTCTACTTCTCTATTTTTTCTTTTTTTCTTTCTTTTCTGCTCCTTCTACTTTTTCTTTTTATTCTTTTATTCTTTTTGTTTGTATTATTTTTTACTGTTGTAATTGTAAACTTTAATAAAATTACTGTTAAAAAATATAAAAGAAACTGCTTTCTTTTCAGAACATCCCAAGTTGGACGGAAGGCACAGTCAATCTCTTTCTAAAAGAGACATATCCATTAAATTCCACTGTTTTGTTCCTTTCTTAATGCTGCAATATGAACATAGGAGCTAAAATGTTAACCCTGAACAGACATTCTGTGATAAAAGTTTAAGTATTTTCTCATCCCATCATCAAATCAGTATTTTGTCAGTCAGGGCAGAAAGCATTATTGTTTAGCATGTTGTAATTTACACAACAAAACAAATGTTAGCACCCATGTCAGTATCATCTGTCTGATAATCAAATGTTTTCACATTGAATAGGATTATACAAATAGTGTGATTTGAATAATTAAATTTATTTGTTTAAATAAACATCACATTGTGGGGTTTTTTTTAAAAAAAAAAAGGAGGAAAAATGAGACAGATGCAGTGTCACTGTATCAATAAATAAAATGAGATCATTATCACCATATACTGAAGGAGTAAAGGAGGATAAAAACCCAACAGTTCTGTCGTAATGATTTCATTAGGATATATCTGTGGAGGGATGAAAGTGGGAGATCAGTAACAGATTGCTAGTGAAACACAGTATGCTCAAGCAATTGAAGGTGACAACATTTTGGAAAACAGAAAGTAGAAATGCCTTCAAACATAAGGAAGCTAAGTGTTTCTTAGTGTCTTCAGGCAGGGCCCAAGGGGGGGGGGAGGAGGAGGAGGAGGAGGAAATGGGATAAAGAAACAGAAGACTAAATGCACGTTTTGTCAATTCAGTGCAGAGTCATTGATCTGCATTGAGTATTGAGCTTAGGAGGCAAATATGGAGCATTCTTTCATATGTGCAAGTCAGGGCTTCAGTTGTGGTGCTGAACAGCTCATAAATAAATTGAAAGACTTTGTGACATAGATGAAATTCCCAGTTCCAAATGAACATAGGTATGGATCAGGTCCTGAAAAGAAGAAGCCTCAGCACCACACAAGCACCCATCATCTTGAAACCTTTGTTCTTTTCAGCTTCCTCCTGTCTTCCCCATGAGGATTAAAGGATGCAGTCCCCAGACACTCTCCAGTAATTTAAACTAGATCTGCACAACTTTTCTCAGCCAAGGACTACGCTAAGCCCTGGGGTGAGTTGCTGGAGTTTGTATTCCCCCCCCCCAAAAAAAAAAAACATACAGTACAGGGAGTCCAGTTTACAAAGGACCCATAGTTAAGAACAGAGCCTATTGTAGCAAATGTTGAGTCAAATACACAATGGTTTGAGTTAATTATACAATACTACTTATACAGTATTATACAATAATACCCTTCTGGCTTACACACCAATTCAGCTTAAGGACAGGCCTTAGGAATGGAATTCGTTCTTCAGCTGGGGACTCCCTATAATGCTTAAGAGAGTGGTGGGTACTTTGAACATGATTTGGAGGAACCTCTTCAGGTCTTCCATGTGTATAGCACTTCTCTGTGATCCACTACAGTATTCCCTCCTTTTTCAGCCTTCTGCCTGAGCCTAGGAAAATGGTGCCACTGCTTTAAAAGATGTTATAAGTGGCACGCCTATCTCTGTGGATACAGTATAGCCTGCTGGAGACAAGGCAATTCTCTCTTCTCTTCTCTTCTCTTCTCTTCTCTTCTCTTCTCTTCTCTTCTCTTCTCTTCTCTTCTCTTCTCTTCTCTTCTCTTCTCTTCTCTTTCTTTCTTTCTTTCTTTCTTTCTTTCTTTCTTTCTTTCTTTCTTTCTTTGATTTCTATAGCCGCTGCTCACGATCTGTCACCAGTCCAAATATTAAGAAAGCTTGGAGAATGGTGTAGCTGTGCATCACTTACAGTCGAAGGAACCTCTTGAACTGGCACAACAGACTTATCCTGGAAGCTCCTAAATTCTACAGACACTGGGTGGGGTTTGAAGTTGATTCGTCAGCGTAGAACTCTTCATGGCACGGAATTTCCTTCAAATATCTTTCAAAAAGTTTTGAAGAAATGGCTTTAGAAATAATTTATAGATGGTGTTGGACTCCCTCAAAATTGCGGTATATGAATCAACTTTCTCTAGATGGTCTTGGATTTCCTGCTCGTCTGCTCCCTCTGGTCCTCTGTTCATCTGAATTCAAACTGACAGGGCAGTGGGCAATCTTAGCTTGCTGTTGGGCCTTTCATCTTTTCCCTGCTGGCAGCGAAGGCAGGAATAGCATAAAATGCATTCACCCCTTCTCCCCAGAGGCGCCAAGAATTTATCCCATGCTGCATAGATGGTAACTGAGGAAGTTATGTAAAAAGCATTAGCCCCTCTGCTGGAGTAGTGCAGTTGAAGCAAGAACACTCAGCTACGCTCACGACCTTAAAATAAACCACACAAAAACTGTCACCCTGCCAGCTCCCATTGTTACTATTGTTATTACTGTTGTTACTATTATTGCTTTTTTCTCCTCAAAGGCTGAAATGAAAGCTATCATTAATGATCAATAATCAATATAATTAACATCAGTCTAATCAAATGGCCCCCACAACGCCCAAATTCAAAACAGATATCCACATATAAAAGGTATGTTCTGTTGCACATTGCATATACATATATCTTGCATATAGTCATACCTGGTGCATTTTATTTATTCCCTAATTTATTTTTAAATTCTACCTAGACCTGGCCAGAGCCCAGAGTGTTGCTCTTTTGTAAGTTTGGAACCAACTGAAAGGTGAGGAAGAGACAAATGTCATAAGCTCCATAAAGAAAGACACTTCACAATCTCTCCTCCTTGTTTGGAGACAAATCATTGTGTGTGTGTGCCTGTGTGTCTGTGTGTGGCTCATTTTCCATCAGTTATAAAAGAGTCAGGCATGGGAATAATTTATTGGTCTGGTTGTTTCACAGCTAACTATCACTCGCAAACAATTCACTATTATCTCATTCTAATTCCCCCTTGGTTTACTTTCGTAAAATCCTCATTTTCCTCAGGCTCCGTCTTTGATTATTAATTTTATTGTTCTAAGGTCTGGAGGAAAAAGCCGTTCTAATGGGGGTTACTTGGACCTATGCTGAACTAACATGAATATTCATTCTGGGTAATCTATCTGAAACCTGGAGAAGTATTGTTTTGTGCTGGGAGTTCATTGTTTTAAACTCTTTCTTAAACAATAGCTTGGTGGCAGCCAACAGTCTTTGGGAATAGAAGGTATTAATGCTAACTGACCTTTTGCTGAAAGAAATGTAGGACTTCTTGTGTGGCAAGGAATGATCTCCTGAGATCAGTCATAAAATCACAGTGGCTGACTGGACCTGCTTACAAAACTAATCTTTTGTGTTTCTTCTGCATTTTTGGTATACCTCTTTCCCCTGTTCAGAAAGGTGTAACATCAAACAATGATGACCTTATTGTCAAAGTGACTTTTCTAGCCCTGAAATTATTGGTTTCAGGAATTGACGAAGTACAGAATCCTATCTCCTTGAAATTTGTTTCCAGAATGTTAACTACAAAGCGAGTTATATATAGCAGTAAATGCATGCTTAATTTGTGGAGAAATCATGGTGTGATGAATACAATTAAGAGCCTCAGAGGGAATAATTATATTACTGCATAAAGCTGGTGGGTCTCAAATTACTTGGTGCCTGGACTCTAAATCGGCCTATGCTCCTGTTGGGAAAGTCATTCACAGTAGTAACAAAAGTGCAGTTGCAAATAGAAAAGTTTTTCAAAGTCATAGAAGAAGCACCAGTATTGCATTGACTCCATGGTCAGAAGCAACAAAGTAGAGTTCCTGAAAGAGAGAGAAACTCAGGGCAGCAGAAATAGGTAAATCTGCTGAAAGAAAGGTGACGGTGTTGGACAAGGACTTGAGGACTCAGGTTGAGATCTACTTTCCACTGTGGAAGCTTGATGGTCATCTTTGTCAGTCATCCTTGCAGTAGGCTCCTGGAGGTCAGATGAAATATAAAACTAACACACATATATTCTCCCCTAATTCTATAACTAAAATGAGGTTACTCATATTGCATTTCAGATACTATCATAACCAACAACCCAGTCCACACTTCATGATACTGAAAGCTAATTCTCTCATGAGGTCAAAGGAGAAACCATTGTTTGTTGGTAGAATGTTAACCCTTATAGGCTGGGGGAAACCCTTGCCTAAATCTGTCAAGATCCATTGTCGACGTGTATAATAATGAATAAGCAGACTTATTTTCTACATTATTTTTTGCTAGAACCACACATTTTATTTTTCACAAGTTCCCACAGGAGCAAGAGCAAAAAACAAGGGTCTTCCAGAATAATCTGGCACCTTGGAGGTGTTTCGTTACAATATAGCGGTCCTTTTATATACCACCTACTTTAATTCCTCGGTTCATAACTTTCTTGATTTCATAAACTTAACCAATAAAATATAAATGGGTAATGTAACAGAATCTTGAAAGCCTGTCAGAGCAGTTCTTCAGATTTGGTTTTTTGTTTGTTTGTTTACACAATTCATATGGCTGCCTTTCTCATTACTGCAACTCTGGACAGCTAATAAAAAATTAAAACCCCAAAACCCCAACACAATTCAATTAATTAAAAAAAGAAACTACAACCCAAATCAGTCAATACGTCATGTTTCAGGGTTCCACATAGATCATTCCATCTTACTGTCAATAACAAATAACAAACACAAACCAGCCCATCATCAAGGCTCACCTAACATCCCAGCCCAAATGCCTGAGATCAACTTATACCTAGCATAGTTAAGGTGGAGTTACTTTGAGTCTCTTTCTCAGGTTTCCCTCTTCCCCTAGACCAAAGAATATTTTTTGTAATGATGTAATTCTCTCCTATAACAGCTTTGTTCTGTCCTCCGTGTTCCCAGGACCTGTTAGACACTCCATCACACAGCCTTACATTGTTCTTCTTGTCAACCATTCAGAGTATGAAACTTGCTAATCTGATGCCAGCAAGCTGGAAATACATACTTGGATTCTAGGATACCTTCTGCCCACTGAGCTTCATTGCTCATCTCATTGCAAGGCAGAATCCTGTACTCTTAATTTTAAAAGAACCAGAAACCAATAAGATAAATAAAACTTCAGAAAATTCCCTATACAAAGAGATTATATCATGGAGCAAATGAAATTACACACTGGAATATGGCTGACCTGCAGAATTCATTACAAGGCATGGTGGTTGTACAGTCACTCACTTGAGCAGCTTTAAAAAGAAATTGGATAACTTCCTAGGTGCGTTTGGTTGACCACTGTAGAAGACAACACGCTGGACTAAGTTGGGTCTTGACATGATCCAGCATGCAGTTTTTATGTTCAGTGAGGCACCCAAGAGTTCAGCAGAGTGTTCTCCATAATAATTGGGTTAATGTAACTGCTTAAAAACCATAAAATATATCAAGGAGTGGAATAGAAAGTGAAAGGTAACTATTTGAGGCTACTGTACATAATGTGTGAATTGGACCAAACAAAATCCAACTGGTTGTGTCATGGTTATTCCCCTAGATGGCTGTTATGGTGGCATCTCTTCCCACAACTAGATTAAAACATATCTACTTTCATTACTACTTGAGATAGTTCTGCAACATGACTGTACTTCAAATTAACCTATATTGCTTCCTTTATTGGCATCAGAAGATTACAGGAGTTATCATCCAAGATACCTGGCAAATATTAAGAGAAGTCAGTCCGTTTACATACAGTATTAAGACGCTGTGAGAATGAGGAGAATCCAAGATGGTGTTTATATTCGGCAGTCAGTATGACTTGTCAAAGTCAAGTGGAAGCATTAACACATGCCACAGTCCACTGCTGATCCCCCAAACCCGTGTAGAGCTACCATTTCTAGGTTTATAATATCTTCGCTAGATTTATTATAAGCCACTGTGTTTTGTGATGTTTATTGTGTTGGAAGTTGCCACAAATAAAAATAATTTTATAGTTATACATAAACCTTTCTCCTTTCTTATTGGGTAAGACTCTCATCATCCACATTTTATTTCAGTCTGCTCCTACTCTGATGGATGCGACTCACAGAAGACAAATAAGGTATAACAAATATTTTTTTGATTCAGCTCATTTGGTTCAAATCTGTTCCATCCCTGCACTCTTTGAACAAAAAGAGGATGCGATGTCCCCAGGTGTATTGTACTGACCAGCTTCCCGTTTTCTGTTTCTTAATCTCACTACATATTTCCTCAGCAAACAAATCTTCAAACAAAATGCAGCCCTCGGAGAGGGATGAGTCAAGATTAGCATGTGCAATGTCCATATAATCACTGTTTTATTCAACACCTTTGAATAGATGAATCTTGCGTCCAATGGGACTACTCGAACAGGAGAGCAAACAATGAATTCTAATCAGGCTGTGAACCTCTGCATATTTCCACAAATGAAAGTGACAAAATTTAACTTCCAATTTAGGAAGGAAGTACAACAGGATCACCAGTAACTCAGCGTAAGGTTAAATTACTAACTGTTGACCCTTCCGGTTAATTTGGAAACTCCACAAATGCAATTTAAAAGATGGGCACATATTTTCAAGAATAAATCAGCTTTTCCAAATGTTTTGGGACTACCCTTTTTTTGGTAAAGATACTTATATTGTGATTCTAATCTAATTTAAACCTAATCTGAACTAATCTAATCTAATCTATCTATTTCACATGGTACCTATTTGTAGTTCAGGAATGGACATACTTGGGGAGGGTTGGAGGTACACTTGTTGGGGTGATTACATGGATTCTGTGACTCAGACAAGCTTTTCAGCAAGTTTCCTGCTGAAATATTCGGGAAGCCAAACTAGAATTCTTAAGCAACTGTGTGGCTGAAATAATCCAGTTTAGGGTTGAACAGGTTTGGGGTTCAAAACACCAAAACCACCTGTCCTCCTGGATATGCAGGGTTCTCACCCTTATTCTAGCTCTATCTACCTCTAGTATTTCTTCCTACTTTTAAGTTTTTCACTTGTTGAGGACCTTGACTGTATTTGGAAGGCCTCTAAGTTTGATTTCCAAACCACAAAATGTTCCTTCAGTGGAAAGGTCCACCTGAAGAGAAAGTGAGAAGTTGTGGCATTTGGAAGAAACAAGCAGTGAGAACTGAAACACACACACACACACACACATTTTACATATGCTAAGAGAGAGAGAGAGAGAGAGAGAGAGAGAGAGAATAGCAAACGTGTGTGTTGTGTGTGCTTTGCATTATTAATAGTACCACTCTAAAGGAGAATAATAAAACTTGATCTTCTGCTCATTCCACTGGCCCTGCTGAAATTTGCTCATCTCCATCCTGTTTGCTCACAACTGCAGGAACACCAAAAGCATCCCGAAGTCCAAAAATGTAGCAGTAGATCACAGAACATACGAGGAATCTGCATTTTTAAAGTTTTGATTGCTGTTCATTTCATTCCATTGTTCCTGTGTTGTGTGAATTTCTGAAAGTCAGAAATGCTCAGTAGCTTTGTCTGAGAATAGAATCAGTATCCTAGGTTTTTAAATGTATGTAGTGTATGCAGTAAAATCACAGCTTCTTGATCAAGGATATTGTAATATACTGACCTTGACCTTGGGTCAACAAGAGATGATAAATTTATGTGCCATTATTTCCTGAAGAGACTCTAGTGGGTATGTTTTCTTCATATCCCTTTGAGTTTTAATTACTGCAATCCCACTATTTTACTCCCTTCAGAAAAATACGGAATTCATACTGGATGCAATGCAATCCTTTACATGCGTCCTCAAAAATAAATACTCGTGAGCTCTCGGAGGCTTGTTGGCAGAAAACATTTACAACTTATTATTTAAATCGTATTATATGCTCGTTTGTTTGTCTGTTTCATGCCAAGTTCCAGTCAGGCAGCCTGTAATATATACATTAGTATAACAAAGCAAAAACATACAAACTCCCACTTGCTCACTTGATTTTGCTGCTTAACTAAGCAATTAATTTTGATTCAGTTTTCTGCATCCCTCAGTCAAGAGGTATGTTGAACCTTGTGTTGAGATTCCCTAGGTGGGCAGAGGGCTACCGTCTAACGCCGTGTTTCTCAACCTTAGCAACTTTAAGATGTGTGGATCTCACTTCCAGAATTCTCGGAGCTGAAGTCCACGCGTCTTAAAGTTTCCAAGGTTGAGAAACACTGATCTAATGCTATGCCTGCTTGTCTGGGATTAAGAACCTATTCAGATTTATTGCTGAGTAAACATCCCTTTTGTTCTGTAGGTCTCACACATGCTGATGATGAAAGCGTTTCCTTGCCATTTCCTTTCATCTAAACAAGGTTAAACTTTGCAGGTGTTTCGATTTGGGGGCATGATAGTCTAATAGCCTACATTTCTCAGTATTTGACTATCACTCGCACACAGTCTAGAAGCAAATACAGAATGAGGTAGTGCCAAACCTCTTTTTTTCCCCAGTTAAATCTTCAGAATGAAAAGCAATTCTGGACTGATGAGACGTCAACTTCTTTCATAACATAAGATACGCCTTTCCATTATATCGTCCTTTTAACTTTTCTGATTAATGCAAAGAGCGAATGCAAAGCAATAGATTCAAAAGGACTAAATTAATGTATTTGATCTGAATTATTGAGTACAATGGTTAAATTAGATAGAATGGATTTGGGGGAAAATGAGATGTTAACCCTCACATAATTGGAACTTGATAGTCCAAGAGAGTTACAATGTGATTCTGTAGATATTGTTTGCTGGTCTGGCTTTTACCATAGAAACCTTCAAGGCTGCAGTTAGTTAGAGCACCTCCATGTGTGGCAACTGAACTTCTTCCAGGTAGATTCTGCACTCACGTGATCACAAACTATCATTTCAATTGGGTGGTAGAACCTCTTCAACTTCCAGCACAGTGTGGCACAAAAGGATGTCGCTGCAAACAAGGTTTTTCAGTTGAACTACTGAATCGTGTAGTTTCCTATTCAGAACTCTGGATCTCTGGATCTCCCCACCCCCATAGCATCACGGGACCCTTTGCAACTCCCCTTCCCAGCAACTGGTCAGGCGTCTGTGTTTTTGTTTTTGTTCTGAAATGGTCAACAAGCAAACCAAAAATGGAACCTGAATTGAGCAAGAGGACAGGTGTGTGGTCCTGAATTGACACTAACTTTTGCACTGCCCTTTTGGCCAACTGGAGGGACTGCTAATTCACCGAGCTGGAGCTCTTAGTATTGCGGCCAAGAAAATGATTGTGAGTTGTTTGGAAAGGGATTCAGAGACTTTGGAAAATAAGAGCAGTGGCTCTCTGGAAATGCTCTTCACGTTCTTTACCGACATCTTTCTTTCCCCCTTTCTTCCTTCATGGACTATATAAAGTCCAGATGCTGATCTGTGAATTATTTTTTTTTTCTCCAGCAGTGGCATCTGTCTCCTTGGCAGCCTCTCCTTTAATTCATTTTGGCTCATGCTGTAACTGTCTGTAGGCTGTGAAATGATTAGGATGCTGATGTGATATCTTATTCACTTGGATGGTATTGCTTTCAGCCAACCTGTGATATGCTTTGTTAAGATCCTCCAGCAATTCCGTGTAATCGTAAATGCTTGCAAAAAGTTCTACGCAAGGAAAAGTCAGCCACAGTTCGGGACAGTGATGTGACATCCAAGGATATATAACTGTAAGACAGTTACAATTACACACACAAATAAGTGAAAGAAGAAATTCATAGGAAAATGCTGACTCGGTTAAGGCTGGAACTCAAGCTTCCATGACCTTTTCCAATGTTCTACTTATAATACTAAGTTGGTATTGGATAAATAGATCATTTCTCTTCCTTATAAATGTTGGCTTCTATCTCCTATCATCCCCAGTCACTGATCTTGCCAACTGGGGTTGATGGAACTTGGACTCCAACACCATTTGGAGGACTCTATTTTTGAACCCTGCATTCCATGTAGGCCAGCAAACTCTGCCAAGTGCAGGTGTTATGGGCAGAGAATCACTGATATGCTCTACTTTCAAGTTACATAAATTGAGTCACGTCAATTTGAGGGCTTGCCATAGATCATAAAAAGTAGGTAGCAGCATGGAGAACTGCAGACGGGGAACAACCTGAAAACGTGTTAGCTGACTCTGACATCTCCATAAATATAGGTCTAGCTTCTTTTTCAGGTTGGGAGCCATACTTTGTACCAGCATCATCGTCACATGATGCATAATGTGTGACAGAATATGGTATAATGTCGTCAGAACAGGAAGGAGAAAATTTGTAACCTTGGGTGTATCAGGATCATAATACAACTTGTCTACTATTGATGCTTGTAACAAAGTCCATGCTGGCAGGACTGAGTAGGTCAATTAAGTATGAGTCTCTGCACATAAAATACAGAAAGATGCCCTGCCCTCTCGAGGGGTTCTTTGCACAAACTGGGTTATTTTTCCCAGAATGTTCTCTTCTCTTGATTTCGTGACAATTTCCATGTTGCCCCGGAGTTCTAATTATCAGGCATGCAAAGGAGCATTTACAGATTAACACCTTATTCTGCAAAGCTGCCATCTTGGTGCAAAAATTCTGGAAACATCTTGGCCTTTCAAGTGTTATGAGGTCCAAATAAAGAGTGTGTTGAACCCAGGACATTTTGAGTGCTTTTGTTACAGGGTCATAATAAGCCAATTGAATCTCAGAAAAAGTAATTTTGAATGTTAAGTGCTCAAAACAAAACATAACGTGTTCAGGGCATTTTGTGTTCATGTCAGAACAAAATACTCAAGCCATTTTGAAATTTGTTCCAACTTGTAATGTTATAATAGAACATTCCAAGTGGTTTGTTTTATTCCAGGTTTTAATAAATCCATTTTATCCTTACCACTACTCATTCTGTAATATTCCTCCAATTGCTGACACCCTAAATATTTATGTCCTGGAATAGGAGAGTTCTTATTTTAGCCCATGAAAATAGTCAGTCAGTTGCAAACTGCAACTTGATTTCTCAGTTTGAAAACAAATTCTTTCCAGCCTTTTGTTATTGGTAAGATATTTCATTAATGGGATTCACTCCTGTGAATTTGTCTAGCAAAGCAAAACTAACAGACTTGGAAGTGAAGTTGCTGCCTTTTCTGGCAGTCACACAAAATGTATGTAAATCATCCCCCGGTGCCTCTTCATCCTCTTTTATCATTATTGCTACCGGTACAGATGTTTCGTAGCCAATTCCTCCAACTTCTGAACTGACGCCAGACCTTCCTTCTGTGAATGGGACACGTGCCAGAAAAGAAGTTTGCAAATCATGGGACTTATAAAATTCACCTCTCTTTTTTGCAGGAAGTTTAACGCAAAGCATGAAGTGATGGAAGCTGTAAAAGGAGCGATGCTGCAACTTCTTGTTTCGTTTGTTTGTTTTTCTTCCTGCTTCTCGGATTGGCTGAACCATCACGTCACATGCACAAAGGAATCCAATAAAAATTAATCAGTTGTAACCTGGAGCTGATAAGCTCAGTCCCATTTTTTTTTTTTTAAAGTTCAGGCAGGAAGCATTCACTCCCCCATAGCAGACGTGTTGAACACCTCAGTCGCACTGCATCATGACTCTACAATATCTTCTGGGATAGTATCTACATGTAGATGTTCCCATTACGGAGAGCCGAAGCAACATATATTTGTGGAAGCCCTGTAAACTCAGTGTTCTCCCCAGTAGGCATGATCTCTGAGACAAACTTAGGTAAATTCCTGCTACCCCACCATTGCAGTTTACAAGGCACAATTCCTACAAAAACTAGTAAGATCTTGTAATTAATAGTATTGCCCTGCTGAAATTCGACTAAGCCAGTTGGCTTGAAACGACATTGGCTGGTCTAACTTTCTGGACACCACAAAACCTTTTGTGATCAAGAATCAGAAGTGGAATAAGGAGGAAAAAAAATAGGTTGATTAAAAACACTGGCTTTCAAAACATCGTAACAAATGTTTATCAAATGCTAACAAGTCCAGTTGGAACAGGGAAAGATTCTAAGTTAGCTCATTCTGTTCATTATAGTCAAAGACTAGCCGATGCAATAAACGGACACATAAAAGGATATTGTAATTTTCAAAACAAACATTATAAAAATTAACTAAATTTTATTTAGCTGAAAGCTCCAGCCATTGTCCTTCCTTTATTTTTGTTAAGCAGAATCTTGTGGCATTATCCATTATTAAATCCTTCTGAGCTAATAGAAGGAGAAACTTTTTATTTATTTATTTAATGGTGGGCTCCCACATCATTTAAGCTCTAACACAAATGGATGTCATTAGAGTTATTGCCCTTTTGAAAATGCCACATCGTAATGGGTCAGGAAGCCCTGTTGCACCTGGAAATAGGAGGAGAAGCGGGTCCCTTAACGTTGGGAGAAGCACTTTTCATGAGCCTGCCAAGGTATATG
This sequence comes from Python bivittatus, assembly GCF_059951505.1. NCBI lineage: Eukaryota > Metazoa > Chordata > Lepidosauria > Squamata > Pythonidae > Python > Python bivittatus. The sequence goes on from NW_028277053.1 coordinate 18,421,526, forward strand.
TTCGATTCGGGGGGTAGAGCTGGAAAAGGTTGTCCAGGCGGAAGGTGGAAAGGATGCTCACACGAGATGATGGATTTGCCTAAATATGGATCCATCCCACTGTCTGGATTATGTAGTCCCTGCACCCCTCTCTCCCCAGTGTGAATCAGGCCAGTCTTGGCTTCTTCCCAAGACTCATGTATGAAACTGTCTTTATTTTCATCACTATATGCCACATGTTCCTGTGTCTCATCTCTTTTAGAAGCAATTGATTTGTAATTCACACATTTGAAACTGTGGACTTTGTGAGAAACTAAAAGCAGATTATGAACTCCCTGCAAAAAGAATTTGACAGAAGTAAAAGCTCAACTGGTTTCTGGCTATGCATCAAGTCAAATCCAAATTTCTCACAGACTGTCATACCTACCAACTGTACTGATTTAGCAAGGTCACATGCTGAATTTTAAGTTTTTGAATTAAACAATATATCCACCTTGTAGAAAACTTTCCATTTGGATCGAGCAAGCTAATGGAATTGTGTGCTTCTACCATGAGTACACGAGGTTTGGGTATCCAGATGATCTGAACAAGGACACCTAGCAATCCTAGCCATCATGGCAATAGGCAGAAATGATGAACCATGTGGTTTCTGCAACATCTGGAGCACTGCATGTTGTGTTCCCACAAGGACAAGAATCCAGCTTTCTTCTCAGAGTGATAGAACAGTTGCTGTCAGCATCTTCCCAAAGAATTAATGTCTAGGAATAGCATGATGCTGAAATTCTGATTCTTTCCCCAATTCTATGCCCCCTACTTCAGGCCTCCATAAAAGGGAGCCATCTGTAAGACTGTACTACTATGGTTTTTTTTTCTCTCCATCATCTGAGACAAACATGAGAAGGAAGAAACATGAGTGGGCCTATCTAAAGTTTTTTTCAGTAATGTCCATCCTGAAACAAAACAAGCAAAAAAGGAAGAGGATTATTTCCTAACTTAATTCTGCCTACAATATGAAATGATCCAAAGTTTTTAAACCGAGATGATGTCATCCAAAAAAGAACTTGCAATTCTTTAGGAAGCTGTTTATTTGATTTTTAGAGTCAGTATGGAGGGGCAGGATGAAGAATTCCCAATTCTCCTTTGCAGTCGCCCACAGGTAGGGGGGATTTTGATGGCCAAGGTGTCACTTAACATGGGGGGGGGCATAAGGGGTGTGGAAGGGGGGGGAAAGAGACTACACTGTTGCTGTAACGTAAAATGGGTAGGGCTGCATCAAGTAGATAGATTTGGGGACATAGTTTTGGTGATTTTCTTTATTATTCTTTATTATTGGGTTACTCTGATTTAAAATTTACACTGTGGTTTTTGGATCGACCCACCCAGAATGGTGGATGCCATGTCACCAATTTTCAGGAATCATGATTAGAGAATATTCTCTAGGGGTCCGGTGTAGGCCGTTTTTGGAACAAACATTGCCATAAACTTCCAGTAGTAAGTCTGCTGCTGATTAAAGAGGATATTTGTCCTTTTGATTAAACATAATTGTCATTCAGTAGACTGCCCATAGATTGCAACAGGCCTGACTAGTCCAGTGAACAGAACAGCAGAATAATTCACTAAATCTTCATGAGTGATCACATACCATGGCAGAGGCAACCTGAATTTTCCACCCACTCCTGCCATGCTCAAGTCTTGATGAAGTGAACTGAATTGCAACCTGATAAAAGGCAACTCCAACCTCTCACACTGACAAAGCCTTAATAAATAAAGCAAAAACAGAGATAGCAATTTGCTAGAGGTGAATTCTAGAAAAGGAGGGGTTGTCTCCAGCAAACGGGGAGATTTGGAGCCTACGTATCCACTCTCCAGCTTGACTGTGACAAGAGCACAGAATTTCAAGTCCTGTAGATTATAACAAACTACAACATCCATCATCCATCCCTGCTAGCTTCGTTGTCTGGAGCTGCTAAGTGATGGAAACCAGGAACATCAGCAGGGCCGTAGGTTTCTCACCCAGTTGCAGCCCGTTGAAGTCAGTGAGTTTCCGATTTCCCGCAGAGGAACTTCTTGGTGAAAGGATCTCTCTGCTTGTTATGACTTTCTTCCTTTTGCCCAAAATGGGATGAATCCCACAGGAGAGCTAGACCAAAATCATCACGATTGTTCTTCTTGTCTCTCGAGAAGAAGACAAAAGAGAATCAATTTGGTTTATAGATGTCTTTCTGCCTGCAGGCCACCCAAAGCAGCTAGGAGAGGATAAAGCCTTCCAAATTAAATAGAAATCAGTGCAGGGTATTTCAGGTTACACCACCCATTGCCTATACAAACTACTTACTCGACCTCTTGCGCAGTGTTCACAAGCCATTACTTGCCCTTTGATAGTGCAAAGTAAGCAAAGACCTGACACAAACTTTCCTAGTCTTGATCCTCCTTTGCCCAAAATATGAACACACATACACCCTGTTGAGGGGGAGAGGGAGAAACCATGGCCACATAGCATCTTCCTACTTCAAATTAAAAGAACTTAAAAAATGTTTTGAAGTATTCACGTGAGACCTGCCACCTGGTCAGTTCCAAAGGAGGTATCCACAGACTCCCATTCCTATGGCCACCTCACTAACTACCCTTAATTTGATCTCTCTCACAGTGTTGGGGGAATGACAATCTAATGGCAACCCTAACTGTCAGGTGGAAGGAAGGAAGGAAGGAAGGAAGGAAGGAAGGAAGGAAGGAAGGAAGGAAGGAAGGAAGGAAGGAAGGAAGGAAGGAAGGAAGGAAGGGCAAACAGGCTTGGAAATAAAGATGATACCAGGAAGTGACGCTTTTCTTTGCAATTTGCTAGCCTTCCCTTAATTTATTTTTAATTAAAAGAATCTATAAAGAATTGCAGCCGGGTAGGGCAGATTGCTAGGAAGTGTGAAAGGAAACTCAGTGGCTATGCTCCAGGGATGAAGAGCCTTATTCTCCTAACTTCTGCAAATCTTGAGAGAGGCACCATTGATTTTGCAAGATGGAATAATATATTCTCATTGTCCTGGTGCCTTCTGTGATACAATGCAATAAAAAAAGCTGATTTTATTTGGGAGGGGGGTCTTAATTTTTTGATTGTCACAGAGCGCACTGTGAGTCTGATTTAACAGCACATAAAAGCTGGATATGGGACTCCCATATTAATCTTCCAGGCAGGGAGCCAAATGTTTAAAGTGTTCCTTCCATAAAGCATATTACAGACACAGATCTTCCCAAATATCCCTCGTCAAGCATTAGCAGCCTTGTTTACTCAAGACAGTCCATTTGTATACACAAAACTGAGATTTGCCTTTTTAAAAATTTAAGAGCAGTGAGTATCCATAAATCAGTTATGACAATCATTGTCAAAGCAATCAATGAGCATGGAATCTGCATTAATTCAAATAATATTGATAGCCAGGCGAGCTTGCATCGGTCTTCTGTGAAATAAGAAAAATGAGACATCTTCTTAAAAAATCAATATTTTCCCGTTTATGTCACTCACTTGAAGTGTATCAATAATATATTACTTTCTAGCGTGGGTATCAGTGGTCTTGGAGATACCAAGTTACCTTAATATTTATATTCAAGGAAAGTGGAGGAAAAAGAACTCATCAGAAAATGAGTTGCTAAAAAGAACTAGGCTTCCCATATTGCACTGCTCCCTGCCCCTCGCCCCCACCTTTCTTGAACTGAGTAAATTTGTATATGAATCATTAGTGGCTGAATGCATTATTTACAATCCACCCTTAAGAAGATATAGCCTGTCCTACCCCATTAAGAGCAACGTGAACCACCCCGTCACCAGTAGAATCCTTATCTTGTTTCCGGTCCAGGCATGCAGAAAAGTTGTACAGATGTCTGTGCTGAACAGCAAAACGAACAAGTTGCAGAATTACAGCATCCATTCATCACAAAAGGAGCATTTTAATTGGTTATAGGTGGAAAATATCTCCCTGACAGTCAGTTGCTCACTTTTCACGTAAGGCCTTTGCTGCTTCGGTGCCTAATCTTGTTTAGTATAGGGAAAGTAATTTGACATGAAAGTACCTCGATGGCTGCTGAAAATTAATTGCCAATTAAAAAAGAAAAATGTTTGTGCTACTCTATAAACAAGCCAACATATAAACCTTTCAGTCTTGTTCCTTTATTTATGTCTTTGTAGATCTGGTTTCAAGCTATTTGCATACAATTTACAAATTCACATTATAATTCTCTGGTATATTTATGATTTTATAGTTGTATATATTTTACCTCAATGAAAAATATTTATTTCAGTGGGCTGCTGTTGCTTATTATTTAACAAAAGCATTTCATTACATTTGATAGTTTATGTGTCTTCTTTAGAATGAGCGATTTTTATTTCTAAGGTGCAAGAAAGATATGCTTTTAGCTTATAAATAGCATAATACATTCTTCCTGAACTTTTTCGTTTCCATGAGCTATTTAAGAATAAATATACTGACAAAACTAATATAAATAAGGGAAGAAACTCCATGTTTCATGGATACAAAACATACAATTTGGCACTGCAGTCGTTGAAACTTGCAGGCCTTTCCAGATTCCAGTACTAGAAGTGGTGAAAATTCAGTTCCAAACGATTGAAATCTGAAGATTCCAGAACTTTGAAAATGTCAAGGATAATGTTTGACTGAAGTTAAATCTATGGTTCCTATACCTATGCTTCTCTTTTACCCCTTTTAAAGCAGGGGAAGGGGGAAAATATTCCTTCCTGTTCAGAAGGGCAGGTACCCCATGGCCAAAGCGAGCTTCATTCCATTGCAGACAGACCAGTTGATCCAACCGATTGTACCCCTGGACAGAAAGGATGCTTATTGTAGAATTTTGCAATATATCTTCAAAGCCACTTTTCTGCATATAAGTGAACTCTCTGTCCACTGGTGACCCCTTTCTTTAAAAAAAAAAAAAATAACTGGTTAAAAGAGAAGCATAGGTAGAGGAACAATATAGCCCACAAGTTGGGAGCAAATCTCCTGGGGAAAAATTCTAAGCATTTTCTACTTGGCACACAAGGGCTGGGCTCTGTCTGACTCGACATGGAACTGGGAACGTTTCTCTGTGTTCCAGGAACAAGCCCAAAGTTATGTGCTTTAGGAGATTACGTTAGAATAGCAGATAACAAGTCCTATTTATTTTAATGAATCCAAATTAGCATCAGTATAAACCAGCGTTTCTCAACCTTGGCAGTTTGAAGATGTATGGATTTCAACGCCCAGAATTCCCCAGCCATACTTCTTCAAACTGCCAAGGTTGAGAAACACTGGTATAAATGATTTAACTGAATGAAAAATAATAGATTTCTGCGTTGTCTCATTGGGCAATGAGGACATCATTGCTACCCATTATAATTCAAGGTTCTGTTAGATTAAGAGCTTTCTAGAAATCCCAGTACTCTTTTGTGTTTTCTTCCTTTTCTTTCATTTCTCATAAGAGCCTCTCAAGAACAGAGAAGAAAGGAGTAGGCAGGAAAGGATCTCTGTTGACTTTCTTCTTTCATAGATGCGACACTGAATTGACCTAACGTCTGTGATAACGGTGTGCATGAAGGGAGGTATTACATTTTGTTGGGAAAAAAGCTGGATTAATATTGTTATGATAGTTGTTGTTAGCAGTGGGAGTAGAGAGACTATGTCTCACAGTTCCCAGACCAGGATGAATTATTTCTGGATCTCCTAGGAATTCTTAAAATGTTCATTCATACATTCAGCCTTCTTGCCCAATTATCATCAGTACTATGACTTTTTTCCAGCATTATGTGAAGCTTGTCCCTGCAGCCATAAGCATGTATCTTAATACATTGTAATATTTTTTTTATTTATATGTTCTGGAATTATACCTACTTAAAAATGTGATTTCATTTCTAATTTGATCCCTAAGATTCCCTGAATGGTGCTTTGTATGTCTTTCCAATATTTTGGAGAGGGGGTTGCATGTCCATCGGCAGAACGTTCTTTCTGTCCCGTGGCATTTCCAGAATTTATTACTATGTGATTTATTTATTTTGGCAATTATTGATGGAGTGGTATACCATCTGTAAAACCTTTTATAGTAGTTCTCTCTCAAACCATAGCTTGTGGTAAATTTTATAGACTTGTTCCACAGTTCTTCCCACTGTTGTATTGGGACTATTTCTTTGAAGTTTGGCATCCAATTTATCATACATATTTTTATTTGTTCTGTCTCCATGTCATATCTAAGTAGAAGTTTATATATACGGCCTAATTGGTGCTCTTGATTCTGTGTAACATTTCAAATTCTGTCATTTTCCCTACTGTCCCTCCCTCATTTTTAAGATCAGATTTTTTTTTCTTCCAGGAATGTGTAGATACGTCAGCCATGGTAAGTTCTGGCCTTCACTAAGTAATTCTTGCTGTGTCTTTTCTTGCTCACTGATCAACTCTACCAAGCTATAGAAGATGGTGCTAAAGGATGGTGCTACCCTGCAGCAAAGTAACTCCCTGAAATAGTTGGGTGAATGTACAAGATCAGGAGTTGTCGCTTGTGTAGTTGATCTCCCCACTACTAGCGAGAAGGGTACCACAATCATTGCTGAATCCAGGCTGGGGTGTGGGCATTGGCAAATACTTTACTATGCCAATCTCTGATGCTGGACTTCCCCAAGTTACCTAGAATCTATAATCTGATATATACTTAACCCAAATCACCCATAATCCAAAGATCTGGAAAGCAGACTCAAGATGTAGTCTTGAAATGGCACCCGCGGTAGAACAAATTACTACATTTCAGCAGAGAAACTGCGTGTGGAATCTAAAGAATCCTGCATTTTCATTTTGTCCAGCACCGCAAACAAGACACAAAATGGAGATTGTGATTCTGATCCAAGAGTAGAACAAGTTACGTACCAAAAAACAAAGGGGGAATAAATGCTGAGGAAGTTCTATATGCATGATTGAAAGTGAAGTGTCAGCAAATTATTGATCCCTTAACAGGAAATATCAACCAGGATCCAATAAGTGCAGTTGATCCCACCATTACATTCCTGATGGGGTAAACTTAAAATGCAATAATTAGATGTGACCATGTTCTGTGTACTTTCATGGCTGCAAAGTAACCTGACACATACCTGGTCAAGAGAGAAAAAGCTCTTATTGATGGTGCCACAGCAGTACCTGGAGCACAGAGCAAGCTCAGAGATCTTCACAATGGCCTTTAAATGCACACCAGGTTGCTGGCACAGGACCAAACAGCAACTTGGAGACAATCATCATGAAAGTGCTGAGACAGGCAATTCTGTAGTCATTTCACCACTGAGGCCACAAGGCAGAGATAATACAAATATAACACAGAGAAGAAGGAAGCAGATGGAAGGTGGTCAAGAGAGGACCATTTCTAAAGTCTCTTTCCAGGGTGGCAAAGGTGTGCTAGAAATAATTAGACTCAATAGGTACATTAAGAGATCATTAAAGCAATAGTTTTCACTTGTCAAGTTAGGGCTGCTTTGGGAGCAAACTCTTGCAGAACTGTCATAGAAAGCTGCCTATCACAGAATCAGGCTGTTGGCCCATTTACCTCTGTATTGTCCAGAGCAGGACTGGGGAACTGAATTTGGTCCCATTCCCTCCTATATGGAAGTAGGACTACTGTACTTGGGCTGAGAAAATCTTTACAGCCACTAGATAACAGCAAAGAGATACAGGAAACAATGCTTGTGCCATCTAGTGGTAATCCGGATTAAGAAATCTGGTGTCCATGCTCTATCTGCTTAGCTCCAGCTATAACATAGCAAGTGTGCTTTAGCTTCAGCTGCCCCCCACCTTCCCTGATGAGTTGAAGCAGAGCTGTTCTCTACATGGTCCAGCAGGAATGCTTGCAAGGATTGCTCCTGCCACCTTAGATCTTCCTCTGTGGGAATACGCATTGTGTGATAAAAGCAGTACTCTTCTTGGAAGTCCTACAGCCAAAGTGCCTGTACCTGTGGCTTCAGGCAAAGCAAAGGCTATCATATCGGAGCTCATAAATCCACAAATATTCTGCATCTCCTTACTAATTTCTAATGCTTTCCAGGTTTGTGCAGCCTATATATGGTAGCCCTAGGCAAAGCCAGGCTAGCTGGGCTATATCTTCACTATTTATGGAGAGTACAGAATGGCCAAAACAGAGGGCTTCTTGCAGGTACTCAAAAAAATGTGGCACTCACTGCAAATGATGGAAAGGAAAGTATTCATCAAAAGACTGAGAGCTAGAAAATTCTCCTTGCTAGTCTAGAAGACTAAGTACCAGCTCCATTTCAGCATTTCAGATGGAAATCATTCCTGCATCTGCTCCCAGCTTCCTGGCTTCAACCTTCATCCAACTTCTACTGCACTATAGGTGTTTTTCTACATGTATAAAGCAGTCAAGACTGTAATGACACCATGGTGCAACCTGTTGACTTGCCCTAACCAGTTGACCCCTGGAGGCATCCAATGAGGAATTTTTGGATATGACACAGTGTCAGGTCAGACAAAGGAGTGTAAGATGCCAACCTGTCCAGAAGATGCCAGTGCTGTAACTTGTTTTCTTCCATAGAAAAAGAAGGTATGTGTCTGTGCAAGGTGATCTCTGAGGCAATCTTCACCACAACTAATCAGGTTTCATCAGTAATCTCCCTGGAGATGGCATTCCTAATCTTTGTGTCTTCTTGGCAAATTAGGCAGTGTCTTTTAACTGCTTTGGCTGTCTGAACAGCATAATCTCTTTGTTATGTAAATTGTTTGGTGTTGTATTCCCAGTCTCTTGGTAGGCTATCCTTCCTGTATCCTCACACTTTCTGATAGAAATCTCTTTTTCCCTTGAAGATTGATTCTCTCTCCCTTCCTTCTTCCTCCCTCCCTCCCTCCCTCCCTCCTTCCCTCCCTTTCTCCTTCCTTCCTTCCTTCCTTCCTTCCTTCCTTCCTTCCTTCCTTCCTTCCTTCCTATTGCTCAAGGAGGAAGAGTTTTCCAATTGCTTTATACTTGAGAGATTGTTAATGCAGAGCAAACCCAGCGACACTAGGCAGGTCACTGGACAGTCTTTCATAAATATTCAGGAGAAACAAACATTGCTGATAGAATTCACAGATATGCTAAATAAGAAGAGAGCAATTCCTGCAGAGAACTCCTGTTGAGACTACCCAGCCTTCTGCTTTAATGAAGTTATACTATCAAATAATGGAGAATGATGTCAACATCTTCCCTACCATATAGCATACTTTAATCCATATAAGAGAAAGAGAATACATCAATTAAACTAATAATTAGGCACTGAGCTAAGTTGTTAGCTTGTGTTGTCACATGGTTCTTTGAGTTCACAAGTGGATTTCTACCAAAGTATTTCAAATATCTTTCAAGAATCAGAACTTTTTTTTTCCCCCCATTGCAAAGCCCTATTTGGAATCTGGCTGGAACTAAGGTTGCAGTCATTTCTTGAGCTAAACTTAAAATTGGTTCAAAGATGCTCAGTTTTGCTGTGTAAATAAATTGGAGGAGTTGGAATTCTCAGTGGATTTGTAAAAAATTGCTGTGGGTGAAATAGGCTTCTTTTGAAAACTGTGATCCTATAGGATCAAGCATACAAGGGGATTCAAGCATACAAGATCTTTGGGCTTTAAGAAAGTATGATCCCACACAGACTAGAGCTACTAGGTCTAGACTGCAAAGCTCTGCGTGGCCATTAGGTGGCAGCAAAGCAATGTAGAAAAATCTCTGCCACCTACTGGTTGTCTGAGGTTTGGCAGTCCAGGGCAGGCTGTTGGAGCTTAGTAGCATCCAGACTGTAGATTGGAAGGAGTCAGTCCCTGCTACTAATGCTAATGATTACAGGGAGTCCCCAATTTAAGAAGGAGTTCTGTTCCTGAGGTTTGTCCTTAAATCAAATTTGTATGTAAGCTGGAACAGTATTACTGTATAATACTGTATAAGTAGTATTGTGTAATTACCTCGAATCATTGTGTATTTAACTCGAATTTTGCTACCATAGGCTCCGTTCTTAACTATGGATCATCTGTAAACCGGGTGTTCTTAACCCAGGGACTGCCTCTACTTGAAACTAACTCAAACTTTAGCAATGCTGTTTTAATTGTTTGTTTTTCTTCATTCTTGTTTGAATTTTGGAACAGCCTTTATATCTTTTAATTAGGAAAGTGTGATGGCATAATTTGTTTTCAGTCTTGCCTTGGGTCTTTTGTATAAATCTAACTGATAAATATGGAAGTGAATATTTAACACCCATTAGAGCAGTGTCCCTGTTGGGGTTGTACATGCTTTGAAAATGATTTGGAAGAAGGGATTTGGGCATTCTGTGAGTTGGAGCACTGTACTTCTCCACTATTCATTAAAGCAGCTCCTGGCTTCAAGTTTCTATGCCAGCCTGGGAAAAATGTGGCATCAGATATCTGAGTAGCGTCACCCTGGGAGCCCCAGTTCAGCCACCTGCACACAGTTCACCCTGAAAACGTTTGTTCGCAAAAGCAAAATTCCAAAGAATTGCATGGCAGATTTTTAAAAGGAACCTACGAATCTTGACACAAGCATACCAACTCATGTCGGCATGAACAAAAGCTAAAATATTAAAATAAAATATCAGTCAAATATTTCATTGTCAAATCACCTTTCTTCCCTTGTTTGAAAATCTTGAAAGGGTAAGATAACTTTAGAGAGATGGGGGAAGATGGGAGAAAGGACTATGTTTCAGACTGTTTACAAATGCAAATGTAAACAGAGAAGGGTACAGTTGGAACACATAAACCTGAAAGGAGGATGAGTAACTGTGACCCAGAATTCGGGAAGGCAATTTTGTTTCTAGGGTTATGGATCCATGCACATTTAGAAACTCAGAGTGGCCTCAGTCCAGTCTCTGTTCTCCAGAACATGTATAATCCACAAATATAATATTTTCTTAGCCTCAGCAGACTTGTTTCAGCTCGTTCAATACAATTATTGTACCCTCAACTTGAGCTAAGCACTTTTAGCTCCAAACAGTAGAATGATGGAATGTCTTAGGGTCTTAGGGCTTCTTCATCTATGTTCATGTAACATAGGCATATGATTACAATCATTTCATTAGTCATACTGCAGCTCTAAACAAACCAGCATTTCCCAGCTTCAATCCCAGCTCCTACCGCAACAGCTTCCTTTGGCAAAATGGATTGCATGTTGGCCTATTTTGCAGAGCTTAGGGCTAGCTGAAGGTCTTCTTCGGCCTTAGGGAAAGGACAAGATTTCCTCCTTCCATGCCATATCCAGGTGGTAGCTCAACTGATAGCTGAACTTTCTTCAGCACTGGCAACAGGACAGCACCATTCATTGGACCAAGAAGTCATAGGTTAGGATAAGGAACGCACAGCCAGTTGCACATTTCCACACCTGCAGGAATCAGCTGAAAAGCTCAACAGATAAGGCTGTTGTTTGTTTGTTTGTTTGTTTGGCATCTGCTTCTGGCAGCACTTACTTCAACCTGCTTGAGGGTAGAGTTGGCCCTGGAAGAATTGTGGTATGTATCATGGAAATTGTGGAGGTATGAGGTATGAGGTATGAGGTACCCTTGGCCAGATTGAAGCCAAATGCCTCATTTATAAGCCCTCTACTTCTGAGTAAATATGCATCGCAGTTCACTGCCTAAGTCCCATTTACATTTCTTTTTATCATCATTCACAAAGCACTCAGAACAACCTAAAATCAAGCTGACATCATTGCTAAAAATTGGTATTATTGGTAGCTCAGTAGAATGTCACCAAATGTTACATTCTTCAGCCGCACATGATTTACTTACCCAGACGTCTAATTCACACAGTTTGGATTAGGCATTAGTGAATGATTTTAGAATACATATACAAGGTAAAAGTTTTTTTTTCAGCCTAGGCTTTTATTCATTTCTGACCCTTTAAGTATTCTAAATATTTCTCATTTCTAGAAATATAAATAATGTTGTAAAAGATGAAGGGAAGTTTCTTATTATGCCAGATGAAATACATGTATACATGTAGCAGTAGGTATATAGAACAGTATTGAATGTTCTGTAATAAATTAGGATTGTGCAAGGCAGCCATGCTTTCAAACAGTTTACCTGGTTGGACAGAGTGATTAACTCCCCCCACCCCGGTTCATTTTATCAAGGCACTTCTTGTCACTCCCAGGTGGTTCCATCTCCTGGAAGGTACATAAGGCATGTAATTACTAACGGTGTTGACAACAGTAGCTTAGCTAGGCCAGTGATCTGATTCAGTATAAGGCCTATGTACCTGAAGCTTAAGAGAACCCATCACTCATGCAGCAGTAAGTAGGACAATAAGGAGCACCTTTCTTGGTCAGACTCCTTCAAGGGCCTAGAATCCTTGATCTTCCCAACTGAAGAAAGATGATAGAAACAACCATCCATTGGTTGCACAAACACTCTATACTGAAGAGCTGAGCCTGTGACACACTTTCAGTGGCAGTCAAGATGTGTATTATCCACACAGCCTGAGAATTCAAACAAATTGGGAAAGCAGGGAAGAACGATTTATGTAGCTAAATTAATCTTGCCTCTCCCTTTAAAGTCCAGACTCAAACACCAGCAAGAAAACCCCCTCATGGAGGAAAGAACGCCCAATTTAGAACTGAAATGAGCCTTCATCAATATTCAAGATCTATGAATAATAGCAAAAATAAATTGATGCTGGATCTTGATTCAATTATGTGGTTTTTACAAATCAAAAACCACTTATTGAATAAGAAATTTTTCCTCAATAGTTGAGGACTTCATAAGGATCAACTATGAACCTTTATTTTACAAAAAACACCGTTGTTATTAACTAAATGCTGGCTGTCCCACGTGACCTTTCCATAGGCATTACTTATTTATGCATTTCTTTATATTTAAAATATTTATATTGCTGCTGTGAATACACACTTATATCAAACACACATTTAGATAGCTCATAAAATAATTGAATACTCATTAAATCCATTTGAACCATTAATTACACCCATTACATACTTCCATTCATTCTCTACTATTATGCCAACCTATTTCACAATAATAATTTATCTCTAAGTCATGCTTACCTACTTTTAATGTTATAAATTGTTCCAGAGGGTCCAGCTTCTCAACATACTCTCATAATTCTTAGAGTTTCTTTATTTGTTTCTACCAGTTACATATCGGTTGCTTTTTACCTGACTCTGATTATTTTCTCACAGCAAAGCATCATCTATTTTGTTGTCAAGGTGTTTTGCTGCACACAGGATGGCAAGTCCAATTTGGAGAAGGTATTCTGGATCAAGCGATACAGGGCTTTATAGGCCAAAACCAACACTCTGAATCAGACTTGGAAATCCATCAGTAGCCATGCTTTATGTTAGGATTATCTGGATAATGAAGACCTTACTCCAAGTGGCTAGGTTTGCTGTTCCACCTGTCCATCTAGGCACCAACTTATGACTAAATAGGTCGTGGCTGTGCTTATGCCAGGTATAAAGGTATCAGATATATACTGATGGTCTCTTTCACTGTCAATTTTATTGTAAATTGTGGGTGTCGTTCAGTTGTTCCCTTGTCTTTTGGACTGTGATCACCCTGAAGTACTATCTATCTATATCTATCTATCGGTTGATCTATCTAAGACCCCAAATCCTCATGTTCTTAAGAACTAAAGTTCATCTGGTCCCCAAGAAGGCCAGCCATAGAACTACCATGAATATACAATGGGAAGTCCTCTCTCCATAGAAATATTAGATCTTTGGTTAAATCTGGTCATTTCCTTGATTAAATTGCTTCTGAAGCTCCACCCACTTCTGTCCCAAGAGCAGCTCTCCTTCCCCTCCTCCCCTCAATCCCATTTCTTCTGCTTTCCTTCTTCTTTAGGATGCAGGAAAGCATGTCTGTCTAGTTGTCTGTTTCTCCATAAGAAAATGCTTTGATTGGAGAAAGAATGGTGGTATATGCATCAGGGGTCTATCTGTTCGTTTTATAAACTGGGTATCACATTGTACAGCCTTCTGTCGGAGGTTCAGAATCCATGGCTCAGGAGTTTTGTCTGTAGCTAGCTAAACAGACAGATGAATGTGTGTGTGTTTGTGTATATATCATGGATGAACACACATAGACACGCACACATAGAGATACACACGCACATATATGTCTGTTCTTCCCTTGGCGGTGGTGTTCCTTAAATCCTTAGAATATCTTCCTTTTGGGCAATCCGAGTAGTACATTGTGATAATCCAATTATGGTTCGTTGTGACTTGTCTTTCTCCAGTGAGGTCACAGCTGGCAAAGCAGTTACACTGGTGAGTGCCTCATGGCATGGCAGAGGCTCCAGCGACCAACTTGGCACACAGCGAGGAAAGAAAAGAACGCACACATATCCCAAAGTGCTTTCTGTGTTTTGACCAAGCACATCTCAGATTAGCAAACATGGCTGTTGAAGTCCGCACGTTTTCCCCTCTGGTTTCAACACTCTGCTTGCCAACTTAAACAGAAGGTCAGTATAACAAGGTGTGTCAGACAGTCTTTCTTTGTATAGCATGATGTAAAGGAGAACCTGAAGTGGAGTCCCACGTGCCCAAGGAAAGGTTAAACAGGTTTTCCTTTGTGGCAAACACAGTTTCAGTTACAGTGTGTAAGTGCCATCGTACAGAAGCAGCCAAGACTTTCCTGGGACTAATATGAATCTGCTTATAATATCATTAGGCAGGCAAAGCACTCTTAAAGTGCTCTATCATTTGTTGTAAGATTGTTGTGCTGCTGTACTGGGACCTCTTAGGCTTCGAGTGGGTTGAAACAGCGATACTTAATATGTGTATCTTATACCTTAAAATGAAGACAAGCTTTGCCCACTGGCCTCAGATGTGGTATTAGTGCAGCAAATACTAACAGATTTTTTTTGTTTTATTATTAGCTGTAATTTCTTAACTCAAACAGGGGCATTCTTCTGGAATCTCTGAATCCCTGAATGCATCCTTCAAAACGCACTTTCCCTCCCGTGCAACCTGTTCTTTTCCCTCAACACTTATAAGATCAAAGAGAAGAATTTAATGCACATTTGTGACCATTTAGAATATATTTTCAAGGGGAGGCATTACTGCCAGTCTATCAAATACAGTTCTATAAAAAAAAAATAATAATAATAAAATGCTTGGGATTTCTGGAGACTTCTAGATTTGCATTTCCTTTGTAGTTTCATTAACATAATTGGAAAACAGATTTAATTAGTGTCTTAGCACTATTCATGTTGTCTTCTTTTTATTCTTTATTTCTTAAGGAGACTTGAGAAGATACAGAGCAATAGTTGAAGCATTTTTGAGTTTATACCCATTTTCATAGTATCCATACAAGTATAAGATTCAATGCACATGTGGAATCAAGAATAAATATACTCAGAAGTTTGGAAACTGCACATCCTGTTTGATAATTCTACACTGCTATGTATGTGCAAGTGTATGAACATTAAAGGCATGTGGGCTGGGCAACTGTCATGCACATTTCACATCCAATCACAGAAAGGATGGTGATGTTCAAATGTCTACCCATAAATATGTCTAAAAATGAGAGATATTGATTTTTGTCATAACCCTGATCTGAAAACCACCCCAAGGCCTTCTAAGAACTCAGAACTCAGGTTCTAATTCATCTAGGACACTTTCTTAGGGAGATAATTGTTCTGATAAGGAAGGAATGAAGGAATGAAAATAACTAATCCAGCTTTCCACACATTGATTTAGTACTTTTCAAACTGAGTTACACTCGCAAACTCCAATGCTTCTTCAGTGATTGAAGAGACCTGTATCTCAGAATCAGATGTGATGTTCAAGGGGATCTGTATTAAGTTTCTTAAATACTACATAAGAAGTATATATTGACCACCAACAAACATATTGGTTTATTTTTCTGAAACCAGCTTCCATTGTGCATTTTAAGTCAGGATAATTATGTGTAGGGAACAAACATCCTTTCAGAAATAATAGCACCAGCTCTAGATACTTCCTCCTAACTTACATCTGTTCATAATTAAAGACCAGTTGATAAAGCTTGTTGGCAAACTCTTATCTTTCAGCAAATACAAATGGGGTCAGCCCATCAGAAGCCATTTGCAGAAAGTTTTCATTCAAGAGATGAAATTTAACAAATTGTTACTATACGAACAGTGAAATGCTCTCTTGCTTTATTTTGTTTCTTCTTCCTAGTGTTCATTTGGTGAACAAGATGAGATGTTTCTTTCTAATAAATGGTTCTTTGATGACCTCTGTGTCTCTAATATTTTTGGGAAATAAAGATCTTTTAAAATGTTTTAATAATTGTTTTAATATTATTTTACCTATGTTTAGGTGAGCAATGGATGCAGATAAAGAATACATTTTGCAGTTGAAAACCCTGTCTCCACGTCATCTGCACCATAGTGTGCTTCAAAAACACTTTTAATTCCACCCTTGCCAGGCCACTGGGGCCCAGATTCCACTCCACCAGCTCAGAGCAAAGACTAAAATCAGATTTTCTGGTCCTGGCAGTACTTTCCATAGTCTGACCACGTGTGGTGGCTGAGGACCTGTTTCAATCTTTTAAAGCTGAACAGGCCATTCCATCTTTTCCCACCATCAAATCCTTCCGTCACCCCTTTTTTATGCTTCTTCTTTTGGTGTTAATTTTGGAAAACTGCTGAAAGTGAATAAAAGCAGGATTAAATGACTAGAGGGAAAAGAAAAAGAGTGATCAGACTCGGGACCTTCAGGTCAGTATTTATATCAAGCCAAGTCATTAGCAGCTGAAAATGGCAGCATCTGTTGACTCCAAGGGGCTGGTTCTGTTCTGTCCATTATATTCCTGGTGGGCAAATAAACTTAGCCCTTCATTCCCCCAGTTTGACAGTGTCAGCCCTCCCAGGTAAATCAGAGAGGAAACATGAACAGATGAGCTATTTATACCTTGTTGTTAGGCTACATTAACAGAATCTTGCAAGTATGAAAGTACAAATTTCCCGCTATCCCTATTTACTGCCCGATCAGTTAGAAACTTTCTAAGTTTCTTTCCCTACTTGTTATGCAGCTGCAGGCTGCTCCCTCCCCTTATCTGATCATTGCCTAGGCAGCATCCCCCACCCCCCACCCCCCATCTCCAAAGGTCATTCTCACATTCCATTGCAGGTAGACAATAGGAGGGAGGAAATTGTCTGGAAATAAGTAAATAGAATCAGCCAAGACTGATATACCCAACGGAAGACCAGAGAAAGGAGACCAAATGGAATTGTATTTAGAAAGTGATCATTCGACTTAATGGTAATAATTGGCATTAGTCTTACTCTTAATAACTTCCCTCTAAGTTTTGTTTCAGAGTATTCAGTGTGACATATAACTCTAGTTAATGCCAAGATAAATTGATAAATTCTTAGTTTTAAAAAAATGTCAAATTTTATTTATTAGGTGGTTTATCTGTGTCTAGCCTGAAGAGAAGGAAATTATATCTGCCTCCTTTATAGCTGTTAAAGATGAGGAGTCTGGCTGAAAAAAAGAAGGCAATTTTAATTTATGAAGCACAGAGATAAATCAGAATTCAAACCTAGAATTTAGAGGTAAGCACTTAAATCCATCTAACTTAATGGACAAATCTGGAGGTTTGGTTTCTCCCAAATTATTTATTTAAGAAAACCTCAAAAACTCAAGATTTTGGTGGATGATTATTTCAAAAAAAGGAATCATTTACAATGATATTCACCCATTTCTGTTCAAATCTAATGCATACTATTTCTCTGCCCCATCACATTCTTCTTCCCACGGTAATGTTCTCATGATGATGATGAAAGTGATGCTACCCTAACCTCCACTGGCCATTCCCAGATACTTTCTCATTTTTGTGGTAAATGATTAAGATTCTGCTCTATTAGCAAATGAAATGAGAAAAGTTTGCAGATTTTGGTGATCTTCCTTCTAATAGGTTTCTTCCCATTTCTTAAATGGTTCCCTTCTCTTTCTAGTACACGTTGATTTTTAGAGATTCATGAAGAATTGTCCCCAGCCCCATATCCCAACAAACCAAAATAAGCGAATTGGATGGAAAACATCATTCTCAGAAATTCTAATGAAAACCTGGTATGTTCTCCTTTCTGCAAGATGGTCTGACAGCTAGACAGTCTCTTTGGGGACTCGGTTTCTTCAACTAATTCCTCCAGGTGGTCTAGTTTTATCAGTAACAGACCTGTTACCATGCACACTCCCTCTGCAGGATAAGGGGATTACACTTCTTCCTCTGTAGGGCCAGAATACATGTTAACTGAGTGGTAGCTGGCTTTCCTGGTTTGTGGGAAATTCATCTCCAAATGCAAACAGTTAGCTGAGTTTTGGGTAGGAGCCTGAATAAGAGAGTGTTCTGGGCACACGCAAGTTTCCTTGGGTAGTATCTTAGTGCAGAATGCTCTCACTGTTAACCATGGACTTTAGACTGACAGAAAAGGCCATTTCTCTTTATTACTAATGTTCCTCTGCAGTGGGGAACTGCAAAGAGTGCTGCTGCATTGATGTACTTTTTCATTAATAACTGGTTGAAGCTCAAAAGACAGGAAAGTAGCTGACATGAGATGGATTGATAGACTAGAACTTCCCAACATCCTCTTCGTTGCATATGAAAAATTCAGAGTTCCTTGGCAGAGCAAAGTTGTAGTGGGAGAAAGTTCCAATTATTTAATAATCTGTTTTGTGTTTTATTATCTTCATAAAATCTGTCCAAAAGACATCTGTAAGTGATGGGTTAAAAATATATTTTTTAAAAAATTGCACCCCCTAACCTCCTGCGTAACCAGCAAACAGGAGATCCACCAACGATTATAATCATAGGTCAGATCTAAATGTCACAGAAGTTAGGTAAAGAAAAACGAGGCATATGTAGCAATTTATGGCGGACAACAAAACAAATCTATTATCAACTATGATTTCTTTTTTTAAGTCGTCATTAAAACTTTCATGTCTATGTTCACTGCTTGGCCTGATGCTGATTCCCTGACTTTGTGCCAATTATTAGAAAGAAGAAGACTCAGTTGACTTTGCAAGAGGCAACTCTTTGACCCCACAGAAGCTGCTGTAACCTGGTCTCCAGAGCGGTGCGGCTCCTGGTCCAGGGCTACAAATGGCCCACAGAATGGAGGTTTAACAGAGGTCTCAAATGAAGAGCACGGTTGCAGTATGTCTGATGTAAATCAGCAGGATCTGATTGTGGTTGGCATATAGTTGACATTTCCCATAATATTATTTGCAAATGCTCTGATCACAATCGAAGAACAGCATATATTACAGCCTGAATTTCACTACCCCTTTACTGCTTATGACTATCACCTATATGCGATGAATCCAACCGTAAGGAAAGACCTTCTGTTGGTACACCTCTTGGAAGGCAGCCAAGGTATTTATTGCTATTCACGCAATTAATGGTCTTATTGATCTCTTGCTTTCCCCTAGTAAACATTGGATAAGTCATTTATTTTTATTCCTTAGTTGTAATTAATGCAAGTAGAGTCTGACTGGTATTTGCTTGTATTGCACTTTCTGGATGAGAGAACCTTTTCCCTTTCACAACCACTTTGTGGTAGAACAGACTCATTATAAATAAAGCACATCTGCTCGTTATTTTTCTAAATAGAATATAACCACCTGAATGTGATCTTGATTCCTCATTGCTCTGGTTTAACTCAAGCAACAGATCTAAACGTAGCATATATTTTGCTGCTTAAGCAGCTACTTATTTTCCACAATTATTCTCAGGGCAAAACCATATTTCTTGGGCCATCCAGGGTTTCAGGCCAGAGAAAAACACCAGGATGCCAAGAATCTCTATTTACTATTGGTTGGAAGCTGCTGCACTGAGTTTGCTAGAGATATGCTTTCCACATGCTGCAGTGGAGCAAAGAACATATAATGCCAGGAGAGGAGCTGTATTATCTTCTCTTTCAAAATATTAAGAAAGAAAGAAAGAAAGAAAGAAAGAAAGAAAGAAAGAAAGAAAGAAAGAAAGAAAGAAAGAAAGAAAGAGAACATTGGAGTTACAAAATACACATCACATGAAAAAGTTTGGAGAGTAATGGCATTGTATTATTGTAGAAGACTTTAGCTCTGGCCTTGAGAAGGAAGTGGGAGAGGACCATCAGTTGCTCAGCTTTGGGAAAGGAGAAAGCATGAGAAGCAGACTCAGAACAGTCCTGCCTTGACCTTGTTTTCCTTAAAAATGGGTAGAGAAGGTTTTGCACAAGCTTTAAGCTTCTATTAATACACCCTACAACAATAAAATACAGTAGTATTCTTGGAAGACCTGCGGTGTTAGTTTCTCAACCTGGCCTACCTTGAAGGACTAATTATCTTTCAGATGCTTTGGACTACAACCTCCAATCCCTTGCCATCTTGGCTGAGACAGGCAGAAGTTGTGTTTTAAAGTATCTTGAGGCAACCAGACTAGTTAGTCTTGCCATAAGACTTGGTTCCTGTCAGTAAAGAAAGATTTCTTAAAAAGGTGAAAATGATTATTTGGTGGCCATAGAGTGGACACATATCATTTACATAGATAGAGATGGGCATAAGATGAGTATTATACCTGGGTAACCTGCTGTGTGCTTAAAACCAAGTAGGGTAGTATTTGGATAGGAGATAACCAGGGAATACCAAGGCTGAAGGCTAAACTGGAAAGTGAAAAAAAAAAAAAACTTGGAGAAAGGAAATGGGAAACCAGTTTCATATTGTTGCCAAGAAAATACATGGATGTGTCCAGTCAAACTCAGTTGACTGTGGTCTAGTGAAGTAAGTTTAGGCCATGGATTTAGTGTCCAAGATATTGCATCATTCACTTTGGCCCCAGATGTCTCCCTAAATGCCTCATGCCTGCACTGCTGCTGAATATTTCATTGAAATCTCTGCTAACCAAGATTCCAGTTCAGCTTTTGGCTGTTCTGAAGTAGGAAGCTAGAGAGAGTTAGAGATGCAAAGTATATTAATCATTCAGTTGCATAGCGGCATTCAAGGGCCACTTTGGCAAACATCTCTATGAGTAAAGAAGCTAGGTCTTGAAACCGGTTATTTCCTACATACTATAGTTTACATTCTGTTAGCATTGTTTAAGTCCTTGGTTGACTTTACCGAGGAAATGCAAGTAGGTTCAGAAAGATCTTTGTTGGATCAAGATGTCTACAGCAGGTGGATGCCATATTTGAAAAATGGGTTGAACCAATATGGTACTCCTGGTGACATTATGGGCACATTTTCTTGACAACTATATGAAACCCATTTGTATTTCCTTCCACCGGTTTGTCTGTTTTTTTTTATTATTATTATTTCTGAGCTGGGAAACATTTTTTTTCTTTTTTAGTAGTATAATACACAAGTCGCTGTCCCCCTCTCCTTTAGAGATGAGTTTGTAATGACACCTTATTACTCTTATTTATTTATTTATTAAATTTATATACCGCCCATCTCCCCCAGAGGGTGACTCTGAGTGGCTCACAATTAAAATCAAACATTAAAAACAGTAAGAGTATAAATATCTATATTAAATTAGCTAAAAAAGTAATACTATATTAAAAAATATGTACCGTTTAAGATGAATTAATTAATCCTAAACATGGAAAAAGAAGATAAATATATTTTTGTCTCTCCTATAACAATCCAGATAAGGTCTAAATGTGATAATAAGTAGATCTTAGGCCAACAGAAAATTGGAAAAATATAAGCAAACACTTTAGGCAGGAATCAACTGATCAAGCCTAACTGTATATACATCTAGCTGAATGTTTATATAGAGAGATATTGTTTATAACTCATAATTAGATATTGTTTATAACTAATAATCAGTAACACGCACGGAGACTTGCATCTGTTCTTCCTTTCTAAAGATGTTTAAAATACCATCTTGACTTGGCCTTGTCAAACTTGGTAGAGAACATATAAGCCTGCAGTTTTAGGTTTAGAATTAGGTCATTCCGGAATTCAGGGCAAGTCAGGAGCGCCAACAGGGAGTGGTCAAAAAACTCAAAATGGCCACCATGATGTTGCAATTGATTGCCATACAATGCAACTACCCCTAGCACAACTAGACAACTAATTTCTTACAGCTACAAACCACCCAAGCTTTTGCCATCCTTTGCTGATCCGGTTTTGCAGCAGAAAGTCCCAGGTGCCGAATTGTGATTATTTACTATCATAAGTAGGGATCCCAAATAACCCCGATGACAAAGAAAGGGTACGGCATTTCATTTGAAACTCTCAAGCTATCAAAAGTATTAGTCGGATTTGCGATATCTGATGCCGACGGTGAAGCTTTAACAGGAGTTTGTGTATTTCTGTAGCTCTTATACATATTTTTCCTGCTATTCTAAACTTAGTATCTTATTGACTTTCGGTAACAAAATTAGGCAGAATATTCGGAGTTTCAACTGCCTCCTCCAGTTCCAATTTAGCTTCTATCGCAAACTCTTGAGATTCTCTGAAATGACAGGAGATGGAAACCTTTTAAATGCATTGTTAATTGACTGCACCCCACCCTCCTTATGCCGTGATCACAGAATAAAAATTTGATTTGATTTGATTTAAATGTACTGGATGACTCAGTGTCCTTTTGGAAAAAATAGGAAGAAGGATGAGGGGGAAGTTTTAAAAAAAAAGATGCAACCCCTTTTCCACACGTATCAAGCCAGCATTTGGGGAGCAAACCCACGTCTGCAACATACGAATAGGAACATGCTTGTTTGTTTTTCTGGCACGGACCTATTTTTCAGTTTGTTTAGCTGCTCCGCATACACAAGCATCCTTCCTGCCTCTCACCGGCGTCCCTCTTGAGAATCTTTTTCTTCACTCGCAAAGGTAACAGATTCACCATCAGAAGGAATTCTTGTTTACAGTACAGAAGACGAACCACCGCGACAGTTTGCATTAAAATCACAGCAGGGAGAACATGAAAGCTTCAAACATAAGAAGAGAGCTGGGACTTTTCTGGTTCATTCAAATAACTGTCCAGCACGTTATAATCATAAAATATTATAATGTCCCCCCAGACTGTTATTACCACCACACTGCCTATGGAATTCCTTAATTTTCTGAAACTTTTGCACATAACAATGGAATATGCCACAGGAATGGCCTGAAATGCATTTTCTTTTTCCTCCCAGTGACAAGTATATTAGGAGAAAAAAGACTAACAGAGTACACAAAAATAAATTGGGCACCCACGAGGAAGATATGATGTCAGAGCAAGGCTGGCCCTTCGGGTGATCGAAAAAAAGGTCTAGCACAGACACAGAGACAAATCTCTGAGAAAGGGAAAGGTGCAAAGTGATGCCCTGAAACATTTGCTCTCATCTCATGGAAAAAAGTCGTCTTAATGGGGGGGGGGGGGGAGTTGGGGGAGGGTCAAAGTAGCTTTTAAATCGAGGAATTATTTTCCAGAGATGCCAATTCCAAGCTATAATCTCTAATTTGCAGTACAGCTGCTGCCATATTATTTATTATTATTATTATTAACCACAACAACAGGCTAAGCCTTGGGCAGTTTTTCAGGAAATCTGAGAGCAGAACTGTACAGAAGCAGAGAAATTATTTCATTATTTTTCTTTCCCGAACAAAGCTGTGTCAAACACGGTAATAAATTTATGATTTCCCTTTCTTTCTCTTTCTTCAGGGGGGAAAGAAGTTATTTATTATCCAGTAATGTTTCATTATCTGTGTGAGGAATTTCCTGAAATGTTAATTTCACCCACCCGCTCACACCACACATATAACCCTATGTTTTGAAGAAAAAAAGAATACTTTAAACGGTGCAAAGTGCTTTTTATAACCCAAGTGTTACGCTCCTTTTAGAACAGGTCTGGCCTTCTCAGTGGATTAACCTCTGATGTTAAGAAGTGTATCTGTTCGTATATTAATAAAGAAGCAGAGCAAAATATTGATTTGAATGCCATTAGATCAAATCACCTGTTCAAGTAAAATCCTTGAGTGAAGTTGCTGAAACAATCTGATGCATTGAATTGAGTCTACAGTTCCAAACGACCTCTTTTTTTAGTCAAGTGAACACTATGAAGCACATCCACTTGATGATTTAAAACAACAGTGTGGATAAATGTGATTCATTGAAATGAATCAATAATTTGAATCAAATCTTGGGTGACTCATACACCCTACTAAGAAAGATTATTCTTGTCAAGCAATGGAAGCTACAAAAACTTTTGATTAATTCACAGTTCTTAAAGCCCCATATGGTAAGAGTAAGAAATGTTCAGCATGGCCTAGACTGTCAACTCATTTCTGTGAAGGAAACACTGATGTTAAATCATGCTGGATGGTGTTTATATGAAGATGCTGATATGGTACAGCCATCTGCTTTTCAGAATGAGGACGGCCAGAAATACCATATTGAAAAGGCAGGGATTCTTAATACTGCCCAATGTCTTAATCAGCAGCCAAGAGGTCAAGGTCCATCATATCCTGGCTTGTACATCTGCAAAGATGGCTAGTACAGAACACGTTTATAGGCCTGTTTAGTACAGGAATAATGCTGAGGAGTTTTAGCTCTGCATGGCAGCTTATCAGAGGTGAACAATATCTTCCATCAAAGTGACATAAACTTGCCTTAATGGAAACAATTCATCTAGCACATTAGAAGAGGCGCATAACAATATTTTCTGCCATTCATTAAGAACCTCAGACTAATGTATTCCTTTTCCATGGTGAAGTTATGCATGATTTTTCATTGCTTCATACCTACTGCCATAACCTCAGAGTCCAATTTCAAATGCTGGTGGGCAACAATAGAAAAGCTTACATTCGAGAGATAGCTACATAAATTAAACATGCCACAACATCTAATTGCTCATAGAACAAGTAAAATTAGATTCACAGAAGCAATATTTCTATGCAATGCTAGCCATGCTAATTGCTTGTGTAGAGAAGGGTTATTACTTGGCAAAAGTCTAGCCCTGAAGTTCCCATTTTTAAGAACGGCCACTAAGGAGTTCTCTAAGCACGCCGCTTTCCCTCCTAATATCAACTATGTAATAAAAGATACTTACTCATTCAAATTAACTATCGTCATTACACAAGTGTTGGTTCATAGCAGAAGCTCAATTATGAACATTTGGGAGCCTGGCCTTCTTTCAAAAAGCTATCTGTTAGCTGTGCTTCTAAGTCAGGATCAGAGCTTTTGGCCTACAGGCTGCATGAGCCTCTCTAAGCCCTTCTTGAAGCTTCAGAGTCCACCATGTCTTCCATCCATTTTGAAGCAGGAAGCCAGTGAGAAGCACAGCCATCAGTCCTACAGTAGGGTTTAAAAACATAGAGAAAACCCTTAAAAGCAAACTACACACAAAACAACACTTTCAATTCATTTTACAACACTGACCACCCACCACAGCCTTTCCTTACCCCCAAAAGTAGAATGCAGAGTTGGTTTGTAGTTTCTCTGCACCTTTCTCCATAGCACACTGACCAGAGAACTCAATGGACCAGCTCTGTGTTTTGGATATCCAAGCCCTGGTTTTTTCAAATGAGTAGGGAAAGGAAGGTTGACAAAATTTCTCTTTTCAGTTTACTTTCGCTAAGCCCTGTTAGCTTTTGGTCTTCATTATTACTCGCTCCCCTTACCACCACCCACTTCCATTTCACTTGAGTTCACAGGTGCGATCCTCTCGAGATGATACATGACTTTTATACCTGGTTAAAAAAACTGGGACACAGGAGATAAGCAAGAGCTTCTCATGATTTAGCAGCAGCAACGTGAAAGTTACATGTTGAGAACTCAATGAAGAACAGACACATCGAGCCATTGTAGGTCAAACACCTTCACACCTTCTCAGTGAGCATCGCTCCAGTTTACTTATTCTGTTGGCAGCCGTAACGCCCCGATACAGATGCATCATTTGCTTCCTATACAAAGTACAAAGATAAAGTCCCCTTCGAGTTGAATTCCATCTCTAATGACTTCATGGACATGTCAGTGTAGTTTTCTTGACACCAGGATGGAAGTGTTTTCCATTGCTTTCTTCTGGGGTCTTCTCAGCCTATTTTACAGCCACAGAATCATCAGGTAGTCCAATACATGAAAAAAAATAAAATAAAATGGCCAGCAGAGTATTACATCAGTTTATTTTATTGGCTCCATCACCACCTATACACATACATACGTGTTTTCACTGGGTGATGAGGATATGCCTGAACCAGCTTGGAGATCTTGCAGTATTATAACTGTAAACCAGGCCACAAATAATTGGGTTATTCACATGCTGTCCAAAGTTCATTATCTGAATTCACTCCTTGCTACTTGTGGAGAAAACAGTGGAGAAAACCTGACCTAATTTTTCATTAAAAAAAAAAAAAAGAGCCAGTAATTCATAGAAATAAAGTACCTATTTAGTTGTTTTGTATTTCTTTCTCTAGAAGATTGCAGATGTTGTCTTATTAACTACTTTAGCTTTTGAAAACCTGCTGCTTCCTGAAGAGTGATATGGTGTGATTAAATACTGTATTAGAAATCATTCTAATCAGATTATTGTTATTCCAGAACTGGGAAAATAGAAGTTGAATAACTTAATTACAGTAATTTGTCTCATTTAAACCATGCTAGGTAGAGCTGATCAAATATCAAAAAGTAGTATTTATCAAATAAATTGAGGGGAAAATTGTGAAATATAGGAAATAATACTTGCAAACATTATTAATCTGGCTGTCTGCATACAGGCAAACGTAAGATTGCCTAGGGAGGGGGCAGAGGAAACTGCATAAAAAGGTATTCCGTTTCGTTTGCTTGCTTGCTTGTTTATGAGTTAATGGGAATTCTGATCTCATTGTAGTCGCTGTTTTCAGTAGAGCCAATGGAGCCCTTTAAATTAGTTGGACTTCAGTTCCCATGATTTTGAGCTAAGATGGCTGAAAACAAAGGAATTGAAGTCCCTGTACATTTGGGAGGGTCCAGGCTGACCTGCACTGAGATGCAGGGGAGGGGTCAGTGGGGTATCATGGATAATTTGGGCAGCTCTGAGGACAGTTATGGGCATAATTAACATTCTGAGCTGGGATTTAAAGATAATATTCCTATTAGTCTTTAATGATGCCTAAATCCTTGTTCTAAATCTCTTACAAGCTGCCAAGGCAATAAATGAACCCTGAGAAAATACTAAAAAGTGACTAACACTGAACGGAGTGCTTTTCTTTTTAAAAAATCTACAACATTTTAAGCTGCATGCAAGATGAAACTTCTGTGTGATGGCTGCAAAACAAAACAGTTGATTAAACAGAAGGTCAGGGCAACTGGCAAGAGAAAACATCCAGTGAAGAAGGAAAGTGTTAAGAAATATCTTTGCCCTCATAATTTTTCCACGTGAATCCCCTTCCACATCACTCATTTGCAACCGTTTGGTAACAAACTATATTTGCAAATATGGTATGGCAATCACTGTGTGTCATTCTCACTTTCTGAAGGAGGAAACATTTTTCCTCTTTGAAAAGGCCTGAAGATTGACTTGGGTGTGCCTTATCTGAGGCCATCACATTTTAACAGTGAACCATGATTTGATCATCATAACTTGCTTTTTAAAACTGTCTTAGAAGGACAAGGCCAGAATTCTGGAAGCACAATTTTTGTAAACTGGGGGAATTCCCCAAGGTTGCTAACTCTGCATTTGTTCCAAAATCAGGGAGAAATAATGGTTGCAAATGCATAATAGATGAAAATATCCAAGTGGAGATTTAACATACTAATCTGAGTTTATGAGTATATGAAAGCTGTTGAAAAGAAGCCATCCGCATTGTATGCGAGCCTCTAAATTACAAAGACAATTACACAGTTTAAGATAAACACAATAAAAGTCTAATTTTTGCAACTTGAGAGGAATCTCCTTAATTGCTTCTAATCGTTCCCAAAGAAAAAAAGAAACAAATAGAATTGCTAATGGCATACAAATATTTTACCATTCATCAAGAATAATATATGATTAGAGATTTTTGTACACACTGTACTAATTCTGATATAATTTTCTGCTTAAGTATAATAATACGCTCTGATGAAAGAATTAGAAAAATTAAGGATGTTGCATTTCAAGTAACTTATTTCTGATGTGTAAATTTAGTGTGTGGGATTTTCTATGCAGTGTGAAGTCCTTGAACTAATTTTTCATTTATAGTATATACCCCAAAGAATTATAATTTTCTCCCAAGCCCAGATAATTACCTGTGAAGGAGGAGGTTGTCCCACATTTGCTGACCCTGCGATAATAGAATGGAAGGCAGCTGGAAGTAAATGGTGGAGGTGGAAATAACAAAGCAAGTGGTGGAAACAGAGGCAGGAGAAATGCCGCTATCCTGCCCAAGGAAACAGGATGTAACTCAGCCCTCCTCTTGTCGCCCTCCACCACAGAAGGGTCATTTATGCAAGGGAGAATCACTTCCATCCATAGAGGTTTTCCACATGAATGAAGACTCGGGGAAAACAGGATCCTCAAAGAGTGGAAAGTCTCTGCAGGAAAGTCTCTCTGGTGTAGATGCTCCTCTTCTGCATATGAAAGGAAATGAGAGGAAGGTCTACCAGTCCTGTACATCCTTGGGAAGGAACAGTCACTGGATCCAGTGTGACCTATTGCACAGGAAGCTTCCTTCTTTTGCTGACTTCTGCCCCCACAACCGAACTGGTCCATTGTCAGAGCTATCTAGCTGACAGACAGATAGACAGAGTCCCTGGTCCCTTTATGTAAGTCCATTTATATAATTTATTTCCAACAGTGGAAGGAATGCACGCTGAATGCAAACAGGATGGAATTATCTTAAAGTTAGAAGAAATATGGAACTGGATGATATTGAAGTTGACCAATTTGCCGTTGTTGCTTATTGCTTGAGTTCTGATGTACACAATGGGGCTTCACACTGCACATGTGTGAGAGCAACACTATTCTTGTCCAAAGTTCTTCTGCCCATACAGTTAGGTGAAGACACTGGAAGTGATAAAAAGAGTATTAAGAAGCCTTTCTCACATCTCAGAGAATCCATCTCTGAGTCTCTCTGTGCTATCATGTATTTCCCTAAATCTGCCTATTTTCTTAACATCTCAAGTTAATTCAGTATTCTTGTGGACATTAATACAAAAAACAACCTTATGCAGGAGTTAAGTATACATCAGAGACCTTGTCTATGCAAAGAAATGTTGCATCAAAAATGTCGAAGCTTCCTTCCTTCCTTCCTTCCTTCCTTCCTTCCTTCCTTCCTTCCTTCCTTCCTTCCTTCCTTCCTTCCTTCCTTCCTTCCTTCCTTCCTTCCTTCCTTCCTTCCTTCCTTCCTTGGCTCAGGCTTCCAAATGTTGAAGATACATGACTATGTTTCTGTAAATACCCTTTTAAGAACATGCTTAACACAGTAGCAATTCAGAAATTCTATTTTTGCCATGTGCATGTATTTCATAATTCATAACAAGCCCTTTTCTTGTAAAATTGCCATGCAATTAAAAACACAGCTAAATCTGCTCAAAGGGTGGGTTTATCCACTAAGTAATTGGTTTATTTTTCTGCTCTAAGCCCAAACAGAAGGAAACAGCAACAGGAGAAAGACAAACAAATCGAAGAGAGAGAATCCACTTTCTCTCGGAAACCATGTCTATTTCTGTGGCCTAACACATGTCAGGATGATGTTATACTTCTTCAGCAGTACAAATTCAAGCCTACGATTTGGAAGCCTGTGAATTCTTGATTGTGTGCTCTGAAGAAGGTCTAGTTCAGTCCAAAGCGCACTTAGGAATGGAATGAAGTTCCTTTTTTAAAAAAAAATTTCAGCTGCAAAAGGATTCCCTCCTTTTTCTTAGTGTTCGGACTACCTGTGGCATGACATTAGTAGCTTTGTGGTTTCTCTCCTCCGATGCAACTGTAATACCTTTCCTAGCATGTATGCAGTTCGTCTTTCTTTTCCAAATCATGAGTGCAGAGGTTTTGGAAGAACTGAACAAGAAGAAGAAGAAGAAGAAGTAGAAGAAGACCATTTTAATGACTCTGGGTTTATACTCAGGGCTGCCTCATGTTTTAGAGTCCCACTAGCAAGTCAGAAGTGTGAATCCTGAGGATATAATATATGCTTCTCTAATTTTAGAGTGCTTCAAGGCAGGATTTCCAAAAACGACTGATTTGCACTCTGAATGGGAGAGTAATGATGATTTTCCACTTATGCAGAGCAAGGTTTTTGATCCCAGCAATCCACATGGGATAGTGATAGCTGACTAGGCAGACGAGAGGTAGCAACTACACCCAAGTTTTATGGTCTAGCAGGGAACTGAACCCAGTTCTCCAAGTCTGACATCTGTTCCACTGACTTGTAGTGAGGCAAATGAAAGCGGGGAGGCTTTTCTTCTCAAGGTTACATTTAGGTTGTGTGAATCTGTGATAAAAACTAAGACTCTATGTCCCTATAATTCAGCAGAATACCACTCAGCCTTAGGTTATCAGCGAAATTGTTCTGGGAAATAAATTCTCCCATCACTTAGCAAACAGGCTGGTTCACTTCTCCAAGCTTCTTGATATGCAAGTTGAAAATCACCCATAGAAGATAGCTTTCTATGACTCCAGGCTTTGCAATAAAGTTCTTAATTAGCTGGAATTGATCACTTCCAGGGGGATAATAAGGATGTATAGTCCTCAAGCGTCCTTTGGAATGGGCGAGAACAAAGAGATAACATTTGATTTGAGAAGCATCAGGCTAATTTCCACAAAACACTTTTTTCTACATACAGGCAGAGAATGAATTTTGGCCCATGGTGACTTGACATGGGGAAGCCCATCAACAGCGATGACAAAAAGTCAGAAGGAAAAGCGGTTGCCTTGGTCCAGAGAAGCGAATGTTTGAGTCTCCATGACACCAGTCTCTCCCCATCAATGTAACAAGAAGACTCAGTTGGCCCAAGCTTCCCTTTCCTAACAAAATCCCTGCCCTCTGGTTTCTGTAGTCTAAGGACCCTGTTATTGTCATTCAGGCAACACCCCCAAGTGCGCTTCAAGGTGTGAAGTGCTGACACCGAAAGCATTCTCTAAATGCAAAATGGCATGCGTGGGCCTGTTCGGTATGAGAAGACATCCTCCTGGCCAACTGTAAAATATGAATATTTAAAGCCGTTGTGTGTCTTTATCTCCTGCTGATAACGGTATTCTTTAAAAGAGCTGTAAGAGACAGCATGAACAGATGGTAGCTGGTTTTGCATTATCCTGCATCTCTTCAAATGTGCCACAGAAACTTATCATTCATTAATCTTCCATAGACTTCAGTGGCGCAGCAACTAAATTGCACACACTCACACATGGAGGCCAACTCTGCTGTCAGGCTTAAAATTAAACCACGGTGCGCCATGCCAAGTCTTTTCACCAAACTCCACTATAAAACAGTTAGAAAAATAAACATTTAGCTTGGCGCCTGACCCAGGACTGCTTGCTATGAAAGAGGAAGCAGCCACAGCATTTCAGCCATCACACAGCAAGGGTAGCTGAGGAAGAAGAAATGGAAATTAGAGAAAGCTGGGGGGAAATCTCTTTGTGCAAACCGTCGTTGTAGAATTCCAGGTGGTTTTAATAGGCCATAATGCAAGGGAGGTGTCAGTTTACAGAGCATTTTGTGAATGCTTTGCCCCTTGAAACAATAGCAGCTAAAAATTGCCAACTAAGTCAGGCTTCACGTATGGTTCCAACTCCATATAGAAGGTACTGCATATATATTGAATGTTGGTCCATTCCACCCCATAGCATCCAAGAAGAAGAAGAAGAAGAAGAAGAAGAAGAAGAAGAAGAAGAAGAAGAAGAAGAAGAAGAAGAAGAAGAAGAAGAAGAAGAAGAAGAAGAAGAAGAAGAAGAAGAAGAAGAAGAAGAAGAAGAAGAAGAAGAAGAAGAAGAAGAAGAAGAGCAGGAGCAGGAGCAGGAGCAGGAGCAGGAGGAGGGTTACTACATTCAACAGAGCACAAGGCTTCTATGTGCAAGTCATTCCTGGGTTTGGTGGTTTGGTGGGAGAGAGATTTGGAGTGGGGAAGGTTCAGCAACCTCTGAGCATTCGATGCCAGGATAGGCCTTGGAGTTAACAACAGTCCACGAGAGCAAAACGGATAGAGGGGATCCTCTCCTTTTCACCCTGAGATCACTGGCTGTATTTTTGATGTTGACCTTGTAGAAGTTAGCTCTTCCCATATAAATTTTGGTTTTGGAAGCAGGAACAAAGCGACACATGTGTCTTCTAAAAAAGAGTTCTTTCTGCTCCCCAACATCACACCCACATTTCATAGATTCAAGAGCATTCTGAATGGAAAAACTATACATGTCCAGCAGCTTCCTTGCAGATCTTCAATGAAGAGGTCCACATGGAGCAGTGATGTTGGATGGCAGTGGACAACTTTTGCAGCCAA
This sequence comes from Python bivittatus, assembly GCF_059951505.1. Taxonomy (NCBI): domain Eukaryota; kingdom Metazoa; phylum Chordata; class Lepidosauria; order Squamata; family Pythonidae; genus Python; species Python bivittatus. The sequence goes on from NW_028277053.1 coordinate 18,453,855, forward strand.
CTTGCCCTATAGATATTAGACTTATGCACTGCATATAACTTGTGAGTAAAGGCTTTCAGAAAGCCTTTGCTATGTGAATTTTACAGCAGACATAAAAGAGTTCAATCATTTGGAGACTGCTGCTTTTTAAATCAACAGTTAATATAAATTTCAGAGCAGGTACTGTCAGAATCTAGAAATGGCATGCTATGCTGATTTTTAGACCTTCCTTCCTTCCTTCCTTCCTTCCTTCCTTCCTTCCTTCCTTCCTTCCTTCCTTCCTTCCTTCCTTCCTTCCTTCCTTTTCTCTGAAAAAATGCCACATTTTTAGTTCACAAAGATCTATTGATTTATCTCATCATTATCTTTCAAATGCAAATTTGAAGTTTTAATTTAGAAGCACTGCTATCTTTTAATTGCATCAGTTTTAGTAGAGAATTAGTATGATTATGCAATCTCTATAATCTGTATAATTATGGAGATTTCTGCAATGGGGATCATGAAACTTGTATTCGGATTTCTCCCTATACTTTCACGTATAATTTTCAGCTCCAGGTATTGGACGCAAAGTAAGCATCAGCAAAAAGAAGAGGCCCAAGATATCAAGTGAGAATAGGTAATATTCAGGAACAACTTGCTAAGAAATAATGAATTTATATAGTTGTGTGATTACCCATTGCATATTGCTTGTAAGGCCATTTCAATTTAGTGAAAAATGGAGCTGCCTAGAGCTTTGAAGTGCTTTGATTCAGGGGAACTTAGCTCACATCTACACATCTGCCCTAACATTAGTCTGAGGATCATTCTTGGGTTGCTTCAAGCAGCTTTCCTGTCATCTCCAGCAGATAGCTAAGACCAGCTGACTTCAGCTTTTCCTGATCCAATCTGGAAACAGCCTTTTCTATCTTCTCCCAAAACAAGCCTTGCAATTTGTATGATATATGTTGCTTTGCTAAGAACTAGCTGGTTTGGGCTACTGTAGGCCCACCCCCTTTTCTCTGATTGCTGCCAACTTCCTTCCAAGGTCATTTTGACCTATTCTCCTGGAGTGACATGAGACTAGGAGAAGAGCAATAGCAACAACATTGCTGAAAGAAACAGGTTAGGAGCTAGAGGGGTCCTGGTCTACCATGCATTCTACTGATACCAAGATTGCTGGAGAGCTTTGTAGAAAGTTCATGATCTATACCATACCATGAGAGAAATTGGAGGTCAGGACCTCTTTAAAGCCTCTAGCAACTTTAGCACAGTTATTACTAGTGCAGGTAGACAAGGGCCTTGATCTTATTACTGCTACAGAAAGTGCTAGACCATGTCGCTTTATGGGAGATGGCTATAACGTGAAAACTGTGTTATCTAAAAACGCTTACAATATGTTGCAAGTAAACCCTTTACAAAAAATAAAAATAAAATTTTAGAATGGTTACTCACTCTTCATTAAGGGTATTATGCACATATGAACCTCTTTTGTGAATGATAAAATTTTCACTGTGGAATTTCAAATACTGGATTTTGACGCAAAAGCTGTTCTAGATTTTAAAGGCAGTAACTGAAATGAACTTGGAACAACATGTAAATTTAGTAAAAGAGAGTATGAATAGCTTTGTAAATTTTAAGGATGCATTTCAAGGTCTGGATTGCTTATCTTCCAGTAATTTATGCTTTTAGAAAGTTTCCTCTTTTGCTGAAAGTGGTATGAACAGAACTCAAATGAAAGCAGCAATTAAAGTTGTAGAACCAACTGAAGAGATTAATCCAGCAGTGGAACACCAAAGAAAAGAACAGAATAGGGCTTATGTAGATCCAAGAAGTGTGAAGATGACTCCATTGAGAGGACATTTTCATGCACGTACTGTAGATGAAATTATTGAAATGCTTTACAAAACTATTTTGAATTATTGACATTTGGTAATAATTCATCTACTTTCAGAGTTTATTAGAGAATGATACAGCAGACCTTTGAGAATATTGAAGGAATTGGTGTTACCTTCATGACGCGTGGATCAAGGAGAGAAATAAAGACAAACGTAAAAGGAAAAAAAGCACTGAATCAAAATACGGTGAGGTTGACCACTTACTCTTTTGGTTGAGGCTTCACGGGCTTCAAGTTAATTTAGCAGCGGCATATCCTTCTAAAAAATGAGCACTATATAGCAGAATTATTCTCATGTGGTATGATATGGAAATGTTACCTACGGTATTAGTTTCAGTTGTAAAGATTTAATCAGTTTATTTATGGAAAGATAGAGAAAGTAGTAATACATCGTCCAGAAGATGACATTTTTAGAAAGCCAATAAATATTGTACCTATTAGGATTCAAAGATAGTTGTTAATCTTGTACAAATATCAGTTGCAAGTTACTCACAGACTATGGAAGGATTAGGAATGGCATATACTCCGTCTATGGCATTTCTCACACATGGGAAGGATTTGACACTGAAGATGTTGAATGAATGATATTGAATATTTGTCTATTTCTGATTTAAAATGGAGAGGCTTTGCGAATACAATGTTGGTATGTATTTTTTTACAGCTCTTGAAAGTAAGGAAGAAGAGACTGTGCCAGATGATGTAAGACCTACTGGAACTTAGGCAAGAGTTATGTCTTTATAAGGACTTCATTTTAAAGAATGATCATATAGTCATGCTACAGAAATTAAGACCTGAAATATTAAACAAAGTTCATCACAGTCATTTAGAAATAAAAATAGGCAAGAGAAGGGCTTTGTGTGCTCAGATAGACACCATAGTTCAAATATGTACAGTACGTTGCATGCATAAAATACATAAAATACAATGGATTAAAAAAATAAATTCTTATCAAAAAATAATAAATGCTGCTGAGGAGGTTGCTAATAATCTACCACTATTCATAGTCTGCAATTGACTTCCTGAATCACAAATTGGGTAAGCTTATCTTACAATGTTTAGTGCAATGGCTTCTTATGGAGTTTCAAACGTTTCCTGAAATTTAAACAATTAAAGTTAATCGAAGACACTCTGAAAAAAAGATCATGGCATGATAGTACATTTATCTACTATTGTCTAAGGCTACATTTGCAGAGAACTGGTGTTTTCTTGGCTTCTGTTATCTAACTGGAGGCGATGAATTTCTAATTGTTTGTGCTGGTAATAATCAATTGATGCTTCAAGTTGTTTAAAGATTAAACATTATTGGGAATGTTTGATAAACATGGATGATAGTATGATAGCAAGATTTCTCCTTTATTCTACAGGACATGTCTAGCAAGGGTAGTTTTGCGTACCTGCTTATTGTACTGAGAGAGTTCAAACATATTTATAGTGTTCCTTAATAGAACTCTTCTGTGTGTGTGGCTGTGAATTTGTGTGTGAGGAAGGAAGGAAGGAAGGAAGGAAGGAAGGAAGGAAGGAAGGAAGGAAGGAAGGAAGGAAGGAAGGAAGGAAGGAAGGAAGGAAGGAAGGAATTTAGTTAGTTAGTTTTCAGGGACTCTCTAGAAATAATCTTTGGGAAAGCCCATTCTTTCACTCCAATTAACCCTTTACAAAGTATGAGATTCTGCAACAAAGATAGAACAATCTAGTAAAGGATGCACAATGACTGAAACTTCCAAGGAGATTTTGTACATATGGCCTAAGATCTCCCACAGTTTATTCCTTACTGCTTCCACTCAGCCTCTTCTAATGCATAGAACTTCACCCTACAAAAAATGGCTGGTTAGTTTACCACCTCGTGCTTAGTTTCACCCTTAGTTTCACCCATTTCCCCATGCTGGCTGGGGAATTCTGGGAGTTGAAGTCCACTCATCTTAAAGTGGCCAAGTTTGGACAACACTGGGTTAAGTGTTCAGTGTGCAGTGTCCTAGTGGGACTTTATCTTCCACTGTTCTGCCCACTGGTTCCAGTGAGTGCTCCTGCCTCTTCAGTCAGTGGACCTCCTTTCCCTGCTTTACATGTTATCCCAAGTCAGAGTTTGATTTGTGCTGCCTTTGGTTCGGCGTATGTGTGCATTCAAGCAGTGAAGCTTTTAAACTCAAGTATAAGGCATAGCGTGGCACAAACCCAGCCAATTGTGATTAAGCCAATGAGCCATGGTTAACATGGCATGTGTGAACCTAGTCACTATGTTGCCTCCAAACTGCTAGAAAACCCTTTTGCACAGCTAAGCTTCATTTTAATTGGAATGAGGGACAAAGAGGTCAGCAAAAGGTTCCCTAGGAAGGGAAGAGTGTACAGTAAAGAAATATATATATATCAACATACTCCCACTGGACCTGCAATTATGTTTATTATCTGCTTGACTGCATCAAAAATGCCTTTTTTCTCCTCATCCCTCCCAAAGATTTTGTAGAAGCATAAAGCTTAAATTATGAAGTGTTTTCTGTAATAGATGCATAGAAAGCCCATACAAGTAAGAAAGCTTTTCTCAGCTGATTGGATTAGGTGGCACTCTCAGAATACTCGAGTTAATAATGTAGCTAATGAGGGGCTGGATATGCAGGGCAGAGAAGGGCAAAGGGCAGGAGGAGGAAGTGCTGGTCTGCTTCCATCTGTCACTCGGGCGCTTTGACATTCATATCTTTTTAACAGTGTTGAGAGGAGGGCATGAGTTGTAACCATAGCAGCTGCTGTGGCTTGGTGAGGCTAGCTTTGTTATCAGGCATTTAGGTGGATGCACAGTTGCTATAAAATGGTTTCCACCTACCAGAACCTTCCATTGGCACTAAAACATTGGCTACAAGGTGCTTGATAGGCAGAGAGTAAGAATCTGATCAAGGCAAGCAGAAAGATCAGAGCTGCAAAAATTCAGATGGCCAGTAGATGACTGCAAAGAGTTAGAACGGTCTGTATCTCTTGGCTGCCATCTAGTGTTCATATGGAGGGTTTGCTGGATTTGGACTTGGGAAATCCAGGTTCAAGCCCATCTTCAGTCCCTTTAGGCCAGTCCTTCTTTCTCAGCCTGACCTCCCTTAGAGGATGACTGTTGGGAGTGAAGGCTGAAAGCAGGGTCAATAGTTGCCCAGTGAGCCTCTACTCGATGGTGACCTTTTGCTGATTTGTGGTCCTACACATGTACAAACGTGCCTCCTCCAGCCCAGAAGTCGCTTGCTTGTGGAGAGAAAAAAAGAGCTGCTATTGAAAGCAATCAATTAATATTAGAACAGAAGCCAAGGATGCTAATATGGCAAGATTCTGTGCTAACATGTGTACTGTAAGGAGCTGCTGAGTGTAAATCTGTTTTCTACCAGCTGAGCAACATCTGTGAAATAGGCTCTCATTAATGTGAGGGATCTTTGTTCACTCCCAGTTCAGCCAATTTATATTATCACGCGTTTTATTAGTTTCCTTGCTGCCTGGCAAACTTCAGGTGATATGAGACACTGCTGTGAAGATTCTGCCAGTGCATCTGACAGAACAAGCAAAGTCCTTTCTCCCCGTTTGACTTGCTTGGGGACCTGGACTCCCTGCCTATTGGACTTCATAATTCCCCCAGCAAATTTAATGGGTGTTAATGCACACACAGAGAGCAACTGAAACCGGTTATACCTCTTAATGGTTAAACCCCCTTATGCTGCATAAACTTCATATTGTAGCATTTTGTACATGGCAGCAATAAAGAAAAAGGTGTGGTTGATTTGGAAAATGATGTTTCCAAAACCACAGTGTTTGGAACCACTCTACAGAAAGTCAGTCCACTTCAGAAATGTATAGCTTCAATGTTCAATTTTAAACAATATATAGCTTATTTAAATAATAAGATTCACAAAGAAGCTTTCCTGGAACGGTTTCTTTATTAGAATACATCTAACAGTTCAGTATGGAATTACTGCTGGGATATTTGCCCACCCATTAGCTCCCCTCCTCTTCGATTTGGAGCAATGGGCAAGCAATTAAACATTGTTTAAAATGTATGCAAAGAAAACTGTGTGCAGTGTATCAAACATGCATAAACAATATGCAAAGCTCCAACAGACCACCAAAAGCTTTAAGGAAGAAACATACACAAAATTGATTTAAGACGTTTTTGTACGCTGAAAAAATTACCAAAAGCTAGGGTTCTCAGACCACCGAACATCATCATTTTTATTGATACAACTAGAAAAACAATTCTGCCAGATAAGTTAAACTCAGTTTAAACTTCAGCATTGGCAATAGGAAAATTACTCCAGTGTTTTCCTGTTCAATCACATTGCAAAGTTGCAATATGACAGTTACTTTGGGAAGGGATCCGGAAGCCACAACCAAAGTTTTGGGAGAGTTACTTGTGATCCCAAAGCCTCAGGTCCATGACCATCTAAACACAGGTTGGTCCACTTTGCCCTTATTCCTGATCCTGGCCACTCACATTGGGAATTCTTGAAAGTGGATGTGGTAGTGGTCCCAAAGGAAATCCAAATACTGAGGATTTCCATAAATCCTATCTGGACTCCTTGTCCAACAGTCTTCTTGGCAACAATATAGAAGTGGTTGGCCACACCCAAATTACCCAATACTTTGATCTTTGTCAAGAAGGTTTTTGTATTTTGTTATCTTTGCAGAAAGCAAACTCTACACAGAGAGTAGGTCTCTGTATAATCAAGGCTCTGTCTTCACTAATTTACAGCCAATACAGTTGCTTCAACAGCAGTGAAATATATGTAGGCCTCCAACCAGACCACTGCATTCTTCAGCAGCTGCAGCTTCCAGACAGAGTGCAGTACAAGCACAAGGTAGAACAATAGTTGCTAGGTTTATCCTGTCCAGGAAAGAGTTGGTATATCTGAAGCTGGTGAAGGATACTCCTAGCTATGGAGGTGACCTAGGCCTTGAATGGCAGTAATGACTCTAGAAGCCATTTCAAACTTTCTCTGAAACTGAAACCCTACTTAAAACAGGCAAACTCCCCTATCTGTATACTCAGGAACCACTTACTCACAAGGTTTTCATCTTGTCAAGGTTCCATCTTAATTAATTGGTCCTCATCTAACCCATCAGTGTCCAGACATCAGTTCAGAACATCCACAGCTTTCCTTGATTCAGAAATTATGGAGAAATAAAGCTGGATATCATCAGTGTATTCATGTCAACTAGTTCCCAAACCTGACATGACAATCTCCACCAATTTTGTAGAAATGCTAAACAGCAAGGGAGACAAAATATATGCAGAGACACAGTGGCCAACATTGCTCTCTGAGATTATTTCTACAAGAAGTAGAATCAGTGTAGCACATTGACACTAATCCATACAGATGGACCAGAAGATTGGAATTGTCAATGAAATTAAAGAGCATTAAGATGTGAAGCAGAATCCTTAAAGTCATATTATCCCTTCTCTTCCTTCCAAGAAGTAGTCTATCAAGGTGACCATGGCTGAGCCTATCCCAAAGTCAGATCTGAACCCAGCCTGGAAACAATTGAGATAAATAGTGTTCTCCAAGAACATCTCTAGATCTATTCTCTTCAGGAATGGATAGATAACTGTCACCATTACTATTCTATTTTTATTTTGTTAAAACATGCCTTTATCATCAGCAGCAGCAGCAGCATCAAAACTGCAAGCCTTATAGCCCCTACAAACGTTAATTCAGTAAAATGAGATTACATTTTTCATGTTTCTCAATATCAGTTGAAGTACCTGGAATATGAACACTTGTTTGGAAAGTGAAAAGCAAAATTAATCACTTAGATCAGTTACAGCAAAAGAAATAACATCCTCTTTATTACATGTATTTACTTTCCCATTGATGTTTGTGTCAGATTTGTTCATTTTAAATGAAAATAATCCCACAACAATCATTTTAATTATTAAAGTTCAAACAGGAGATGAAATAACATTAAATTCTTTCTTCTTTGAAAATCTGGAAGGCTTTTTTTTCTTTTTTTGTTTTTTACTAAATCTAAGAAACTTAAGAGAAGGGAAGGAAAGGGAAATATCAACAACAAAGAATGTAGGAGGACAATATGGTGGGATGGACATGAAGAAGAGCTTCTACCTTCATTGGAGTTCCAAACTGAAACCGAAATGGGCAAAGGTAAGTCTGCAGGGAGGAATGGATAGGCTTTTACAGTATATTAGTACAGGTCCCTTCTTTTATGCCAGTGGCTACAGACATGGCCCCAAACTGCTGAATTATCAGCTGTCTTGATCACTAGCTACTGGTGGTAAGTGAAGAAAATGACCAGATATGACATGCTGGTGGACAAATGCAATGACCTAGTGTGTATTACTGAGACCTGGCTGGACAACACCAAGAACATGCCCTGTAGGAAATGTGCCCAACTGCAACAGTCGTGATGCCTTGGCCAGGATGGAGCAGTTGCTGAGATAGTACCTGAGATGAGATCTTTGCACTGGTGGAGTGCAAAGCCTGGAAGAGATATAATATATTATAGAATTATATAATATAAATTATAAATAAATTATATAATATATAAGGCTATCATTGGGCTATAATTACCAGTGAACTGGCTGTGTAGCTGCCTGGCGGTGGCTGTTCATGGCTCCTGGATTTTCTCCCCGTGTTGATCTGGAGCTCCTAAGACTGATGATATTGATGGCTTCCATCTCCATGTCCTAGGATAGGACATGAGTGCAGAACTTCCACGGTTACCAGGGCCTGTCCTGACTCCAACACATATGAGCAGGTGCATAATAGATCTGGTCTGTACTTCAGAGCAAATGACACTTGATCTGGAAAGGGAAGATATTGACATCTGTCCTGTGGCATAGTCAGATTACTTTGTCATCTAAGTGTGCCTCACAGACATTGTGGACCTCTGTCTGAATGAGCAGTTGGTCCTTTCAACTGATCTTTCCTACTGAGGGTAGGTAAGAGAGGAATGACACCCAGTCCTGGTGTACAGTGGGTTTATTTTTTTATTTATTTATGTATTTAATAGACTTGTCCCCGCCCATCTCCCACAATGGGGGACTCTGGGCGGCTTACATCAAATTACTTTGCTGGAAGCTATACCTACTCTCATTCAGTGGGCAAATACATTTCTGGGCAACCACAACCCAGACATTAATGTTCCCAGTGAGTTTTTGGTTCCTTCCTGGTTCTATCTCCTTTTTTAGGCCGCACTGAAGCCCAGGCCCTGGGATTGAAGCCCTTTTTCCTTTTTTGGATGTATTTTGCATATTTGTTGACCTCTTGTCTTTTGAAAAATATGTGTAGAACTGAGTTGCTGGTTTTACACTCCATCTTCTTTGGTACTTCTCCTTTTCTGCACTGTAGCAGAACTCCTTTTGTGGCTGCTTCTTCTCCCAGGTTATCTGCCTTAGGTAACTTCTGTCAAGCTAGCTGCGGCTAGCAATAGAAGGTCCATATTTTACATGATGATGATGATGATGATGATGATGATGATGATGATGATGATGATTACTATTATAGTCAGGCTTGATGTTTTCTCACGGTATACCCCACCATAGCAACTACGATCATTTCAAATGTTGTCAGAAGTTACAGGTATTATTGAATGGGATGTAAATCTTCCCTTGCTTGGAATTTTGGACCCTGCTTCACTATTTCATTCCTCAACTCATTTGTATCCTTGGTGGAAATTACAGAGGATGTGCTCCTTCAAATGTTTTTAATTTCTTTAGCTTGTTATCTCTTGTTTAAAGATGTGTTTCAGGGACAGAAAAACATCATTTTGCACTGAGTCTTTGCCTGAACTCATCATCACCCACAGAAAATGATAGGATCCTTTCTAGAACTTTCCTTTAATCTGATACCTTTCGGGTTAAGACCACACTCCATCAGCTCCGGCTTCTACTTGAGTTTATTCATTACAGAATTAAGAACCAGCTTCCTTATTAAGAACCTCCTTCTGCCAGATCAAAAGGTTTTCTGTGAAACTGCAGCCCTCCAAACAAATCTTGCATTTCTCTTATTTATTTCTCCAGTCTAAAATTTTTCACCTGACAATACATCATCTGAAAATACAGTATTGATCCTAAGAGAGCCATCTGCTGAATGTAACATTAGAGGCTCACAGGCCTGTGTTTTCCCTTTTTCTCTACCTGACTTCATTGACAGGTGAAAGATTTACAGCCTAATGTGTGTAAAGTCAGAAATGGCAAGCCACAAGTCTTATCATACCATCTTCCACACTGTGGTCAAAGACTAATTTTTCCAAGTGTTTGGTTTAAGTTCTCTGAGCAGAGATCAAGATTTGGTAGGAACACTCTGTTTCTTTTGACTGCTTTCAACGTTTTGTCAAAGACTTGATAACAGCTCTGCATATGTGATCTGTCAATTCAATAGCTAATGCAGTCAGAGGTAAATACAATAATGTTGGTAAGAGAATAATCCAACTCTTCATAAAATACACCTTTAATATTTTCCAGCAGATGTTACATAACGAAGAACTGAAGCAGTGATTTCACATAAGGTTTTAGCTAACAGCATGCTATTAACCAAGAAACTGGAGTGGTTATTCTGTGGGGACTGCATGGTAATTTGTATATGCAAAGTAGCCACTGAAGATCAAACTCTGCATATGAAATTGTGGCATCATAACAGGCTCTGTTGATGGCGTTGGAAACCCCATCTTAAGTAGGAAGAAGACTTTTGACTCTGGACAGAGCACCAAGCTCTGGATTAACTCTTCCCTTGTTCTTGTTATTTAAGGTGACCAGTCACTCTTGAACAGGGAGAGACCAGGAGAGCACCTGCAAGGCCACTGTGAAAGACACAGGCCCTCAGATCCACTCCAAACTGGACTGTAGGTATGCAGGCCCTATGAAACTGACTAGGCATGGTCTAGCTGTGTTATCTGGGATGTGTTTCAGCCTGTTAATCCTTAGGAAGTGGACTTATCTGTAGGTTGAGTCATGGCAACTGGACTTCTTTTCTTTTGGGTTGATACATTTCGCTGCTTGTCCAAGCAGCTTTTTCAGTCTAGAAAGTTGGCTGGGGGGACCCCATAAATGTCTTCCAGGGTGGCTGCATTTCTCATTGACATGATGGGCTCATTGAAGGGACAATAGAAGACTCTAATAGACTCTACTAATCACATCTCCTATTGTCCCCTAATGAGCCCGTCATGTCAGTGAGAAATGCAGCCACCCTGCAACATATTTATGGGGTCCCCCCAACCAACTTTCTAGACTGAAGAAGCTGCTTGGACAAGCAGCGAAACGTATCAACCCAAAAGAAAAGAAGTCCCGTTGCCATGACTCAACCTACAGATAAGTCCACCTGGATGACTGAGAATCTTCATCAACGTATTAGGAAATGGGCAGGTTCCAATTTGTTTAGCATTCATTCAGACCCTATGGAGTTGTTGATCTCACCTCCAAAAACATTCCTCTTCCTGTTTGATGCAATCAGGAGGAATCAACGGGGGTGAAAGGAAACCACTGACAAGAACATGTTGCCACGAAGCCATCTCACACTTAAAGGCTATTGGGTGTTACGAATGGGCCAGTGACATTTTCTGTTGTATCTGCAAGCCCTGGATCCCTGTGCAGTCATAATTTGTGTTTGGCTTTCAAAATCAGCATGATATGAAAAGGTTGCCTTGCATTGTTCCTTCGCAGCTCATAAGAGGCAGCTTGATTGAAGCTTTAATAAAACTAACACTACTTTCTTGACTTATTCTCCTCTTTTCTTCTTAATCTTCTCTTCAAGATTAAACTCATCAGCACTTGACAAAAACTGCAAATAACAGCCAGCTGCAGGATCTGGCTTTATCTTTTTATGCAAGTATGTGGTGCTAATTAGTGCAAATTGATTAAACTTTAATTGCCTGATCCATGGCTAATTAATATTTATAAGATGAATGAGTAAGAAAACCAGACATTTATTAAAACACTTTAATGATTTTTCATATGTTTTGACAAAGCAAAGCAAATAGATGTTAAGAGTCAAAGGGAGCCAGATTCAATGAATTTCTGCTCTGTGTTTATCTTTGAAACTCACTTTGGGCTATATTTTAGCTCTTACCATCATATGGACCAGTCTTCACCAATTTCCAAAAGCCACTTTTTAAACAAAATGAAACAAAACAAAACTGGGGTTAGCCATTGTAGCTGAACAGTATTGCAGAGGGACATACCCAACCTAAGCGAAGTTTCATCTCCTTAAATTTATGCAATTTATATATTGTAAAAAAAAAACAACAACAACTATCTAAAACCCTTTATCTTAAATGTGGTGATCCTCTGCTGCTGAGGCTGAGCTTTATCCTCCAACCTTAGTCCGGAAGCCACTAGAGTCTGCTGGAGTGAGCAACTGTAATAAATGTAATTAAATAAATAAACAAAAGTCTGTTAACCAAACTGGATTCCTCCTGGCTATTTAATTTTTTTTTTTTAATGTGCCATCTGGGAAACAAAATACTTCCTTCCTGTCGGCTCAACCAGGTAGATCCGACTAAGAAACCAATGCCATATAGGTCAGGACTCTGTTTTTTTGCAACAGCTGTAGTACAGAATCTTGCAAGTTTGAAAATGCTCCCCTGCCCCTCAATTTATCTTCGTGTGAACAAGGGAGGGGCCTGTCTGGGATGTTTTCTCAAGTGATTTTCTTGGCCTGGGCTCAAGCCCTGCATATCTGACTGTTGTTTTGTTAGCAGCTCTTCCTCCTGCCCTTCACGGCCATCTCTAAAGTTCCTTCCTTCTGAATGGTCACCCAATTCACAATAACTTTGTGCAGCATACAGAAAAATTAAAAACAACCTTAAAAGCTATGTGTATCAAAACAAAGCAAAACAGATGAGTAACACAGGATATTAAGTGATATACAACTCTCCCTCCTAGAGACAAACTCACTTAATGCTCTGGCCCCATGCTCAAGGTCTTCAGCCAGGTCTTCAGAGCCTTGCAAGAGATCAATAGAGTCAAGACCATACAAATATCGAAGTGGGGGGGGCATGGAGGGGAGGCTGTTCCAAAGGGCAGGCACCATGGCAGAGAAGTCACACTGATGGGTTCCATCAGATGACATTGCCTGATAGAAGGGACCTGAAACATGCTCACTCTGTCAGATCTGGTATGATGGGCAGAACTAACAGAAGACAGGTGGTCCAACCAAGGTGGTTCAGCCATATGCCCTGAAGTCTTTCATTGTGTCTTTACTTTTTAGATTTTCTAAAAGTCTTAATGTCCCAACGTCCTTAAATATTTCTAGACACTTTGTTCCTTTTGAGAGCCAAAACTTTATTTCATTTCAGCTGATTCTGAAATATCTTTTGGAGTACTACTCTTTCTTTGAATACGTTATGCTGTGCATTTGTGAACAATGGATCATCTCTATCCTGAGACGGACTGTAGACTTCAGAGGTCATCTGAAACAGCTGAGCTAAACTTGGACTTCTCCTTAGCCTTTGTCTTTCTAATAACTTGCCATGACATGTTCTGGAGAACTCTCAGTGGTGCTCAGTTTGGGCTTTATTGGAGAATTATATGTAAATTGATTGTTTGCTTCTGATATGTACATTTTCCTTTATTACTTTGGGTTCTGTTGTTTTTATGGAGTTGGGTGGTCCTTTAAATTTAATAAATAAACAAAGCAAACAAATGCTATGAATGTTTTAAAAATATCATTATTTCATGGATGCAAGCTGTGTAAACTTACTCAGTCCTTTGAAGGGGGAGAACCCATGCAGATGTTTGATTCCATATCTCTTTCTATTTTAAAATGTTTTCTTTTTATCTTAACCGAGAAGGGTAAATAGTTTCCTTTTTTCCTAAATAATTACCTGTGGAATTGTTTTGGTTATTTTTTTTTCCTCAAGCAAAATAATATTTTTCACACACATACAGTACACATGAAAGCACCACCTGTTAAATTTTTTCCAGTTGATACGTTTCAGCAAATTACATTTCATGTAATCTAGTCAACAGGCCAGTTCAAATCCTCCCTGATTTGATTTGAATTGGAAATTTGAGTTGCCAAGAGGATGTGAATTTATTTGAGTTTATAATTTGAGAATTTAGGGAAAACCAATTTGATCTGACCCACTTTGAATTTTGATTCAGAACAAGGATCTGTCTGTAGTGATGATGGTGATGCACCAAAATGCCTACAGCTGTCTTTTACTTTTCTCCTTTTTTGGCAGAATGTATGAAAATAGCTGGGACAGTAGACTCTCTAGGGCAGTGCTGCTCAACCTTATCAACTTGAAGATGTGTGGACTCAACTCCCAGAATTCCCCAGCCAGCATGGTTGGCTGGGGAATTCTGGGAATTGAAGTCCACACATCTTCAAGTAGATAAGGTTGAGGAGCACTACTCTAGAGGACATAAACTTGCCAAAGGTCAGTTGAAGGCCTTCAGGACTTTCAACAGAATTTTTTTTAAAAAATAGTCACGCTTGATTTCTTTTAAAGCTGGGGTGTAGGAACAAGAAAGGACAGCAGAATAGTCTCCAAACTGTCCAGCAAGAAGACACATTGTGCCAAGGAATCACAGAAATGAAATATTTGAACAGCTCTGACTTTTCACTGCCTTCCACTGATTTCTTCTTATAGGGTTGGGAGCTTTGCTACGTCTTATCCCTTGGTTTTCCGGGCAGCGAGGCACATTGGCATAGCTCATTGGTAACCTTGGCTTCTCCTGGGAAGGACCTCACTTCATGGCTTCAGAGAAGTTGCCAGGTTAAGCAAGGCATATGGGCAGAGCCTAGCATCTCCTTCTGAGCAGGACTGAAAAAAATGACTATTGATAATGCAGTTTTTCTGCTCTGATCACGTAGTTTTCTAGAATAGTCAGAAGAATGGTGTAGCTGCTTGGCAACTTTATCCACTTCTGATCTCTGACAGGATTCAGTTGGATCTATATGCTGGCCTGCTAGCAATTAGAATTTGCTAGTTGTGCTATTACGACTCCTTCCAATCTTAATGCAAATAAATTGCAGCATGTGGGAAAGAAAGGAAATACATTATAAAGGATTCTTTCAGACATTCACATATCCCAGTTGCCACAGAACAGAATCTGGGACACATTTCCCCTTCTTACCCCCCATCTTTTAAAATCTGGCCGGATCAGTCAGAGATGCTAAAAAGCAAGCAATGCCACATGTGCCTCATTTCCAAATTTGGATTTTTTTCCAAATGTATTTATGTATTTCCAAATCAGAAGATATCATATCTATTCTATTTAGATGAATAGAATGGTACATTTAAAAAATTAGAAATATTTCTAGAGGAACTAAGGGTATGCGTAATAAAACATGGGAGGGAGTAACTTTTCTGCCCTTTTGTTTCATTTTTTATGAAGGTATTTGTGCATTTTTACAAAATATTTACAGCAAAATTAAGCAAGTATATCTTAATGGGAATAAATTCTAATGTATTGCAGTTAATTATGAATTCTCTGATACATAATCTAGTTCAGTATAACCAATTATATCTTATTTTTCTATTCATTTTTTCTCAAAGTTTTGATATGCTGTTCTTTTCCCCTTTATCACATTTTCCTCTTGTCACCTTGGGATTCCAGGTGTCCTTTCTGAGCCAGACGGTGACATATTACAGGCAGAAGGACTTTGGGAGAAACGGTGTTTCTTTTTTAAGAACTTGGCAATAACAAGTTAAACCAATGTATTTTTTATACCAAGTAAGTATTAAGTTTATCATATCACCAACTTAACACCAACCTAAGTACCAGAAGTTCACTAGTGCAAACTCAGAGTGTGATGGAGTTTCTGTAATTCTTGGAATACTTATCACATGGATTATTCTGTAGCGCAGAAAAATAATTGCAATGTTTAAAGAAGCCACCTGCTGATAAAGCACAGGAAAAAATGTGTGGTGGACACAACACAATGCTTTCCCCCCCCCCTTCTCCACCCCCACCGCACCTTCTAAAGAATAGAATAATAAATTATAGAACCTATTTTCAGTGTCTGAGAATGCTCTCTCACTTGGGTTATTCTGGATCTATTCACTTCATTTTCTTTTGATGCAACAATTAAATGGATCTATGGAGAATGGTGTGCCAGATCCCTGAGGTCAGGGAGGATGTGTTTCTCCAGTTTTGCCATGCTGTGCTAAAATGTTGTTTCTGAAGCCAGCACCGCAGCAGAACGAAAATGCATTAAGGGGAGGGGGCATTCAGAGAGAAAAAGTCTGCAATGCCTGGGAATTTATGAGAAGTGCGTCACAAAGACAAATATTTCAGCTCTGCAGTTCCATTCAGCCTTTTCAGCTGTGTGTCCATAGCAAGTCAACGGCTAAATTGAAAAATCAATTCCAATTTAAATTATTGGAATAAAGAACACCAGGAGTCAGAGATAAAATGGCTTTGTTCTCTGAGATCCTTTTTAATTGGAAAGTTATTTCTTCAGGGTATTCTAATGGTTCTGAGGGAAGGCTGCGAAATAAAGTTGATCAGCTGGGGAAGGTTAATAGCTAATGTACATTTCTAGCTACTCAGTAGGCTCCAGTCTTTATGACAGCCCACATCATGACATGCAAAGTTGCACAGTACTAAATCATCTTGATATATACAACCTACAGTACATTTTCTTCTCTCTTCCAAGAAATCATAGAAAGACAGAAACTTGGAACATTCCAAGCACCTTGGCAGGCACTACAATGAAATAACATTGTAGAGCCTTTGATTTGGTCGAGGTCATTTGCTTAAATCCTGAAGGCTTAGAGTTAATAAGAACACGTTTTGAGTCAATGTGGACATTTTGATTGGGTAATTTGTAAAGAGGACAGGGCGACAACCTGTGGTGTATTAGTCCACAGAATCGTTCCTTCAATTGCAAATGAAAATGGTGTAACGAAGAGAGTTTAGCAAGAATGTAATTCTGAAGCTGGTTCTAAAGAAGTCCTAAGGAGGACACAAAATGCGGTCATAAAAAGTGGGGCTCAGGTTCTCAGTCGCTCCAAGATCTGCATCTGCATTCGGCCAGTCCTTATGATCACTGTTCAAATCTGGCCCATCAGTGTCCAGAAGCTGAAGGTGGAGTTGATCTTTAGGTACTCATATCCTAAATGTCTTTATTTCCACTTTGTAACATCAATTCAGTTGGGAAACAAGAGGAGAAGAGGGAAGGAAATGACAGCACAGACATCATTTGGGAAGCAACAGCAATTCTCCTTTCTCCTCTTCAGACCACGTATTATCCTTCCCCAAGAACATCTATCACTAAGGCCAGTCCTGGGTGTTCACTCACTAGCAAGAGATTTAGCCAATGGTCTAAGCAAGGCCGTAGTGGATTTCTGTTTCCTGCCTTAAAACGGACTCCAATGGCATGTGGGGTGATGATAAAAAATGTGATGTAAAAGGGCGTGGTGTACAGAAAAACAATTAAAAGGGTTCCCCTACCCCTCTGAAAGGTGGTTATCCTTCACAAAACTGCAGAGAAAGCGTCACAGACATAATACGGCACTTACCTGCTGAAACTTTGGACACCGCTTGCCAATTTGCAATTTTTAATGCTGTAGAAGGAGAAAAGATGATAGGAGTAATTATATGAACGATATTAATTTTATTTAAATGTAAGTAAATCAAATGAAATGTAGCTTTTATCCTGGCCCAACCAGCTACCTTTCAGAGTGTGCTAAATCTCATTTCATAACCCACTGGATGGGACTGACAATTCTTGCTGTGTCTATGTTTTGATGGAATATGCTCGTGAGACTTAAAGGCAGAAAAAAATGAGGAAAGGACCAGGAAGGATACAGCATGCTTGGTGTCCTGAACGTGGGAAATACAATCATGCAGGGCTTTTACGATCACCTTTGTTCTGGTGAGGGACAGGAATCCCTTAGAAATCTATCTGGGGCAGCTGTAGATTAGAAGATTTAAATGGGCATTTAATTTGAAATTAATAAAACAGTTATGGTATGTGTTGAGAAAAGTTACTGAGGTTTGCTTAGTGTATTTAATTAGCGCAAAAGAGATAAATCTTGTTGCCCTGTAATGAACTCAGACGTGCAGATATAGTTAGTGTGTACTTAGGTTCCTATTATTAATGCATTAAACTTGTAAGAATGTTTAGGAATTTAATTAGCATTTAATAAGCTAGCTATAGCAAATGAGTGTACTTAGACGTTAAATGTAAATTAATATTTTTAGTATTTAATTGATATTAACTAATTAATTGCTGTTTATTACATGGCAACTGGATTTATTTTTTTTCTAGAGTTATTAAATCTATATTTAAATGTGCTGTTTTAAATGGGCTCCACCCAATGAAAATAAATATATTCCAAGTTTCGGATAGATTATCAGTTTGTTCATGCAGGAGCTAAGGATCATTTGGACAAAGTTCACTTTACATCTTTAGGAAGTTGTTCATCAGACGTGAAAAGCACCCAAGCACTTCATCTCAATTTAATGGATTTCTTCCATATGTCAGAAATGTTTTCTTTCCTGTTTCCTTACGGATTTCATGCAGAACAACATGATTCTAGGGTCAGCCACATAGAAGGATCTCCCAAGGTAAGGAGCATCTTTATGCTCTACAGAAAAAGGAAAAGGTTCTTTTTCATAAAAGGGTTGAGAGCATCCAAATAATGGAGGGGCCAATAGCCACATACTTATTCTTGCAGGTGAGTAACGTATGAATGTTCACTTGCCAAGCTCAGAGGTCCCCTGGGTGACAACCCTTTTTTGGATGGGATGGCAACGTAATTTTGGTGAAAAGGATGGCATATGAGAAAAATAGCATCCTGCCACTCCCCCAAAATCTGGTTGCAAGTTAAATGCAGAGAACAGTGTATAAAGAAGATCACTACGTTCTCCATATGAAGGGAAAAAAGAACAGAATGTAATAATTATGTGTCAGAAGGGCGCACAACACAGAAGGAATGAGTGCAGTGGACGGCTGAATAAGAAAGAGCTGGTGTGGAGGGAAATGTCCATGAGACCCAGAGAGAGAGAATGAGAGGACAAGGTGATGGTCCCAAGCACACCAGAATCCCAGCCCAACCCCATATCATGGCCTTTGGGGGCAAAAGGCTTTTCCATGCCTGCTTTACATTGGAATGAATAGGTCAGGAAACTAATATATGTTATCTCAAAGAGCAATGGGGGTTAGTAAGATTTCATTCAACATATTTGTGTGGTCACATTCTAGGGTGTCAGGACACTGGTCCAAGAAGCTTGAAACAAAGCCAAGACAGTGGTCCTCTCCAGTCCTATCTATAGGAGCTGACTGGAGAAGCAGATGGACTTTCTTACTAGGCTGACAAGGGGGAACTTTGTGCCCCACATTTCTGGCACCCTGCTGTAATCTCCATGAGAAAAGAAGAGTTGGAGATGTGGGCAGCCAGGTTTGGCCACTAATCTGTAGGACATGTCAAGTGATACAGTTCATTCCATGGTTCTCTGGCAGAACCATTAAGATCTCTCTTGTGTAGATCTGCCACTCTATGTACAAAAAGATACATCTGAAAACTAATGGTGTATCTTAGCAATTCCGCAAAGACTAAATTCCACAATTAGTTAACTTCTATTGCCTTTATCATGACATTATCCTGTTAAGCTTTCCCCCTTGGCAGATCCATCTGTCTCTTTGTCCATCTGTCCGAATGCCCCTTTATGTATTGCATTTATACCCACGGCAATCAGACCTGACTCTCAATGGATTCAAGATATAGGACAAAGACACAGATATTACTGTTCCTTCTGCGTCAGATTTCACTGTCACCCTAATGCTTTCAATCCTTTCAGTGTAACACTAGGTTTTTTTTTTTGCATCGATCCCCTGCTGGAGATTGAAACCTGGCTGGTTGCTTTGGATCTATATACAAAAAAAATATCAGGAGAGAAACTACACGTGATTAACATCGTATGTACTTTGAGCCTTACAACACTTACAGCCACAGAGAAAAACTAGATGAAAGGCTAGTGGTGCTGATCAAATTGAACATACCATGGCAAGCATTGTAATTAACGTGTTTCCAGAACCTGACATGTTCCGAGTGTCATTCCCTTGGTTATTACAAATGGAATTAGAGTGTCCTTTTGCTGTCAAGCTGATATAAACTGCTGGAGCTGTTGTCAAGTAAAAGTACTATTCTCCATGTCTTTAGAGGATTTAAACATTTGAGTCCCATTTATTTCTCTCCTTGGCACCTGGAGATGGAAGCGCATCCCAGATGGGTCTGATTTGAAGTAAAGTCTCCTTTTAATTTTGCAGTACTTTTGGCTTGCAAATTTTGTATAGCATCTTCCATGTTAAAGGACAATTAACTCCTGTTAATTGGAATATCAATACAGATGTGCACACTACCTAGGGCTAATATTTGGCTGCAAAAATGCACACGATCACTTGGTGGCAGCCACAAGATATAAAACCTCTCACCTTTTGCTCCTATTTAATGGTCATCTGCATTTCTTCAGGAGGCTTAATTTCAAAGGATTACAGCTTCCGTAGATTATCTTGGTCAATGACTTAATAAAGATTTTGATCAGAGCTTCGATAGAACCTCACACTTCAGGTTGCAATTAGGTCGCCCGAGCCAGCAACTCTCAGTATCAGTGTGCAATATAGGAAGAACAATCTTGATCATGTTAACTTTCAAGTAAATGGAAAAATCTAACAATTATTCGTTCATATTCAATGAAATTCTGTAGGACCAGGCCAGAGTGCATAGGTTTCTGAACCACTTTCTTGCACTTCTAGGCTAGCTCATGTATGAGACTAAATCACATGATTGCTTTATGCAAAAGTTGCTGATAGAGGAACTCATGTAAAGTGTACATAATATATCACCAAGTCATATAGAACTCATCTCTATCATGTTCTACGGCAACAAGCCTGAAAGTGATGAATTGATATGTTAATCTAGATCTTTCTGTGAAATTGCTCTCATCTTCCAAGTCAGCTCTAATGGTCTTCTGCCCTTCTTTTCATATTTTCCTTCTGGAGAATCCTCTTTATCAAAACTTAGCTTGCAGGGTGCTGCTCACCTTCTTGTCCCACAAACTCCTCTTGTTTTTAATGTCCGTTTTAGGTTCTAATTACAGCTAATTGGGCAACTTTCCCTTCCCTCACCAAATAGACCTACTTTGCCAGTTGCATTTCCTGAGCAGTTGGAATATTTATGAATATTCTGTGTTGATGATTAGTATGGTATGCTTCTCTACAAATGTGCCAGACATTCCCATTCCCATCCAAAGGTCTCCACTAAATGGTGTAGCTGTTAGAAGTTGCGATCCCATCATATCTGGAGAACTGCATGTTGAGAAAGTCTTTTCTAATCTCTTCTGTGTAGCAAACTGGACTGTGGGTTTGTTGCAACAGACCAGGGAGGAAGATGGAGCCAGAGAAGGAACAGGTCTCTATTGCCCCACCACCCCTCTCACCAGCAATTTTAAAGGAACAGCCCAACTATCAGAATTTCAACCGGCCACAGCTTTACAGCAAAAAGATGATACATGTTATGTTTTTATTTAATAGGTAACTCTCACTCCATTTTTCCTGCTAGTTGATGTACATGTTAAAATATCACATCCCAAAGGTTTTTGTCAGCCACAGACATCAGCGATTGATGCAATACCTTTGTTGTGATTAGGGGATGAGTATATAAATTTGCAGAAGTAGCTATCGGCAATCCACTGATAATCCTACCCTACCCCCAGCTCTAACCTACTTGGTCGGGGAAAAAGCAAGGGACAGCAAAATAAATGGATATAGTCAATTGGTGTACAAAAAAATGTTTTGGCAGCCAAAAGAGGAACAAGAGCCAAATGGGCAATTGCGTTAAGCAACACTATGACAATAGTGTTGTACTAGAAATTAAATTACAATTATACACCTTCTGATAAGTCTTCCAAAAGTCAGCTAAACTAGACAAGGTCAAGCTGGTGGGAGTACACCAAGAGACCAGCATGGAACAGAGTATGCAGGATAAGTGTATTTCATGTTGTTTAATGCAATTTGCTTAATGCATGGCATTCTAGCTATTGATTAAATGTATTTCCTGCTTTTGGAAAATTATTAAGATAATGGAGATAGGCAATCATGTGATCTCCACTGAAGAGGCAGGTGCTTTATTGGAAACCTTATTAATACATTTATCTCAGTATTTTGCAAAATTCCTATACTTTTTTCTCTCAAGCCTACAATCAGATTAAAACCCCAAAGAAGCAGGTGAAGGCCAGTAAGAGTGTAATTTATGACCGTAAAAGTGAAGTTCAGTTTTAACAGAAAGCCTCGTTTAAGTTCCAAATTTAGGTACACAGTAATGGCAAAAAATTAGACTTAAGCAAAGCATGGAAAATGGAAAACGGAGCTTTCTCTGGCCAAGGGTTAAAGGAATCTTTATTTTTTAACTTGAAGCAATAACTGAAGCTGGGACTTTGACAGATGGCAAAACCCATTCTTCCTAAAGAGGTTTCAAAATAAATTGTCCATTTAATGTCTGCAGTGTTTGCCATTTTTAAGAATGAGTTTATATTTAGAATGAGAGAAATGTATCTACCATCAATCAATCAATCAATCAATCATCTACCTGAATCTGCTTGTAAATATTTGGATAAAGAATAGTGTCCTAGCTGAGTCTAGGGACTCAGCTGTGGAACTTTTTGCTTCTGCAGGGAAATAACGTTTAAAGTTAATGCAGAGAGTTCCTCCAAGCATTGGCTGCCTGAGAATAAAAACTCACAGGAGGATTCATAAGTCACTTGAGGTACAGTCCTGACTCAAACTTCAGAAAGCAGTTGTGTTGGCCCCAGCTAAGAGGATATTTGCTTGGGGTTTACTGTAATAAATGCATAGGGCTCAGCCCTAGGGGGGAAAAAACAGAATAATCTTTAAGCCTAATTGAAATCAACCAGTAAGAGAATTATGGATGCCATATATGAACCATAAATGTCTGAGCAGCCACTAGATGGCAACAAAGAGTCAGTCTTTTCTGTACTTTGCTGCCATCTTCTGTTTGCCCGGGTTTCTGCAGCCCAGGTTAGACAGCCATGTTTAATAGCCCATTGCATTCATGGGGAGATACACATCATGAACACAACATGGGATACATTCATTCTAAAAATATGTGAGTATAGACACACACGCCGAGCAGATGCTAAGGAGTCGAGGTCCTTCCTGGCTTGGAACATAGTGAGACTTCCTTCTGGTTAGGCCAGTAACAGGAATCCTGAATTGTACTTAGACTTCTGCAAGATGCTAGTGGAAATGTCAGTGGGGCTTTGCATTTTACAGTAGCTGATTACACTGCGGTCACTGGTACTGATGGCAGGCCCTGAAAATTGAAACAAATTACAAAGCAGGAAACCACAGATCTTGAGAGACTTTACCCTAAATTCAGTTCTTGGCTAAACTTAGTAGAAAATGGCTCAGCTGGACTTGAACCTTTATTGTGGGCAAGAGTGAAACCCCACACAGAGGGGCTGATTGCTCATTCTTGGGCAAAGATGCCAGGGACTTTCGTATTTTCTCAAGGATTTAAGCTCTAGGCTTCTTATCCTCCCCCACGTCTTCTGAATTAAGAGATACTTTAATTCGGGGGTGCTACTTGGGGCCTTGGACAGTTGTGGTAAGTTTGCATAATGTCATCTCTGTCTAGGGGAGTGCTGGCTTCTGCTCCACTAGCCTCAGCTGTGGTAGTTTTTCCCACAGGTAAAAGAGATTTTTTTTTTCTTTTCATTTTAAAACTTCTTCCTGGCAAAGGATTTTTGAATTGTCTGCAATTTGTTCAAATAATCCCCCATTTATTCATAAAGGGCCATATCATCATTGTCTTAGTCACTAAAAATGGAGTTTGTTGGTATTATTAATCATTTTCATTTTTTTTTTAAATGCTCCAAGTACAAATAGTTCTCCTGAACAAGGATAAATGGTGAGAAGCTGTTAATTTGACAGGTTCTGACTTTGTTCTCTTCATATTCTTGGAGAGATATTTTTAACTACCAAAAAAAAAAATCAGGGTCTGTGACAACTTAATGATATCCTGAAATAAAGCAGTCATTTTGAATTAATGCACTGAATTGCAACTAAAAACAAAAACAAAGAAAATGTCTTCCATAATCTTGGTGAAGTCATTGGTTCCATGATCAGCGCTAACAGCCATGCTGGATTCTGAGATATAGGTCAGCAACACTCAAGTGACAGACAGACAGACAGACAGACAGAAACTTTATTCGGTCATTGACCAGTAAACAACACTCCAGTGTGTACTAATAACACTTCACAGAATCAAAGAGGTAGAGGCTGGGCTCACATTATGCTCTTAAATAGGTCAGTTACTGGCCTACTGGCCCAATTCACACAAGAGGTTCCGCTCAGCTAGTGTTAATCTTGGCTGCTGTTTCTTCTTCTTTCTATAGCTTAGCTGTTTGTGGGAACCCAGACTGCTTGATTAATGCATGACTCAATGAGATAATTCAGTAGCCAGTTCATACGAACTATGTGAAGGAAGCTTCACAGCTGGAAAGAGCTATTGTGGCCCTAGAGACTCACATCTTGCTCAGTGCAGAAACCCTAATTAAAGCACCCCGGAAAGAGGGCTCTTAGCCATCGCTTGAACCCATTCAAGGAAGGGAACCCACCAGCTCTCTGGATCCCTGGTTCCGTGGTCAAACATTCCTAACATTCAACTGGATTCTGGCTTCCTGTAACATAATAACATTATTTAATCTCTTAGACAAGACCTCCTCTGGGTATTATAGCCAGTATCTTCTTTTAATGGAATAAGGGTTTTTTTCAGTAAGAAGAATTTCTCTCTTTACAGACCTACAAATATGGCTGGAGTCATGGCAAACTCAGCAGTCGTTGTCCTCTTGACTTTCTCTACCCTACACTGCAGACACCTCGATATCTACATAACTTCAGTACTCAAGGATACTTACAATTCAATTACACTGTTTATTATGGCATTTGCTACTGTGCTGATGAAGTAATTTTGCCAGTCTCACGGCTATCTGCATAATTTCTCTTTTCTTTCCATTCCTTTTGGAACTGAAAACATTGCAGAAATCTGATGAATCGTGTATTTATTTATTGATATGTAGAATTAAGTCAAAATAAATACCTTAACTTAGAGATGAAACTCGTGTGTTACTTTTCAGGAACCTTGATTGAAACTTGGGTTGTATCTCCATCTTAAAGAATCAGGAAGAAGATGCTACAGAATGTTTTTCTTTGTCTAAGTGCCTAACAGCTTCTTCTCATCAGAGCAGATAGTGCCAGATTAGATTTATTTTTTTTAAAAAAAGTAATCTGGTATATAGCAGGCTCTTAAGTTCCCATCTGCCCTTGATGCTTCCGATGTGCATAACTCAAGAACAATTCTATATTAAGAATGAGTAGATTGCCCAAAATTAAATTCATGACGAATCTTTTCAGTTCTGTCAACATTCAATGACTTTTTAGACATAGAAAGAGAAATCCATTTTTTTTTCCTGTATGCAGCTTTCCAAAATTTATACATATAGTCCAATTTTGAATGTACCTTGTATGCAGCTTTCCCTAATGAGCACGATTCTCTTATCTATTTTTTCCTATCTCTACTTTCCCTGCCTCTAACTGTAACCTCTATGATCTGCCCTCTTTCTGGATGTACCTTCTCAATGCATTTTTACAAATAGATGCTCTGTGTAGTACAAGTCCCATGTCATGGCATAACCCATTGCTGAATCACCCCATTTTGCGTAAATATTTCTTCTATATCCCTAGCTGAAGTTTTGCATCTCCCTCCCTCCCTTTCTCTCTCTCTCCCTTTCTCTCTCTCTCCCTTTCTCTCTCTCCCTTTCTCTCTCTCCCTTTCTCTCTCCCTTTCTCTCTCTGTCTCTGTCTCTCTCTCTCTATATATATATATATATATATATATATATATATATATATATATCAACTCCGTCATTTGCATGAATTTAGGAAGATATACGCTGCTCCAACACTGATTGGCACCATCCAGATATACGTAAAATGTGGTCCATCATTTCTTAGTGTCTCTGATACAATTGTTATGGTTAGCTCAGTTAATATCTAGTATCTTTGAATCTGAGAAGCTGAGTAACTTTTGACACTGCTTCTTCTTTTTTTAACCAAATTTTTCACAAAGCCACGGATGATTGAATGGTCTTCTACATGACACAAAGCAAAGGCAAGTTCTTTCTTTTAAAACCTTTTAAATTTTTGATGCAATTACTATGAAAGTCTCACAGAGCCCCAATATAAGTACATTAGTTTAATAGCCAAAATTATCACTGCTTTGAAAAGAAGATGCCACTACAGTCTTTGGCTGCTACGTTAGAAATTTCATTTGCAAGACGAGCCTGGATGCTGTACAACACAGTAACGCAGAGTTATTTCTTTGCCCCTTAAACTGGTGGGCTGATTATTTCTTGTGTTCCAAAGATTGCCCCTCATGTTTTTGGAAACCTGATGTAACTCATTTCGATATCCCCCTGTTATAGGTCTTCTCCCCAGTCGCTCATATCCAATAATGTCTCCTCAATATCTCCCACTGTTTCTGAAAGACCCCTACCAGAGTGGGCTGATAAATAGAAAATATTTGTTTTTAAAGGGAGCTATTTTTTCCCCCTAAACTACAACAGCTGTGCAGGTTTATGTTAACTTTGTGGTGGTTGGTAGCCCTGTTGCTGTCTTTTTATTTCTCTGTAAAACGGTGAAAGGCCTTGTCCTTCCAATAAAATGACAACTGCCAGAGGTGCTATTTTTGTAAATGAGGTATAATTAAAGGAGCATAAATGCTGAAAAACAGAGCAAATCCAGAAACGGTCCATGGGTGTCTACCCAGGTGAGATGGGATTTAAAACTATGCAATGCGTGCATGCCCTTGTGTAGGATATTAAATGAGAAACTGAGCATTGTGCTGGATGAGAAAGTAATCAGGCCCATCACGGTTATGGTGGAGATGAGATTGTTAGATTGCAAGAGACAAAAATGTCACACGGCTCTCCCTGCCATTTGTTACGGACCTCCCCAAGGAAACATGGCCTCCCCTATTGCTTCCTACATCTTGCCACACTGGAGGAAAGTCATGCCATTAAAGGTCTATGAAAGCCTGACCTTCAAACTGATAGATTTGAAGCAATAAATGGCAACTGATGTATAAACATAAAGCAAAGTTATAAGGCCAAACCTCTTTAGTTTACAGTGTGCAATCAGGGAAGATTAAGTTTCAGAACAGACTGGGGACTTGCAGCTCTTCCAAAGCGAGGATTCAAATTATGTTAGGAAATCCAGGCAGGAGGAGTGATGGTCCTTGGAGCAGACAGGTGTTAAAGACAGAAGTTGCAAGGGGAGAAGATGAATATGGCCCCCACATCATGAATGATGATAGCTTCCACCAAGTTTTCATCTGATGTAGTAAAATATACAGATACCAGGCTCTCATATGTTAGAAATACAGGTCTTTCAAAAACCATGCTGGGTTTTTGCCAGAGCTTGCCACAACGGCCGAAATTCTTATAATTAGAATTCTTCAAATTAAAGCTCAGCCAGTGAACGATAGCTAGTTCAATATCACATGGTACTTTGGGCCCACGATGGGACAATGCACACGGTGCTCCACGTTTGCACACGGAGCAAAAAAGAGATACATTCTGGTTTAGCTTCCTGTTGAACCTTGAGCATGTTGAGTTCAGCCTATTATATCTCATATGCTTGTCTTTAGGAGAAAGTGAATAATTCCTTACTTACTATCTGGAGGTCCTGGAGAATCTGAATATAACCAATGAATCACACTTATTTATCCAAGCAATTTGAGGAGAGTTCCAAAATTCGGGAACTTAATTCATTTTCAGGCCTTTCAGAAATAAGCATGTACTTGATCTCCCCTGGGACGGCTAATTTTTATTTGTCTCTTTTTGCACCTTAATATGCCTTTCCCAACGGATGTATCGACATTGGGTCCTTGGGCCTTGCGTCTTTCCCAGGTCGGGGAAGCTCATTTTAGAAGGCTGTCTGAAAGGTTACCAAGATGTAAGCTTTGGGCATTTGACATTATCCTTTTTATTTTTTCCAATCAAATGGAATATTGGAAAGAAATTATGGAAACGGGCTCAGGACTCTGTCTGTCAGCAGGAGAATTCTCCATGGTGGGGCCATATTTGGTACTGCGGAAGAAGCCAGCCAAAGAAAAATTGAGCTTAAAAATGAGTTAGAGCCCCCAGTGACAGAAGCAGTTGGGCAGAGCTCCAACTGCTGCTTTCCAAGCCCCAGGCCCTCCTCCCTCCCTCCTGATCACATGACCAGAGCTAAACATATCCAGAACCATCCTCAGCTTCCCCATATGCACACACGTGCAAACACAGAGATTCAGCACCAGGGAAAGCAGAAACACACCCATCCACATGTCACTTTATGTCATCATGTTGACCAATCCGTGGGCACTGCAGGTAAAGAATTCAAGAAGCCACCTCTCCGGGCTTTGCTATCTCATATCTCATCCCACCTTACTGAGAATCTGGTCTTTGTGGGGCACAATGTCTTTTTGAAAACGACTCCACAGTATAGAGTGTCCCTCCCCATTCCCTCCCCATGAAATGATGTTGTGAGGTGCGGAAGACTCATGGAAGCACAGAGACAATTGTAACCATCTGCTTGATAGCCTGTTACATAAAAGTAGAGCAACAATATGTCTGCAATACCATATAGTTAGAGAATCCTGTTCCGCAATGAGAAAACATTGCATATCAACAGTAACACATTTCAAATGGATATTTTAGCGGAGTTATCGTCTGTCTGGGGAAACGGTGAAGCTCGATTGAACAAAAGATAAAGTTAATACCACCTAATAAGAACAGACCATTATAGATCAGTGAAACTGCGCACCAGAATTATATGACAAGGACCAAGCCCCATTATGGGGATTAACATTTTTCCAGCATGAACAAGAAGGGGCAGCTCTGGAAACGGAGAGCCACTCTGTGGCCTGCATTTAGTCAACCTGAAGTAATTATTAATTTATGGTTGCCTGTGATTTTAATGAAAATGAAAACTGAGAGGAAAAGAATTGAGAGAGATAATGTTCCGTGAAATTGAGTTCCATTTGTTTGGGGCCACCTTCTCTGTTCTTCTTTTTCTTTCTTCTTGTCTCTCTCTTTATTCTGTATAGATTTCACTCAGTTTTCTTTTTATATTTTAGGGGTGTCTGTGCGTGGGGGGATGGGGTGTTCAAAGACAAGGAAGCAGATGAATGAATACAAATGTTATCAACAAACTAAGTTTCTGTACCATGGAACTGAAATACCAGTAAGGATTTTATCGCAATTGAATGAAATGGTTTAGTTTCTTCTGTTGCAGGGTATTGGACAATGCAATCCACTAGGCCACTTTGACTGAATTTATCACAAAATAGCATCAACCTACCTGCCACAAAAGTCGTTGTGTTTTTGATGTATCACCATCATTATACTGTATGATAATAGGTTCCATGCTCCTTGGTTGATACTGGTTTACCTTTTTACTCATCTCATCTCTCTCCCCATCCCTCTGCTCTTGGTGGGAAAGTTTTCTTTAGACTTCTGCCTGGAATACTCTTATCAGATATATCAATATAATTGAAGAGGACATATTCTGACAAGGAACACCACCGTTTCTCTAGCCTCCTCTCTCCTATTTCCCATTCCACTAGGGTCACTCCATCTTGCCACTTCCTTATCTCTCCAGAGGAATCCAAATGAAAGAATCACCTCACTTGATCTGGACCTTGGATGGCTTGAAGAAGAGGCTGTTTCCATAACGGGCCCAATTGATGAAGTTACTTGCTTCCCTACTATGGCTCAGTTAACCATGGCCTTGTCAATAAACTGCCATCTCTTATTAGTTTCTGACTTAATTAATGTCATTAAAGACCCCTATCATTCAACCTCTGCCATTCAGTCTTGGATCTGTCAAGGTTTGGAACTTTCTGTGAGAGCAGGCCCCTTTTTCCTCATCCAGTTCTTCTGACCCTGAAACATATAGTCATTTTAAGAATGAAAAGATCTTCATTTCTACCACTGATTGGCAGCCAATGTGGAACAAAACATGCTTCCATACCATTAACCTTTTTAGCTTCCAAACTTTTAGAAGCCATCTCAAGGTGATTCCTGATTGCTTTCAGTTCTGCTGACCTGAAATGCTGAGAATTTTGAAAAGAAGGTGTCAATTCAGGCCTGCTCATTTTGACTAGACTATGGTGGGGAACTACAAATGTCCCAAACTAGCATTTCCTGAAGTTCCAGGGCTAGGAGCAGAAATGAAGCAAGAATTTCTTCCAACAGAGAAACAGAGCCAAAGCATTTCAAGAAATTCAGAGTGCTTTCAACTCCATTTCTAAGTTGGATGGGGGGGGGGGGGGGAATCAGCTTTCCAAACACTGCTGATGTCTGGGAACACAGAGGTCAAAACAGCTTTCAAACTGACCCAAAACCCTTGTGTAGATATCCCCAAAGCATATTTTAAGTTGAAAAGCCAAGTACTCATCTATCTACTTTTCTCTAACAGTTCTAGCACATGAAGGTCTCCCCAAATTTTATCCCCACAACAAGAAATTTATGAGGTAGGCTGGGCTGAAACAGTGTGTGACTGGTCCCAAATCACCCAGCCAGTTCCCCAGTTGAGTGGGGCTTCCATCTGATTCAACTTTAATGATTACTCTGTGCTACCTGAAAACATTTGGACATACATCACTGCTGTATGAAGATTAATTATTGAACCTGAAAACTTGATTCTTTTGGAAGCAATTGCAGGGGGAAATTTTGTTTTCCATTCACCCATTCTGATGTACATATTGAATGTTGAATTTTGAAATTCAGCCATGCTATGGGATACCGTTAAATTATATTTGAATCTATTGATTTTTGAAGGAAAAAAAAATACTCAAGGTATACCTGACCTAGAATAAAAGTATGGCTAAAGGTAAGAATAGCTCTTCATCCTATTTCTCAAAGTTACTCTTCACCTGAGGGCGGTGGGTGGAGATGTTAGTGTGTGTATCTATGTGCAGTGTAGGCACCTTGAGTTGCAGCTGAAGTTTGGAAAATGATGGGATGGAAGAAAGGAATCTTAATCCAACTCTGAAACATGTAATGCCACTTTTCAAAAGAAAAAGAAGAGAAGGAAGATATGCAAATGTAATAGATCATCTAATTTCCCCCCTTAAATAGTGGTAAGATGTTGCCTCTGCACCCTTATGCTAATTTTTGAGCTTGTTCTGATCAGCTGATGGGAAGAAGCATAAACATGTTTGGGAATAAAGCCAGTAGCATCTAAAAGGTAGTAACCCTCACTCCAGGCCTTTCGGAGGGACTTAAAGACATGGCTCTGCCATCTGGCCTGGGGCAGGAAGGGAAGAAATCAGAATTGGGGTTGGCTGGCCCCTTAGTGGTATGCTGTGGCCCCAGCGGCCTCTTGGATTTCTTAGCTTTTTTATTTTATTTTTAATGTTTGGTTTTATAACTTTTAACTGTATTCATGTTTTTTAGTATGTTGTAAGCCGCCCAGAGTCCCCCATTGTGGGGAGATGGGCGGGGACAAATTAAATAAATAAATAAATAAATAAATAAATAAATAAACTAACAGCCCATTCTACTCAACTCTTTCTTTCTACCACTGCATGTGCTTCTCCATCTCTCATATGTTCACACCACACGCTTCACATACTTTAACTCATCAACAGGATATGTAAGTTTGAGGAAATAATATCAACATTTATTTACCAGCTGCAGAAAGGGATTTACTGTGTATAAACTACAGGCAGACATGCAGATGTTTTTCAGAGCCAAGTCAATTCTGTCCAGCCTCACAACTTTGAGTTCAGAAGACTTGCATTTCTCACAGTCATTGGCTTAAGATGTAGAGTTGTATCTCAAATGTGTATTTCTACTTTTAGAGTTCTCCCATTCTCACTCAGTCTATCATGGGCCATGCAAACCTCAGCCATCTTCATTATCCTCCATCATTCCTTGTTAGCTGCAATGTTTACTAACAAATACAGTACTGACCTGTATTCCCTCCCATCTGTTGACAGAATTAGATAAGAGATGAACCATGCAGAGTTCAAGCCCAGAGTCTCCAACTTTCCAAAGATTCTTAAATACTGCAGATTTCAGTTCTGATTTAGCCATTCTAGGAATTGGGCATTTAGTGCTCTTGACACTGTTTGTACTCTTATTGTTTCCACTTTCTGCTCTCAGCTAACTCAAATGGCTTCTTTAACAGCTTTGGCTTTATTTAAATGTTCTGCAAATTATATTCTATAATGACTTTGCCTGTCCACATAGCTCTAATGTGTTGTGCAATCCTCAATCCATTCTTCGACGTCCTCCATTTCACTAGTAGGAAGTTTCAAGACCAGCTTTTTTTCTTTTTAAAGACCATCAGTTTCCATATGAGAGGAGACTTGGAAACATATAGCATTTTTATAACATCTGTTTAATTATGTACAAAATTAGCAAACAGAGAATGCAAACAGACACTGGGAGAGACAGTGCTATGCAAACAGCAAATGGTAAAAAAGGAAAGATGGAAGGGATTTTCTGAGCCGTAAAGTGTGTGTGTGGGGGTGGGGGGGGACAGGCACTGCATATGGAAAACGTGGAAGCAGAAGGTTTGTTCCTGATATGATGTTAATGCAATAGTCCATTGTCAATAGTCAATAGTCAATGCTTCCATTGCCAATAGTTAATGCTGTAGGAGAACTTTTAAGGGTTTGTTTAAACTGGAGACCAGGACAGAAGATGAAAGGCAAGCCCAAAAAGGGAGGGGATACAATCCCTTTTTATAGTTATGCAAATTAGAGTATGCATATGTTTGGGTACAACAGCAAAGTACTTGTCTGGATATAGGGCATCATGTCATTAATGAAGTCAGTGAGATAGTTAGGGTGGGACTTTGAGGTAATGGGGAAGGACTGTAAAGACAATGGTGGTTGAGAGAGAACAAAGAGACAAGGTTTCATGAACATAGTTTCTTCCTAGACAATTACTGTTGTGGGGTTTATCTTAAAACTGTCCTTGGTTCCCAGAGACTATATTCATCTCCTAGTATCTTCTCCAACCCCTCAGCATTCTTGTCCTTCTGCATGTTTTATGGCTGAGCTGAAAAGTGTTTTTGGAAAGGGAGTAATTTATTTGCCTAATCTTTTATTCCCCACCTCCCTGGAGCTACAAAGTGTTTTAGCATCTCCTATTGTGGATTCAGATGTTTATTGTAATTATATTTCTTGTTGCCTTATTTGATTGCATAAAGCCCAATATTTTTGCTTTGGAATCTATTTTGTGATGTGGGTGAATTGTAGCTTTCTAATATGTTTCCCATAGACTCTGCCTACACTAAATAGCAAAATATACTCAGTAATGTATGGATGGTTGCTATTGCTCCCTGCAAGATTCTTCTTCATGAACCTACACCAGGAAAGTATGATGTAAGCCAGGATCAGTTCCAAAACTATAACTGCTGTTTGCAGCTTTATGAACGTTTAATAGTGCTTTTAACATCTGAGCATTTTGTCCTCATAAAAAACAACTTTTCTTGCTTAAAAAAAAAAAGCACAAGATCCCACATCATAATAATCTAGGGTTAAGTGTGTCTGTAGGTCCACCTCCCCCGGAATCAAGGACGCCAGTAAAACAAGTTCCAAATTAGCAGAGACATTAGGCAAAGACCATTTGATGTCTTAGCCTCTCAGGCTGGGGAACCTTGTGTTAAGGAGCTTATGAGACTTGATTTCCAAATTTCTAATTGCCCTTTATGCCCTTTGGGCAAAACTTTCTAAATTAAGAATGTTCAGAAGTTAGCTTTGGACCAGGGACACATTAGTCCCTTCCATTCTAGAGGTAAAACTTTAGAAAAAGACCAGGGTTTTTTTATATGCTGGGAGTGGTTGGGGCTACAAACAACGTCACCTGAAGTAAACCTTGTTGGAGGTTTGTACAAAGACTTGATGTCAGATTTCTCCTTCAATGCCCAGAACAGAAGCCACCTTTTCCTACTGAAGTACTGGCCATTCTCAACATAATTCTCTTACTGTGGTTTCTTGCTTTTATCATATTGAACCACCCAGAATCTTGTGCAAACATGTGACCTCTCAATTGTCTAATTAAAATAAAATATTATATATTAGTGTGTTATATCCAATATCTTGCAGCTTGGAAAGCATCTAACATTATTAATAATGATGCAAATCTAGAAGGTTATGCCAAAACCAGAAAGGAAACTTCTTTTTTGAGTCTGCATTGATAGAAATGGAAATTGTATTATACACATAAAGCTAACGATTATTGGCCCTGCTTGTATGATCAATAGAAAGTGTATATTCAACCTGGCCCTAGGATATCATTAGTCAGATGTCTTTTCATTTTTGGAAACTGGATTCCAAATTTCCAGTAAAGGTAATTGTATTTTTTATTTCCCAATGACTGTGGCACCATAAGCCAATGGCATTGTTGCTGATTTATATGGTTGAAGTTGTCTGAATTCTCCCCTGCATCCAGATTTCCATTATGATCTCTTTAGTGTATCTTTGAATCACTGGAGGTCACTCCTGCCGTGCAGCATTTGTTATATTCAATATGTAGTCTTAAAAAAAAAAAAAAGGAAAACTGCCCCATTTTTTGTAAAGAAAGACAAATCAATAAATCAATAGTGCACCATAATTCCATGATATCACCTCTGAGTTTTGGAGGCACAATCGGCAGCATCTCCAGCAAAAAGGCTCTCTGGGACTAGCCTGGGAAAAATCACAGACTCCTTCAGGCCTTGCTCAGCTACCCCAGTTCCCCACAGCGGCCTTGAGGTACTTCGCTGCCTGAAGTCAAGCACCAGATGCTGTCTGCTTGACACACATTCTACTTGAACGCAATGATAGAGCGTCCTCCACTGTCTCTGAGGGTGGCCCATCTATTTTGCCTCATTCCACACATTCCACTGTCTTCATTAACATTGCAGATGGCCTTGATGGTGGAGAAATCACACTATGCTCAATGGGGCATTGCGGTATCACCATAAAAACCACTTTACTTGTTGAAATGTACATCTGCTTGAAGATTCATACCAGCATAAACATGCATAAAAAATCAAAGAATTCGTGTTTGTTTGTCTTAGTATTTCCAAAGTCAATATTCTGAGTTCACACATGTTCCTGTTGCATAAGAGCTATGAACCCCATCGCAGGATTACATCCCCAGAAGAAAGCAGTGGAACACCATATTGGTGTCATAAAACTGCACGGATGTGTCCGTTTAGTCACTGAACAATTAACTCTATTTGTGCTAGTCTATTTCATCCCCTTTTTAATTAACATGCCGGAAGGGGAAGTTGAAATTTATCTACTTTGGCTTTATTTTGAGGTAAGTCAATTATAGCAGAACCTTGTGAGTGCCAGTAGGAGGACCACATCCTTTTGTAGAAAACGTGCATTGTGTGAAGCATAAATATTGGCTGTTCGTTGTTGTATGTCTTATGCTTCAGGTTTTTTGTGCTGGTCTAATTTTTCGCATTAACATGTTTTTAAAAATAGCCCATCTGTAAGAATACTTTTGGAGGTATTGTGAATTGTCAAGTAACTGAAGGTTCATTTTGACCCGGAGAAACCTAGGCTACTCAGGAAGATGGTAAAATATGGTTCTGAAGGCCCAGGGACAGCTAGAAGGAGGTCCAGGGTGTGGTGAATGGGGCTAATAAACCAACCTTTAAGTTTCAAATAACTTCCCATGTTCTCTGTTTTCAGACATACTACTTAGTGCTCATAACTGGGACCAGAAAGAAATGAAATGAGAACTGAGTTGTTCATAAGTGTGAACAGGTACCCTTGGAAGCGAAAGCAAAGGAGAGGAGGAATTGAAAGTGTTTATAATTCCAATCCTTGGAATTGATTTGTGCCCAAAAAGGTGCCATCTTTTCAAAACTAAAGAGAGAGTGGGAAATAAAAGGCAAACAGCACCTTGAAGTGGAAAGAACAGGAGCAGATGTCCTTTAGCTGTGTGTTTTATTGATTTATAAACACTCAGGCTACCTCATCTCTGCAGAGTAATTTAGATATGGGAAAATATCTGTGAAATATATTGATTGCTTTATTGATTGAAAAGCCAATTGCTGTTGCGCTCCTGTTTTACCATTTAAATCCTGACACATTTTGACATATGAGCCAGCTGTGACCACCGCCTCAATTCTGCCTCAAGATAATGTGAGGCCTGTCAAGCCAACGTTCCCCCTCCCCAATTTTTTTCTTTTTTACAGTGGAGGTGTTCTGCTATTTAGTTTGTTTCTTAGCTGGTGGAATAATTAGGCTTCATCAAAGCCTGGAGCTGCCATTGCATCTTTGCTATGTCTATATATAGGTGCTCTTTTTGATATATTCCTCCACGTTAACCGGATTGATATGTCATGAACAAAAGAAATGTAGAAACCAGGCAGTGATTATTCAAAACCTATCCACCTGGGAATGATTGTTCCTGCTCAGATATTCCCTCCGTTCTCCATTTTACAGGAGGGATTCTGCTTTTTCAAACATTCCACTGGGGAATTCTCACTTGTTACTAGATCAGTTTGTTCTCAGCAGCTATATAAATCAAGGAAGGACAAGCCGGGGAGGGGGACGGGGCGGGGAGAGGGGATCCACTATTCCTTTAGGGCTGTGCGCTATTTATTTTTCAGATACAAACGGTAGTAAATTTATTGATTTTGTTTTATAGAAAGAGCATGCAAAAGCAATTACAAACTATTCTTGATTTGGAAGAGAAAACCTCCTAAATTAACATAATAAAGAAGGTTTTGTCTGAAAGGTTGTAAACAGTCATAAATTAAAGGTGCTTAGAAAATCGGGTGGGTGAGCAGAAGAGGGTGGGAGGAGGGAAGAATCCATTTTTTTAAAAAAAAAACTTCTTAACATTGCAGTGCTGAAGTGCATTGATTTTTGCTTGCTGTTGCTCGTAAAATAATGAGATATTCAGATAGTTAACATATATTACACCATTGATTCAGAATGTTGGGACTGCTTAGTCGAAACACACATACCACACAGCACAGACATCTAATTTCTTATTTTTGTTTCCTGTAAAAGGAAATTTCTTCATTTGTGGGTTTGGAAAGCCTGGAAATGATTGGCTAGTCTGCACTGAAGATTCCCAAAGAATGTTAGTCCTGAGTGTATGCTGGCTAGGTTTCAAGCAGCCAGGAATTTTTTCCCACCCATGTTAGAATTACCTCATTCTTAGTAGCTCCTCTGTGTGTTTGTATGTGGGCAAGGCTTGAGAGCCAATGCAAATTTGCAGAAACTGCAGATAACATGTTTTCCTGAGTGGTGACACTTCTGTCTGCAAGCTGTTTCATATGAACTTAAGAAACTCTTGATATCAGAAACCTGGCACGCTATCCAGAAGATTTTGATCTAGCTTTCCTCCCCTGAGGGAGGGAAGATTTTTAAAACAAAGCTAAAAAAAGAAAAAAGAAAAAAAGAAAAAAAGTTGGAACTTTGAACTGCAACCCTGCTTGCAGTTGGAAGTGGTATGATCCACAAAGCCAAACTGAAGAAAGGCCAAAGAGCCAACCCAACCTCCTTTCGGTTGTATCACATTATGATAAACGGCTTCATTCACTGCCATTAATTCAAAAATACAAAGAGAAAGAAACACAATTTTTGGTGTTAACTCTTCCCCTTCCCCTTTACTCATTTGCACCCCAAGCTGAATATTTTCTTCAACTTTCCCCTGGAAAAGAGTTTAAGGAGTATTCTCATAGCTACTGAAAATTTTGGGAAGGAGAACTAAAGCCAGGACAGTAAACCACTTCATGTCTAGGACAGTAAGCCATTTCCCAAACAGCTGTAGATTGATTCCTTGACTCTATACCAACAAAAACCAAACACTATTTGTGATTCAGAAGGTGGTCCAGTTTTCTTGGAAAAGCTTGAATCAACCAGCATTTGGTTATAGAAAACCACAAGGATTTGAAACGTTCGCAAGACCAAGCAGTAAAGAAATGGGACCTGACTTCTATATTTCTGGAATTGTTGTGCAGAATCATCTAGGAATATACTTGGATGATGGGATTCAAATGGGTTAAATCATGTCTTTTTGCCAGGGACGCAACTCCTTTGAATTCTGTCTGCTTGAACATGCAGCCGTCTTGGCTGTCTTTTCAGGAACATTTTATTGACCACAATAGTCACCATAATGAGAATCAAGATATTCTAACCATTGCAAATGTACAGAAGCTAACTTGCACCACTCTGAAGTAAATCATAACAGTCTTTAATAGATAATTTCCTAAGCAAACCCAACCAAAAGAATGTGGATTCATGGAAACAAATAGGTGATGTTTGCTTTGCATAGTTTGCATTCATTTCAGTGGGGTCTGTGCTGAGTAATTTCTAGGCAGATGGTGCCCCTGATGAAATTGTGGTGATGTGCTCTGCAATCCTTCTCACTTGGCATGCTTTTTGTTTCCAATGCAATGTCCATTCAGTGATGCTTTCTTGTTTTTGTTGACCACTGAATAGCTACATTATTTTTCAGATGTGCTTTATAAAATTCCCTGAGAACATTATAAAAGGTAGCTTAATGAAGAAGGAGGGAAGATGAGGAAGAATAATACCTACTTTAATAAATCATGCATCCTTGTGCTATTTAAATGTTTCTTCAAGGTTGATTGAAACTTTAACCTCACTCTCAATAAAGAAGAAAAGCTTCAAATTTGCCAGACCTTGAATTTTTACAACAGTATGTTGAATTATGCAGTGATCAGTCAATTATTCATCTCTCCCAGATTGAGATGGCTGTGCTTTGAAAAGCATGCAAAAACGGGGCAACCAAACGTGATGCTGTGTCAACACATTTCAGTCAGGATTGCTTACAAGACAAATTTTGTTTCAACATTGATTCCAGCTTTTTTGATGTTTGCTTCTAATAAGGTATGTGCTACAAATCAATTTCTGTTGGCATGCTTCAGTTCCTGATGGTAGATGCTACCTGTTGGAAAAAGTGTCCCCCTGCTTGTTCCGTAGATTTCTAGAGTAGACTGTCCACATTCCAAGGTCTGTAAGTACAATCCTTTGATGGATTGTAAAAGTACCATGAATGGTTGATGTGCGGAAGCCCCACTGAAGAAGAAGTTCCACATTGGGATGAGTGCTCAGACACAAAATAAAAAAATAAGAGATAAGGATTTAGTTAAGGCTTACAAAAAAGATATAGGAGCTCTCTTCTTTTATCATAAAAAAAAAATTTGGAAGGATTCTGATAGCAGTTTGCACAATAATCTGATAAACACCACAGGGACATCCTGGGTATCACCACATCATTGAGCAAATGATGTCCTGACACATGGTTGCCAATTATCCCTTGCCCTCCCACAGGCATCCATGGCCACTGAGTTCACACACTGTCATGTGGGGTTTTAACTTAGTGTGATGTTTGAACTCAAACTTTGAGATTCCTAAAATATAGTTTATAGTATAGAACAATGTGTGAACCCAATGTGTGAACCCAACAATTGTAGCTTACCAAACAGATCACATTTAAGCTAATGTGAGGACGCCGTATGAATTATGTGTCAAAGATCTGATGCGTGAAAAACCTGCCTGAAGAAGCAGGACTTTTTATATCCAAAGATGTGCCTGCGTGAGAATGCAGGCTCCTTGAAGATTTGAGGTCACCAAAGAGGCGGATCTTCCAAAGCACTTTGGGCAAGAGAGGGAGAGAAGCAGAAAAGAAGAAGAAGAAGGTGAAGGAAAGAAGAACCAAAGGAAGATTAATGTGCTGCTAATAAATAAGAATGAATTCGTTAATTAGGGATCTGTTTTTCTTCTCACTTGAACTTGCTTGCTGTGGAAACACTCGATCCAGTCTCAGATTCAACAAAATACAGTGGGCAACTTTGCCTAGTAGAACTGAGATGTGATTCGGAACAAAAAGAGCTTTGCTCGTCACTGTAAGGGCATTGTACTTTTACAACATATTTGCCAATCTCTTTATTTATATAAAAAGCTAGAAACACAGATTCAGTAGTATGATAGAGGGCTGCAATAGGAACATGTGGAGATGACTGTATTCAGGAAATGCTGCGAAAAAAAATCTAAAATAAAATCAGTGTTACGTAATCAAAACAACAAACACAAACTCTGCCCCAACAAACCTAAAATGGCAGTATCAGGTATTGCCCCAACCCCACAAAAACAATTATTTTCACCATGGAGAAAAAAAAGAGGAATAGCTTTGCTGACCCCCCCCCTTTTTTTTTCACAATTGGGGCTTAAGTTATCAATTAAAAATTATTCTTTATATTCCTGGGCTTTGACTCGAGGATACTTAAAAACTTAAAGGTGACATTGCAAACCTTTAAATAAACTATTTCAATTTTCCTAAAATCACCCTACTGTCTATACCTGAAGATTAGATTGGAGCACTGATTTCTAAAAAAGAATGGATGTTTAGGGTGGTGAAGATCCAGAAATTTCACTCCAGGTTGTGTAAATGTTATTGATTCCACCCCAGTATGTATATATTTATGTATGTATGTATGTATGCATATATATCATTCAGTAAAATGTTTTTCAGTAATACAGAGAAGAGATATACTAGATTAAAAGTCTTAATCATACCCATGCAATTCCCTGATAATGACAGTCTCAGTCAATCTGGGCATATTTTGGTCAACATACTGTTGGTCATACCTCACCAACTAGAAGGGACATGCAATGTTTTGATACGCTCTCAGGAAATGTATGAATGTGAGAAAGAAAATGTACATTTGTTGATTTAGAGAAAGATATGATAAAGCAAATAGGCTGGAATTATGTCATGTTTTGAATGGTTGCTGAAGGTAATAAGAACAGTAGACGATTGAAAGTAAAGCATGTGTGAGAATAAATAAAATGCTTAGAGAGTATCTCAGTATGAGCAAGGAATAAGACAAAGATATGTAACATTTCCTTGGTTGTTTAATACATTTATAGATAAATACCAAAGGCATGGTTGTGGTAACAGAAAGGTATGTTTGTTGGGGTTATGCAC
Organism: Python bivittatus; assembly: GCF_059951505.1. NCBI lineage: Eukaryota > Metazoa > Chordata > Lepidosauria > Squamata > Pythonidae > Python > Python bivittatus. The sequence continues at coordinate 18,494,681 of NW_028277053.1, forward strand.
GCTCAGGTACTTTTGTAGGCAGGTGATGCTGTGTTCTTGGCTGAGAATCGGAATGATTTGCAATGAATGCTGTATAGATTGTATGATGCAACAAGTAGGTACTTGTTCGACAGAGAGATTGGAGTGAATGATTGCAAGTTATACACAAATGGCTAAAACAGAGCAAGTAGATAAACTAGCAGATATGTTGGTAGAATGTTGACTAAAAATGGGTGAAATCAATGGATACGTTTTAAAAATGCTAGTAGAAAAGTTGTGGGTAGCACGTGGTCTACTATAAGAAATGAATGTTTGTCAAAATAACTGAAAATGGCTATATAGAAGAGGGCACTTCTATGACAGCTTTGTCGTATAAAAGCGAGAGTTGGTTATATCAGGTGAAATTTAACATTAAGTTAAACATGGAGGAATAGAGTACCTATGAATCACATGTGGTGAAACAATTAGCATTAGGGTTACGGTGAATGAATGTGGATTAAATACACAAGTGAGTGATCGGTACAAAAAAATAATAAGTTGAGGTGGGAGAAGAGAGAATGAATGAATGGATCGCAAAACAAATGTATGAAGGAAGAGCGGGGAAGTTATAATTGGATGAAGTTCATGAGATCCTCCAAAGGAGAAGGGGGAGAATTTAAAGAATAAAAGACAGTAGAGAAAGTGGAAGTAAGGATGCTTTGCAAAGATAAAAAGGTAGGGAGGGATATAGTCAAGGGACGTAGTGTAAACTTAATTTTGATATGGCTCCTTCCCCCCCCCCCTTATTTCAGCCCTTCAATTTCCTTGGCTTACTATTTTTTGTTCATTTCCTGTGTTTTGCATAATGATGCTTACCCTGAAAGGGAATCGTATGATGGGTAGGTAGGCTTGTCTATATGTCCTTATTGAAGAACATTCAGCACAGCTTTTGCAAAAATAATTCCTTTCACGAGTCCCTGAAAATTTCAACACATTCATGGACTGAGATAATTCAGATAGATCTCATTTTAAAAAAATACAAAAACTTTATATGTCAGAGAGGGAAGTTGAACATCTTGGGAGGAAGCAATGGGAAAACACTTCCATACTGGTACCAAGAACCCTACATGGAGACATCCATGAATCCCCTATTATAATATGGAGACAGAACCGATCCGAGGATAAGAAGAGAACTGTATGGCCAATTCTCACAAAGAGGACTCAGATGATGGAAATGGCGCCAAAGCATCTGCAATAAAGTCAAGTAATGAAATAAAAATGGGGATTTAAAAAAAAAGAGGAGGGGAGCAAAAGAACTGGGAAGGGAAATCTAGTTGACCAGAGGCCTGGAGTGCCTTGTCTAATGAGAAAAAATGCTATAAATGTTTTTGTTTCCAAAAAAAAAAAGACAATACAGGGATTTTCTTGAAGCCAGGCATGAAGAAGGTGGCAGGCAAGCAGATTTTCTCTCTTTCCTAATAAAAGAGCTTAGGGAGATCTTCTGAGATGGCCTGTGCGATCAATCCATACAGTGCTATTGATTTTAGTGAGTATTGCTGTGTATCCTTTGGAGTAAGCTGGTAGTAAAAGCTCCTTCCAACTGAGCTCTACCCTTGGTGACTACAGGAGTCTGTTTACACAGTATCCTTGGCAACGGTGCAAAGTAGTTTGGCGTTGCCTTCTTGTGGGACAGTTTTTAGCCAGGTCTAACCTTGCTCAGCTTCCAAGTCTAGACAAGGTCAGCCAGATGCTACCACCTGCTAAGACAAAGGTGACCCCTAAAGAAGTCCATTGATGAGAAGACTCGCACACTATTTTCTGAAGAAGGAGATTTCTGACAAGCAGCCCCTGCTAGTTCGAGACAAGTTTCAACTCCTGCAACGTGTTCTCGGACAATGTTTCATTTCTGTTAATGCACTTGAGAAAGATAAATATATCAGGCTCTGGTGACTGGATGTATTATTCATAGTGTCATACTTAGTCATAAAATTCACAGGCTGATTATGTGTAAAGTGAATGAATCATATGGTTAAATATTTTCCAGTGACTTTATGAATGTTAGATGTAATCAATAATACACTGAAAAAGGGGGAGGCTATTGCCATTCTATTCTTCAGCCTTGTAGCGTGCAGGCAGGACAATGGAGGATACGCCAGATGGTAGCCTTCACGGTGGACCATCAAGGAAGCCCCAGGATCATTTTCATGGGCAAAGTAGCCATCAAGATGATAGGGTTAAATGGAGGAGGCTGAATAGACATCTGAAATCTCAGTGCTGCTACACAAGGGAAAATTTATATGACATTCATCCTCGCCTTCTTCCTCCCAAGAATTCTCTTAAGGAGGATAGGAAAATGCATATCCCTTACTCAGACATTTGTACTTGAGGTTTAGAGCATGAGAGATGCAGCCCAAAGAAAGTTTGTTGGGAGAGAGGAGGGTACGAAAGGGTGAGTTGAATTTGTATTTCAGCTTTGTTTGCCTAGGATTGAGACCTAAGAGCTTAGAACAAAGAAGATTTGGAGCCATGTAATTAAGAGTTATGGATAAGCCCTTGGTTTCCACTGAACATTGCATCTAGCCAAGAATTTCCAAAAGGAAAATAAAAACTAAGCACAAATTTCTTGGGCAGAAAAGCAGATGAACCTACATTGTTGGATTCCACAGTGAATGCAGACCCTGGCATTGTTCCAAAGCCCAGAAAATATTTATTATTTAGCTTTCCTCTTTTAAAAATAATTAATCTACAGTTACATCTGCTGTAATTATAACAGAGATCCTGGCAGAATACATTCAGTGGTGTTAACCATTGATAGAGTTGTAAACAGAAGCAGCTGGACTGGAATTTCTTCAAGGAAATATTTACATGCCAACAGTTTATCAAACTGAAAGTCTGCTGATAAATCCACACATGGGTATTATGTTAAGGAGAAGAGCAGCAATGATTCAGATTCTGTTTTTGGAACAGCCTTGCACTCTTCCAGCTGTAAAAGAAGAAAAACAGGAAGAAAAGGCCCGGGTCTTCTTGTGCCTTTGTCCAAAGGAATGATCAGCTTGGGTGACCTAATGGTTTGAGTTGTCTGCTGAATGTGGTGGGAGACTCTTTTTGGCTGCAGGCAGATTCTAGAACTGCAGACACATTGGGGCATCAAACTATAATGGTTTGGAAAGGGGCAAGCTGTGATTTCTTCAATAACCTACCATCTAGCATTGGCCCATGTTCACATGGGAACTGGAATTGTATCATTCAAGTTTCATCCCATTTAATATAGTCCATGTGTGTGTGTGTGTGTGTGTGTGTGTGTAATCTCTGCATGTTACAGTCCAGTGAGTGGTGATAATGGAAGAACCAGAGATTAATTTGGGGGAAAATCTTTCAATATTTTTAGGGAATGCAATCCAGGGGGAAAATATTCTGCTGGGTGGCATGGATGAATGAATAGTAGAAACCAGACAAAGGGTGCAGAAAATGGTTGGGCCATTTGGAGGCCTAAGAATGAATGAGAATAGTGGCTTCTTTCATGACTATCTGCTCAGTTTTAGTTTTAGATATTCATCTGGTTGATCACAGTCCTTTCTTGTGGTGCAGAATAACCTACTGTACCTACAGCATGTATGTATACATGTATGTACGTATGTACGTATGATATGTATGTATTTATCAGTTCCAGCAATGAATGAGTTTGGAATAGTTTATTTAACTTTCACACAAATAGTTCATTACATCGTCCGCTGGATTCCATAGACTGAAGTTCTGTCACTGGTTCTAGGACAGATGAATTGTGTAGCGGGCAAATGTGAGGTAGCTTATAGGCTTCATGGAGGTGCTTCATGATCTGATGCGCCTCTTCCAGAGAAAGAGGCTATGCCATCTGCCTCAGACAGGCACTCGGTGGTGCAGAAGCTTCTTCCAGTGGTTTGACTGGAAAAATCTGGCTATTGCTATGGGAGGATTACAAGCAGTGCGAAGCCTAGCAAAGCAAAGGGGCTGTTTCACTCTCACACTGGGAGCCACACTGCTTTGGGAAGCAGCATCAAGTGAGATCTCTAACCTGTGCCTTTGAGTATCATATTATTACAGCAGCAATCCACCGTAAGGAGAAATAGGGTACTTTATAGGGTGACCTAGCTTGCCTTACCTTCAGAACAGCAGGGAGAAGCTCATCCAAGGATCTTCTTGGTGGCCAAAGACTGAAACTCAGAGAAACCAACATTAGGCCCATGTTCCAGTCTTGGAAGCAAGCCAATTCTCCAGTAAATGTTTTCTACTTATGCAGACAGATAAGCAATACTTAAAGCTGTTTAAATTCAGTAAGGGCTGTACTGAACAATGCATTAAAACACTGTATTTGGTTGAAAGCTGGCCTGAGAAAGGAAGAGAGGAAAAAGTTTATATGCAATGAGAGACAGAAGTCCTACATGTATTTTTCTTCATGCCTAGAATACAGAACTGACAGCATGAATTAATAAATAAGAACAATCTGATTAATTCAGTAATCAGACACATGGGCCAAATGCTCACTGATACTAATAAAATAACCTCACCAATGATTTACACAATTAATTTCAGATGAAATTTTAAATGAAGTTCTGTCACTTTGGATTAGGGAAGAAAGTTCTTTATATACCATATATTTACAGGAACAGATCCTATAAATGTGAATTCTAACTTTTTTCCACTTGTCCTACCCAAAAGGGGAGGCAAAGTAACCCACTGAAATTATTTGCACATGCTGAAAATTCTCCACATTAAGGTTCCTAATCCTTGTCTGTACACTGTACACTGAGCAGAAACTGGTAGCTTATCTCTAGGAACTGAAGGAGGGATGTCTGGATACAACCTCTTTGCACTGGAAACAGCCTCGTCAAACTTCTGCTCTGCGGTTCAGGCAGGGTTGTTCTGTGATCAGCCACCTTCATTTTAAAGTGGCATGATCTGGCCTGCTCTCTTTCTGTGGCGTCCAGGCAAAGAAAACTTGCTCCCATTTCATGTCTAAAACCATTAAGACTGACGGGGTGCAAGAAAAATGGAATACGGATCTCCATCACGCCCGAGCAAGAGGCTAGTCTTGTGGCTGGAGAGCAGAATATGTTCCAGATGCCACTTTGTCCTCCATGGCAAGGTGGTAGGAAAACTCAGGAAGGACGGCTGGGGGATGGAAGGTGACTGCACTGTTCACACCCTTCCCACAAGCCTCTTTTGTCCCAAGGCACTCAGAAAAAAGCTTGACCAATTGTAATTGCATCACTGTGTATCGCTTCTTGGCCTCTTGGCTAAGATCGTGTGTATGTGTGTGTCTGTAGGTCACATCATTGCATCGACCCCCATTGGATGTCCCTTGTAGTTTAACCTGAGGCAGGATTAGGCAAAGGGTGAGTCCATCATTGGAACATGGAACCACAGCAACTCATTCAGGAGAACAAGCCTTATTCTATTCTATTTCTACTCAAGTATTACTGAGCCAAGCCTGTTGTGATTTATTGGCTGCATCATACAATTTGGCCATTTCCCCACTAGTGACATCGTGTCTTTCAGAAACATCCAACTGATATTGTGCCAAAATAAAAGGAACAAGGACAGATTTGACATCACTTCAATTCCAGCAGGGTCATCTGTTGTAATGGTATGTGAGAAAGACCTTGGGAGGCAGGCGAAGAGATGCTGCTGCGGGAATGGTCAGATAAGAGACAGCACAGCCCTCAGCTGGATAGTGGGTGGGGCAAGAGGCTCCGAAGGGACCCTCCCTAATTTGTAAAGGAGGATGTAAATGAGACCGGGGGGGGGGGGGAGAATTGTACATTCACACTTGCAAGATTCTGTTAATGTAGCCTTACAATAAAGTAGAATTAGCTCATCTGGTCGTGTTTCCTATTTGGTTTACCCTGCAAGGCTGACATCTATGAATATGCCTTAAGTCACAACTGGAGAAATAGCTCTAGATTTTCAGTCCCATACAAATCTTTGATTTGCTTTTAAAAGTTCAAACTTATTTAAAAGTCTGCGCCTTCACTTACAGTATTAGCCAGAAGAAATGGTTGTAGTATGTCTGTGCTCTGTCTAAATATGGCTGTGTAAGCTGAGGTGTGAGTGGGAGCCCTTTTTAATTGGAGTGGCTTATTTGTTGGGGGGGGCGTTGTTTGGCCACTTAAGTTTTTTCTTATAGGTTTATCTCTTCAATGGAATCTACAGTGGTAATTTCATGTTACTTACTGAAGTCAACAGTAATCCTTAACGTAACTCTGAAAAACAGATACAATAATACAACATGGCTGGGATGATGGCTGGAAGTGAGTTGGGATTTTGTAGATTTCGTGACTGAGAAATAGGTCTGAGATGAAGATAGGGAATGGTTATAATTTCTATTGGATGAATAATAGGGAATAAATCAATAAAATAGGGCAAAATAGGTCTTCGTATGCACAACTTGTATTTACTTGTTTGTGACAACAGAACTGGGTTGTCGATGAACACAAAGGAAAATCTGAAATCGGGTCATATATTTCATGACAACATGACTTTCTGTATTTATCTCTATGTGGAATTTTGCTAGCAGAACGCTGAACTACTGTGACTAATGAAAGAAACTCATTTAACCTGGGTTGTACATAAGAGCAAAGAACAAGTATATGAAATGTACAATCTGCCATCTTCCCCCATTTCAAAAAACAGAGCAAGATATATTCGTGATACATGCAGTAACAACTTATTTTCCTACCTGGGTAAGATTTCCTGCTCAGTACATGTAGTATATGAAAGAGTTTGGCAAAACAAACCATTATTATTTTATTGCCACCCATTGTTTCTCTCGTGATACCAGAAGATTCACACGCTTTTTAATCATTTGTTTACAGGCAATACCATAAGCGGATAAGCTACCAATTATAGGAACAAAGGTGAACACTTTTATAAAAGTGTTTCAAGCAGAGAATGATGCAACCACATTTTATTGAATTAAAAGGAAACTGTTTTTTGAAAGTGGAACAAAAAAATCTCCTGAACAAGGTTCACCTAATTCACCGAGCCTGTGCATTGCGCCTGCAGTTAAAATTCCTTTTCGATGTTTAGGCAGTGAGACTATGCACCAAGTTGTTAAAAGTTTCTAAGTATCTTGCTGAATCTAGGGATGGGAATTTGAGAAGAAGAGAGTCTGCAAACACCAGGAAGTGACTCTAGAGCAAGAATCCTCCACTGTTGTAGTTATGGAAATAACATGTTTTCTTCCATCAATGTGTTCACTTTACATTATTCAGCACAAAGCTTTGTAAAATAAGAATCCTGGGAATATCACAATATAAAGGGGGAAAAGGTACAAATAACAGCTTCATAAACTGAGAAATGTACATAAATAAATCATGCAGATGTGGCCGGTTTGCTTAGCTGGCAAGAAACAAAATATGGAAAATCTGCTTGTTAAACAATAACCACAGAATGTGCTTTTATGATGTTTTTCCCCCTTTCTTCACCACAGTAATTCATATTAGAGCTAGAAGCGGTTGCATGTTAAATGAAATCATTCAGCATTGTTCTCCTCGTATTGCAAACAGCTGACTTATGTTGTTTTAAGATGCCTCCCATTAGAAAGTAAATATTCCTCCAATGTTACACATTTCACAAAATTTAATAAATATGAACTGTAAATAAAGTCACAGGCAAATTTCAGACAGTTTTATTAGCAGATTGTTGAAAAGGAGGAGGAAAAAAAAAAGAGGAAAATTAAATACAATACCAGGAAACGTGGTTCTCACATGAAACCAGGCTCAGATAACTAGACTACCATAGAAAAATTATCCAATTCTTGCATTATGATGTAAAAACAGATTTTGTACAGATTTTGTACAACAAAATTCATAATAACTTTTTTTCTCATTTTTAGAAAACTTTAAATATATAGATAAAAATAGACAATTTTCATAGGTCCTACATGAAGATGAGAATGTTCTGTTCCAAAGGGTTGCATAGAGCGCAAAAGATTATAATATAGAACAACTAGACATTAATATCTTTAAGAATACAAAAAGCATTTAAACAATAACATGAACACAACATTTCTTCATATTCTAGGCAAAAGGAAAAAAAAAGTCTTGGGTAACTAAAGGCAGAAGAAACCCAAATTCATCATACGGTAGCATTTCATGAACTGTAATATTTACACATCGTTTTAACAAGATATACTTCTCCTCATTTAGCATTTCCATTTACTTATGTACCAAACCAAACAATGATTAATACCCACGGTGTCTTGAAAGAATACACTGTAAAAATGATCACACCGACTCACGGGTGGTTTTTGCCAGGACAAAGCAATAGCAGATGCTATGACCACCATTTTTGCAACAGAGCAAACAACCCAAACCCCTCTCTCTTCTCATATAAATAGCTGTTTGCCACAAAGTTCATCAAATAATAGCCGTTAACCCTTTAAAGACTGCACTATTTTTTAAAGGGGTATTTAAGATTTTCTTAAGTATTTAGTAGTTAAAAAACACCAACAGCCCTCCTGTAACAAAGGTTTTGTTTTGGGTTTTAAAGACACTTTTTAAGACATAAAATTAAGGTGGTCTAAATGCATGTCAAAACAAACAAAACCCAGGTTCAGAAAGACTCTTATGCTCAAAGAGTTGCCTTCCCAACAGATTTAAATTTGGACACGTTGTTGGCCATTCAGAGGAGCAAGCGCTGACGTTTCCAATCACAAATTCATATAAAAGGCATTTTCTGCATAAAACATTAGCGATCCAAGAAAGCATGAACAATCTTCCAAGTAGTCTTTAAAGGGGTAACTTGGAGAAGTAGGCAGAGCCAGGAAGAAAATTTAAGATGTAGAAAACACTTGGTTTCAGCTTGCTTCCAGTTATGAGCACAAAGGTGAAAAACAGATACTGTTTTTATAAAGACGATAAAAATAACACAGAACCAGACTCGCCTACAATGGCGGGTGGGAAGGACAAAAGACTTGAAACCCATCACTTAGCTCTACGTGGTATTGGACTGATACATCGAGTGTCTTTACAGCCTTGGGGATTTTTTTTTCCCTCCCCAGCAATGTTGAAGTAATAGGACATTAATATAGAAAAATATTTCTGGGGAGTTGACTTGATTTGGGGCCACGATCCACTCCGAAAAGTGCCCTCTCTCAGCATATACATATAAATGTGGCCGCCACTCCCAGACGCTTAAGATTCCCTTCATTAACACTGTGACTTCAAGACAAATATTTACATGCCTGCATGCGTTAAAATTAGAAAGATGGTGTTTGGACCAACAGGGTGACAAAACATATTCTCTAAAATTGTTGTTTTCCTAAAATCTAGTATACTACTGCATACATAATATTTTCCGTGAGTGGTTTGTGGTTATATACTGTACAGCTGAACAGTTTCAGAAACAAAGAACAACTTGTGGTCATTCCTCTCCCAATATACTGCCAGTTTAACATGAGAAATTATAAGCAATCCTCCTCCTCCTCCTCCTCCTCCTCCTCCTCCTCCTCCTCCTCCCTTTCTTCTTCTTCTTCTTCTTCTTCTTCTTCTTCTTCTTCTTCTTCTTCTTCTTCTTCTTCTTCTTCTTCTTCTTCTTCTTCTTCTTCTTCAGAAAAGAGCGATTACTGCAAATAGTAAATCATGTTCTTGCAACTCTGTACTTCCTTTGTTGAGATAAAACTGGTTTAAGTTCTATAAAGTACCATGGCCTTGGTCTCTTGGAAAGGATGTGTGAAAAATCCATTTCCCAGAATTTGGGGGGGGGGGGAAGATATATAACATTGTGATTTGTGTACTCCTAGCTTCAGTTTTTAGGAATCTTCTGATGCCCGTTTTAGAAATATTCATTTTTAAACCATCTTGCTGGTTTGGCATAACAGTGCTTAGGATGAGAAGTGGAAGATTTCCTTGATGTGCCTAAAGATTCAGGAGAGAACATGGTTCTTATTCCTTTGAAATGGGAATATACAGTTTTGCTCTGGTGTCTCAGGACAGATTTCCTGGTCCCTGGTTGTTACCAGAGAGTTACATAAATTGTAGAAACATCTTCTGTAACACAGGATGGAGCCTGGGCGATGCAATGAGGATGCTCCCATCAAAAGCTTAAAATCTCCGCACATGGCTAGGTGAAGTGATAAAGTTTTCTGCAAGCATCTTTTGTTTTTGCAGAACCTCTGAAACACTGGATGTCTTACTGCAGAGTTCTCTGAACTGTAACACACGTTGCTCCAACCGGACAAATTCAGTACATGACAGTCGTTTTCAGATAAAGTCTTCCATCTGAAATACACATGAAAAAAGACGTTGGAAAATTCTTTCTTAGAATAACATTTCAATAACAGCTTCCCTACGGATTATATTTTCATCTTGTAGGGGAGGTATGTTTCCTGTCTATTAACAAGTTATGTTAATTCAACCTCCCTGGCTTGAATGCTACTGTATACTGTGTAAATAATTGCATATTGTTTTTAAAAAATCAGCATGCAGTAGGCTGGGCGTTCTACGTGAAAATGTGAAACCACCGTAATATTAAAGCCAGCTAGCAATAACATCAAGGGAGTGAAAAGGAGAAGTCACTCTTACAGTCTGGGTGACCTGATGCAGCTGTTTCTTAGAGGTGTGAGGTCAAGACAGAAGCTCATCCCTCCATCTTTCTCAGGGCTTGAGCTGCGTTCTAATACTGATTCTGCAGATATGGGTGGAATCAAGAAGACCAGGGATGGAAAGCATTTGTCCATCTGGCTGCTTCCCCCACCCCAAATCCTTCAAGGGATCATATGCCAATGTCTGCTCTGTGCTATCAAAGGCCATGGAGTGGCCATGGAGAATCAAGAGGACGGTACCCGGTCTTGCTCCCAACAGGGGCCATCCAGGGAGGCTGTTTCACAGCCCAGTTCCACCATCCCTTTGAACTAAAACCTTGGTCCAGAGGACTCATTTCACCCGACAGTCTCGGCTGCTTCACCATCACCACTTTCCTCTGAAAGGAAAGATTTGCCCCTGGAAAATATTTATAACAATCTTTGGACTTGATAGTAAAAGCAGATTTTTCACTGCCCAGGAAAACCTCATCTTTGGTAGAATTATTCTTCCTTGTGCTACTTGGATGTCAGATTATTTTAAATATACTAGCTATCTTTATTGTGAATATCATTTCTTCCTGTACTTGACTTCGGTGTCTGATGCTTTTACAGTTTCCATGTTTTTCTTAAACCTGTACAAAAATCCTCTGTTAATTGCATAAAAGTAGGAACTCTGAAAGAAATGATTAAAAATGCTAAGGCAGTAAAACTAGTTTGAAAATAAAGACAATTCAAACTACAGCAATAGAATTTAACACTGCAGCTACCATCACAATAAACAAAGAAAAATTCCTCCAGTTCTCCTTATAATACAGCCGTCATGTGCATTTCTAAAAGGGGGCGAGAAGCTTGGGACAGAATATTTACTACATACGGCTGAACTACGGTGTTTCTTTCTCTCTGATAAACTGAACATTTGTTAACCAGGTTATATTTTTACACCTTCATCTACAAACCTGTTCTTTAATAGCCCCTATCCCAGCAGAAATTAACCCTGATTCAGAAGCATAACACAAGGCTGTTTTTATTATGGTTTGCATTCTAAAGTGAAAAAGAAAAGCCATTTGCATTTTAGTCTATTGACTAAAACATCTCTGCCATTTCAGGAGGGCTTGTTCTGGAGGTGCTCACAGGAGGTGGCCAAAGAGGTCACCATGGTGGCCATGACGTTGTGATCAAAGCTCCACTCATTTTTATGTGTGTCACAATGTTCTAATATGCCATGCCACACATAAAAATTACATGGAGTTTCGATTGCACTGTTGTGGACACCATCTTGACTTTTTTGACCATACCCTGTGGATAGCCCTGGCTTATCCAGGGAAAGTGAGCCTTGATCAGCAGGGAAATTTACAGATGTTAGTTGTTCATGATATATTCCATTTCTATCCCACCACAGTCTAAGCCAGTGTTTCTCAACCTTGATACCTTTAAGATGTATGGACTTCAACTCCCAGAATTCCCCCAGCATGCTGGCTGGAGGAATTCTGGGAGTTGAAGTCCACACTTCTTAAAGGTGACAAGGTTGAGAAACACTGGTCTAAGCCATCTTGGCGGCTAACTTATTTGTCTGGCTTATTTATTAGATACAAACACAATGCATGGTTTGTCATTTTGATGTCACCTTGGCTTGGTGCAGTTACCAATGTCTATTTGATTTTTTAGCCAACCAATCTGAGTAGTTCTCTAGATGGATTAGCATCCAACTCAGCTGTGGACTGACTCCACTGTTTACACCAGTGGTACCCTTTTTAAAAAGTTTCTCAAGACCATACACAGAAGAGATGACTAAATTATGAAATCCACTATTACATTAAAAGCCTGAACTAAAAAATATGCCCTGGAAGAAACATCATGAGAAGATAACGTATGTCCTTTTAATGACCAAACTAGACTACTCAATGAACTCAGGGCCATCAAAAGAGCACAAACATGTTGAGACTGAAACAGCCAATCCTGAACTCTAAGAATCCCAAAATATCTGCTGGGAATTCATTGGACAGTGTTCTGCAAACTGATAAGCTTAGAAAAAGGTTGGATTTCTTCTGGAACATCCACAATGGGACATATTGAACACAGAGGAAACCTGTGCAGTGATTCAAGAAAACCCGGACAGCTGTGCAGTGCTGATTTCATTAATGATTCACATGTTTAAATTTATGTATCTTTTAAGCTTTGTTTTTGAATTGTTATGCCAAACTAACAAACAAGCATAAATCAGATGTCCCCATTTTCAAGTGGGATAAGCACATTAAAGTCCAGCGGATCCCTGGTCAGTCAAATTTGAAATGTCACCAGGATGTGGCATTTGTCTTGGAGACTGATAGGTACGCACAAAAGCTATCCTCATATAAGAAATATTTCATAGATATCTAAAATAGAAGTGTTAGAGTTCTAGCCATTTCTTCTGATTGCGATGCTTTTATAACTGGGATCAACTTGAAATACGTTTACCCAATATACTGCAAATCCCGTGTCAAAACTCACGTATAAATCACATATAACCATTTCAGTCAGAGGCGTCAAATTCCATACAGTTTCTGTTAGTAATGAAAAGAATCAGTTGGAGTCAGGTGGTGTCTAAATCGAATGAATTAAATTAAATTAAACGAATAAAAGCCACTAAATATTCACACACCAGACTGGTGAAGGGACTTAAATGTAACTATTTTTGAGACTTAAGAGAAGGGCAATTGATGTGCTACTGGAAAGATAACTGCTTAACGTGCCAAATAACTTTTTGATTGCAGACCGCATCTGGCCTATAACACTGGAGTAAGTAAAAGGGCCTGCAGGGAACCAGGTGTTTCCCATGCAAAATAGCTATCTGCCCATAACACATGGGGAAAGGTTAGAATCTTTCCTCTGACGGTCTAATTTTATAAGCCCGCAGCTCTGATGCCATTGTGTTAATGGAATAATACGAAGTCATTGGATGACTCCACATACTCCAAAGTGCACTTCCAGAACACCACTGAGGAGAATGGATGTTTTCTACAAAAAAAGCATGGAGGTTATTTGCAGCCGGAGTCATTCCTGCTTCTTCACCCAGCGGGTTTCCTTCTAGTGAGAAATCACTACAAAAGAAAGCTATAACATCTTTGTCCTTATTTCTGAATACAAATGTTTTTCTTAATATTTTTCTCCGAATATTCACAGAAGAATATTCATCCAACTGAAAGGTCTCAAATTTCTCCAGCACATCAACGGTGCTCCATAACCTACTTACTGCATATTTTCAGAACTGAGTTCTGAGTTTCATTAATAGATTTTTTTGGGGGGGAGGGGAATTAAAGAATCAGCTCTTGTATTATGTTTTTATATGCCAAACTACTAAGGTCCATATGTCAGGTGAGCTAATGAACCTACAAGACATTTCCAAGCTGATTTTTGATTCCACTGTGGATGTTGCTAGTGGCCACTCTCATTAGCTTCCAACTTCAATTAAAGATTGAGTCTCTTTGCTGACCCAGATCAATGGCTGAATCTGTATGGAATGCAGTGTTATTTGTACATTTTGGTCATTGTTATCATAGTTGTGTTTAAAGTTTCCATTTTGTGTAGTAGTTTTCCACAGCTGAAACTCCTGTGGTATCTTTTATTGGTTTGCTTCATAGCATTCTTCTATAGGATCAATTGTAACGAAGAGCAGGCTAAAAAGAAGCACACACATTCAGAATCTCATTCCCAAGGAGAACCATCAAAAAATGTGAATGGAAATTTTGAATCAAGGCTACGACCACCCAGGCAGCAGGGCCAGAAGCAGGAGGGCAAGTTGTCCAACAAGCAGGTTCATGGATGATTCCATGTCCAGCTAAACAACCCTGCAGAGAAGTCTGGTTCTACTGATGATGTTTATATCCTTCCATAATCTCGTAACAGACTCCTTAGCTTGTTATATAGCAACCTTCTTTGTGGACTCAGGGATGAACCAGCTCTTGGGTTCAAGGGTCCCATCGGACTTTGTTTGGCATCTCAAGGGGCACACTCTGACAATGGGTAGAGCTAGGTCCCATTGCAGGAGGTGGACTTAGGGGTCTTAAGGGGTAATGTGGCATCTTAAGGAAGCATGAGCCCTGAGGCCACCTTTCTCCCCCTTAAAATCTCCACCGGTACAAAGAAAAGGCCCAGCTTTGAGCATCTGCCCATTTCTGCCCCCACTCGTTCTAGGAGTTGGTGGGCAGCACAGGATCCTTGGATTGCACACTTTCGTTCCTAATTAATTCATTAAGTTAAAGGGGGGCATTTCCTGTCAGGAGGAAATGTGATTCAAAATAGCAGCTATTTTGTTTCCCCTGAATATTTTGCAGGCATCTAATGCCATGTGCCATTTTTCATTTAACAGCTGTACAAGAAAGCTCATAAGCACACAACCTCTTCATCCCGATGTTGATAAAAGCATCTGTGATCCATAGCTCAAGAGCGTTTAGATTATAGAACTGCTGGGTCTATTTGTTTTAATAAGGCAGAGTGAATGTGAATCGCCGTGTAATCCTAACCTTCCATTCAATGCAGCGTTTTAATAATTGAAGGAAAAGGAACAAGAACAATAAAAATGAGACAAAGGCAAACAAATGGAAAATGATTCATGCAATTTTTGACAAAACAGCATCAGGAAATCCAAATAAAAGCAACATCTTGCAACAGATGGAAGACAAACTCCAGCCCTTACCAAAATACTACAATGGAGTAACTAATTAAGGATAAAATCAATTTTTGCCTTGCCTCCATAGATCTCATTTAAGATGCAAACAAAGGAGCTCTTATTTACCACAGATCCAAGACAAGGCTGATGCACTGAGAAATCTAAGTTCTTATCGACAGGAGAGTGTTTAAGATAAAGCCGAAGCATATTTAAAAACATTAAAATGGAAGAGATCATAGTGGAAAAGTAATTTCTAAGTGGAAGTAATCTTATCAGCTGCTGATTCTTTTCCCCAGCATTTTTACTCCAGAAGTCTATGTATCCAAGGCTTATGGGAAAGCCCTAAATCCTAGCTAATATATATCTAAGGGTGCTTTCTTCTGAGATCA
Source organism: Python bivittatus (assembly GCF_059951505.1). NCBI lineage: Eukaryota > Metazoa > Chordata > Lepidosauria > Squamata > Pythonidae > Python > Python bivittatus. The sequence continues at coordinate 18,510,234 of NW_028277053.1, forward strand.
TTGTCTCATCTAATGCTAGCTTTCCCTAGGTAATAATGACCAAGGTAGGATTTTTTTTCCAGCCCTTCAGCCCAAGAATCTCCATTCAGCCAGGTGATTTGCGTTACAAAAGAGTATTAATCAACGTGAGCAAAGATGCTTTAAGATGTCTCTTGTAGCTTCAGAAACAACTATAAACATGTATGTAGAACAGAGCATCATACATAAATATCACCCAATTAAGATCAAGTATATCTCTGCCTATTACTTCTGTACAATGGAACACAGTAAATGAAGGACGGTGACGATGGTTACTATCTGAAGTGCTTTTCACGTCCATCATCAGAATTTATAACATGACTGGAATTAACTTAGGTCATTACATGGCCTGCCATTTATTTATTACATCTGCAAGTCTATAAAAATATGCCCAGTCTATAATGAGGGAAGGCAGACAAACAATTCAGCGGCAAGCGTAAAAGTAGATTAGGGTTAGGGTTATTGCTTTTAATTCAAGACACACCAAGTTCTCCTAATAAACTATGCAAGTTTACTGCTTCTCACAAACCAAGGAAGTCTGTGATGAAAGGGAGAAATCTTGATCAGCAAGTCTCTCTCCCTTCCTCCTTTGAAACGCAAGAGAGCTTCCCAAATTTTCCACACCATTTGCACGGTGCACTCGTGGATACTTGCACCTAAGCAAATTGTTGACGCTGAGGATGATGGATAATAGTAGCAACAATAACGCCAGCAGAGGGAGCAAAGGGCCATTCTGGATGGAAGGGAACCCAGCCCATCCTGTCTAAGAGAAAGGGACGGAGTAGAAAATTGTACAAGGAAAGGAGTAGGAATGTCGGTAGACGCTTTGTGAAAAAAAAGGAATTAATTTTCCTAATATAGTGCGTTATTTTGCAGTACATTTGGAAATCACACATAAGTGCAGTTCTATCCTTGCAGCATTCCATGAAAAAAAGTTATTGTAGCTTCAATCCGCATCTTTATTTTACCACTTGTGATATAACATCTATAGCAACAGCACTGCCTGATCTGCAGATGAAAGGACAGATCAGAAAAGGGGAAAGAATAAATTAGTGATAATCTATGTTTTGGGGTATTCAACTAAGCTTGAATAACTCAAAGCCTTTGTCGAATTTTACGTACTGCAAAGCAACAGAACGACAAATACCTCCCTCTCAATCAATTTTTCCGCTGGTTTTGTTTGCTGTTTATCACAAAGGAAATATGTCAAAGCAGCAAACAGAGGAGTAAAATATCTGTCCTAATTTTAAGTATATAATTACCTACATGTTCAGTATTCAGGCATATTTTGCTTTGAAGGTGAGTTTCCACTGGAACATATGCTAGCAATTACTCAAGACTTTTTTCCCAAAGCTTTTCAGAAGTAAGAACGTAATAGAAAAATGTCTCTTTTACCAATATTAGCTTAAATGTTGTGTTTTTTCAGTCGGCAAAAAAAATCCCAACGCCACACTGCCATGATATGAGCTTGTTTTCGCCCTGCAGACACCATGGGCGAAATCTGCAAGGTGGTAGGCGTGGGCTAGCAATCGAAGCCCACCCTCAGCCAGAACGGGGATGACCCCAATTCCTTTTGTAGGAGGGGAAGGGAGGGAACGGAAGCATTAGGTAGCAGGAAACACTGTCTGAGGAATGTGAAATATGCGAAAAATGATATTCAGAAGATTTAGCATAAAAAGTTGTTAAGCCGCCCAAAATTGCAGTCTAATTTTATGTCTGCTCAGAAGTAAATTCTGTTGAGTTCGATTTCATTTTCTTCCACATGAGTACTTGTAAAATTACAGCTTAGATTTTAATTCTCGTCAGAATCATGAAAAATGCTGGAAAAGTAGCAGTTTGCTAGCCATACTCTATAGATTTAATTAGTAGCCTTGGGACCAATTTTAATAATTTGCTATATTCTTTTCTACATCATCCGTCAATACAAGATTTGTATCTCTGTTTGAGGACATCTTGACTTGGGCCTCGATTTAGATGTGGGGTCTGACTGCAGAACTGACATCAGGGATTTCATTCATTTTTCCTAAGTTACCCCGATTTCAACTATGTGCAAGACAGATACAACACTGTTACTCCTTAGTAACTAATACTTTATGATACCTGCTTATTTCATTCCTATCTTCCATATTTACAGGCAGACCTAACTTGGTCTTGTATCAGTGGCCCTTGAAAATTACTTAAGGTGAAATGTAAGAATCCGATAAATAAATGAGAATAACCTGCTTCTCAAATTATATTGCTTTTCCAAAGAAACTGGCAATTGTGTGGGCTGTGGCGATTTTCTTTAGAGTTAGAACTTCATCTGTCTGTAAAATTCTCCAAGCGTGTTGCCTCATCCATGGAGAGGTGTGTGTGCACAATAGCTATAGGATGACAAAAAAATAATAATAATAAAAAAATCTCCTTGTGAAGATCATTCAAAGGGCCAATTTCAAATTACTTTCTAAGTGGCACTTTCCCAAAGCGTTTTTACTCAGCTCCTATTTCTAAGCCACACAGAGGGGTATTCTCTCCTGAAACCCATTTTCCAATGCCCTTCTCCTCATTAGGGAGTTTTCAAATTCTCAAAGAATTTACACCAATAACAGAGAGGGTGCATTTTCATTGTGTCAGTCGACTGAATAAATTTGTCTTCATTGTCCTATGAAACCACAACCGTTTGCATAGTTCAAGTACAGGTTTATTGTTCTAACAGTGTTGTACTTATCCTTGAAAAATGAATCTCTCGTTCATAAATCTTATTATGTACTATGTTAAATTTTGTATAGCAGCAATCTTGCATTGTAACCATCTCTTTGCGTTCCCCCATTACGATCTGCTCCAACATTAACTACTTGATACATTCCCTTGGGATATAGGTGGTCCCTTCTTAAGTAATAGCCTTAACCTTTGCTTCTGAAAAACTAATCACTGTCCTTTTAGATCCATAACTTTCATAGAAATTGCTTTCTGCAAAGCACTTCATCACATTTCATCTCCTAATGCTTCCCTATTCTGACTTTAACCTGACAGTTTCAATATTAATTTCTATCTTCAGGATGGTTTCTCCTTTTGAATTCACTTCCATTGAAGATCTTGTTATTATTATCTAAAATGAAGGCTTTTACTTCATTTGATTATGACCTATCCTTGCAATGATGATGTTTAATCTTGTTTATTCAATTTTACTCTAATAATATACATTCAGCAGGTTTTGCTTCACTGTTCATAATTCATTTTCCACCCTCTTCTGCGCTTCTTTTACAAATGATACAAGCTAGGTTTTGTATCTATGTAATGACATTCACAAAAATAATTGGGTTTATTTTAACGATGTTCAATGAAACATGGTAGCTTAGAAGAATTAACCTGAAATTTTTGACAGACCAACGGAACCTCTGGAAAACACTGGACGAGAAATTTTGTAGAGTGCAAAATTGTCACCAAGGCGTGATAATACTTCATTTTCCAAATGTAGCTGTCATCCCAGTAACTCAAAACATGTAAAAATGTATTCCCCCCACCCCCGCCTCAGGCTGTGAGCCAAGAGGGCTTTTTTTCCCCCTTAAAAACAAAAACCCTTCAATTATAGCAACATTTAAAACATACAAACTTGTGCAACTTTTATTTTAATGAAAATGAGAAGTTCATTAAAGAAGATAAATATTTCATTAGATGTTAAATAAAACAAAGAGATATTTTTGGCTTCTCTCAGCACAAAATTCCTTTGAAAGATTAATTAATACATGCAAATTATGCAAATTAGACCCATGCAAATATTTTATGAAGACAATTAAGGGAACCATTAATTACAGCTTTTTTTGCTTCAGTGAGATTCATTCATTTAATTTTAATTTCACTTTAACTGTTCTGATGTATAATCTTGCAGCTCAGAACTTTTATCTTTCCTGGGAGCTCAGTTTAACTTATACATTTCATCAAGTGAGCAGCGACCAGAGTCTGAACAGAGAGTCTCTAAGCTTCAGTCGGGATCAAGAGAAAATTTGGTCACCCTGCACTTGGAGAAACTGGGAGACAGACAGAGAATCTGAGCTCATGCGTGGACAAGGTTCAGTTGCTGAAAAAGCAATTAATTTGCTTTGGCTGTGCTAATATAGGGGAATTAGAAAGTGTGACACAAGACAAATAGAAATAATTAGTTCTCCAAAATGATGTTCTCATTAATATGGTTTGAACAGTAGGAAAACACACACACGCACGCACACACACACACACAATTGTGGCAGGTCTGTATTCTGTCCCTAGCTACAGGAGTCAGGATAATGCAAAAAGCAGCTTTTTTTAACTTTGAAAAAATATAAACCAAGGGAAAAAAACCCTCTGCAAATATTTAGTTTTGTTTTTCATTTAGGAGTTTTTTTTTAAAAAAAGGCCACAATCAATCCGACCTTCCATTCTAATTCTCTCGGATTTCCACTGAAGGCTTTATGACTCAAAAGACATAATACATAATAATGCAATGACTGCTTAGAAATCAACTGTACTGAGCTTAGCGGTAAATCTGTTAAATACAGACTATTATATATTAAATACATAAGTATGTATAGAATTGAGTCCTTTGGCAGAGTAGATTGTCTTTCTCACACACATCACACATACACACACGTACACCAGATAGATTTAGACTTCAGCCTTGTTTATTGAAATCAAATTTTATGGCGTGCGGTAGGGAATAATGTCCAATGTGCTTATGTGATGGTTCAAGCTGCAATAGAAGTAGCATTATCTTATCAAAAGTTTCCTTAATGTTCTCTTTAATACTTGACAGCATCAAAGTTTTTCTACTTACTGAAGCTTTAAACAAACAGATGGATACTGCAGGAAGTAAATTTTCTGCGGCTGTATATATTAATGATCATTGCCAATCATAGCACGCAAGGCATTCTTCTTTTAGCAGAACCGTGGGGGTTGGGGGGGGGACTTGCACAGATTAGGAAAAGATACCACTAATCCTAAATTCTGGTTGCTGATGTCCTAAATGGGAGGAGAAGATCCAATATGCCCCTTAAGGGAGTGCTTTTAAAAAACTTTCTCTGCCTCAGAAAAGGCAGCGAAAAATCCTACCTACTGCTTTACATGGTACAAGCTGACAAGCACGTAGGTGAGTTGACAGACCCATTCCTTGTCATCTCAATAAACCATGAAAAGAAGCTATTAAGACAACAACTCCAATAACATTTTTTCTGCAAAAGATCCTTATGTCTGATTTCTGTATTAACACATGTTTTCATGCATATTTTCATATGCATGAAAATTCACATGTAGTTCCCTATGTACTTTTTCCAAATACGCACATTTTTGCACAGAGTTTTTAAAAGGTACATATTGCCTGTCTTCATTTTTGTATATAATTGCCCCTTACTGATTAAAGGCCTACATCACAAAATTGGGAAAAATGGAAAAAGGAAGGATAATTGTGTTTTGATTCGTATCTGAATCCAAGAAGTATGAATCAGGTTCGTATTGAAGTGGGACCAAAGACATTTGTCCGAGATCCTATCTTGGTGACAGTTTATATGATCAGCGTCGCCTGCTGAAACTCATACTGTTGTTGTAAGTCTCCATGTTTAAGAACTCCAGTCTAAAACATTCTAGATATCTGGACCTAGAAGAATGGGCAGAGCTTCAGACTCAGTATTGGGCCACCAGCAGGATATTGATTGCTGCAAGTCAAGGAGCTACTGCAGTGGTATTATGATCTCTAATGATCAGGGAAGTTTTTAAGGAGAACCTCAGTAACAGCAAAGGGAAAAGGGATGCATTAAGTTTGACAGCTCGGTGAGTAAGTATTTTGATAGATTCTTCAACTGCTGCCTTCAGCAGCCACTTAAAGAGGCTGACAAATCTCATTTCAGTTAACTCTTTTCCAAACCTTTGGAAAAAGTTTGATAATTCCCTTGCTTAATGTAGCTTTTTAGTCTAGAATGGAAAAACAGTTACTCTAGTGGATGCCATTCTCATTGGCCTGAAGGTGTAAATCCTTCTGGCTGAAGATCACTCTTATTTAACATTAATAATCTTCTTTATTCAACCTTGCCCTGGACAGTGTTCAGAAATATGCATGTGTGATGATTCAGTAGGTCCAATAATAGCTCATATGGTTTTCTTCTAAGGTATCTACCAAGACATATTCCCAAGGTGAGAGGAAATTAGACATCAGAGTTTCCTTGTTATTCATTATTTGTGCAATATGTATCCAGTTGAAATTGTGCCTGGATATCTAACGTTCAATTTCCAATGTTCAATTTTGCGGAAATGGATAGTGAATTATTTTTGTTTAAATCTCCTCCAGACCTAAACAAATGCCCCAAACTTTGTCACAGGATGGACAGAAGAACAGACAGAAGAATATTGGTCAAAGCTTTTCTTTGTTGCCAAGATTCTAGGCACAACTGAGGTCAATGAGACACAAGAAAGGATGAGAAAGCTTTGTGCTGTTATGTGCGCAAATCATGCAAACCTGGTCTGGTACAGTGAGAAGAGCACTCTTAAAACGGCCATAGCAACTGTATCTTTTGATGGCTTCTGCAGGGGCTCTGAAGACCGTTCCCGGTTACTGTGCATCTGTATATGTGCTCAGCCATTTCATCTCGCTGGTAGTTCCCACTTAAGAGACATGCACCCATAAGTCTGTACAACAGGCAAAGCTTCCCATGGATGTTCTTCAAGGCTGGGTGATTTGCTTGCACTAACACTTTGCAAAGTGCTTGCTTTGAATGCTTTGCACAAGCCTGAGACATACTTTTAAAAATTAAAAGACTCAATCAACCTTCGCCAAGAATTCACGTGAACCCTGGCTAATGGAGGGGAAGGGAAGAAAAGGAGAGGCCTCGCCTTCTCGTAATTGGCTAGCAGGGTATGTTGGTGTGATTGAAGCTCATGTGACACACATGAAAAACAGGCAGGGCCTGGGTCGTCTTGCCATCTTCACTTTTTGGACCATACGCTGTGGACCGCCCGGTTGGCTAGAATGCTGAACCAGTGAGGGAGATGTCCTGCAAGGTTTAGGGGGTTGTTTCAATAGGAAGGTTGATATATCTTAACATCAGAATGGGAAGTGATGAGGCACTGGCAACATGTTGCTATGACATTCCACTCCAGAAACACTCACACAATTCCTTTGCATAATATCTTTGGGAAGGAAAACACTCTGCAAATCTTTTGCATATAAATAATGCACCGTTTTGCCTGAAAATAATAATAAAACCACCCGATTCCATTTCTATTTTGTTTTCCTTCTGAAATGCCTGACCCACTCAACCTTTTCAGTGCCCCTCAGTATCATTGTTGACTTTTACCACAGCCTTGGCACCCCCTTTGGACATCAGTTGTCTTAATGCAGTCTTGGAATACCCTATTTGAGAAGATGAATCATTATTTCACAGGAAGGCCATGAGATTTTATGCCTCTTCAAGAAGGCAGCTTATAGAACAAGATGTTAATGTAAAAACATTAGCGTCTGCGGTTCTAAGGGAGACTCCTTTTCTTTAAAAAAAAAGAGAAAGAAACCCTGAAATGACTAAGTTTGTATGCTTTAACTGTGCTCCAGGCTTTGCTTTGTGAGATGATAAATAGAATGAATGTCTAGTTTAAAGGTGTAGCTAACAGTGACCTATGAACACTATGAAACAATAGCCTATTTATAGGTTGCTGTCAGCAATCAATACCACCTTTTGTTTAACTTAATCAAAGTTGCCTTTAATTGATTAGCTAGAGCTGAACAGCTGCCAAAGTACCAGAGTGCTGTGCTAGAAGACAGGAAATAAACTTATTATTGTTTCATTTCTGTGTACTGCACTATAATTCCACTGCTTATCCTTAGTTAAGGGGGGGAAATGCAGTAGAGGTAAAGTACATAATGAATGAATGTTTTCATTCTGAATCTCTGCAAATCAATTATAAAAGAAAACACACGCACTCATGGACATAACCCCATAGGTGAGTGAGAGGTGTTTCAAGGCCACAAAATATAATTTGAGGGGTTCTCTCCTTTCTGAAACTGTTTAAAGACCAAACAAAACAGAAGTGCTTATCAGAGCCAAATAAAGCAATTACTGGGTGAACAGGCATAAGACAGTAGGAAGCACATCACACGTCTGGGTAGATCTATAGAAATCCCACTCCTGACCATAGAGAGGTGCTCTACAGATGGTACCGTTGAGGTGGCGCACACCAGAGGTAGTAGAAACTTTTACTCATCTTCTTTTCCTACTCGAAGGGAGTACCAGACCTCAGTCTTTCGGTTTCTAGTCCAACACCTTGATTGCTATAAATTCCTCATCACATCGCAGAAGTCTGTGATCCTCTGTGTCCTCCTTACAGATTTAATTTGCTTCTATGTTGGGGCTGACTAGTTTGGAAAGGAACTGAGCTGATGGTTCCATACTGGGGGAATTTATTTATTCTTTTATTTTGTTGGAAAAATTATTGTGGGATAGCTGATCTTTCAGTTAGCTGATTACCTGCCATGACAACGAACACAGGAATTTGCTTTAAACATCATAGCTGATGTTGAAAGCAATGGTGTATTATTCTAAGAATAACTATTTCTATATTGCACTGGAAAGAGTTCTTATGACACTGCTGGAGTTAAGTCCCTCCAGCCTGTGGTGACTTGGTTCTTCAGTTGGATTAAAATATGAATGCTAACATTTTCAGGGTTTAAAGCCCCAGTAGATAGCATACTCGTTGACTTTGTCTGGACCAAAAAGCTAAGCAGGTCAGGTTTTGATGGGAGATTAACAAGGGACAAACTGGGCTAAAACTACACTGGGAGAAGCTTTACTTTACTTCACCCCATCACCTATGACAATTAAGTTATCAGCCACTGAGTTCAACCTGAAGTAGACAAAGACATTAAGATGGATGCCCAAATGGAATCCTCATCTAAGCTTCAAAAATGAGGTAGCAAAATACCTTCAGCAAGGCATTCTTTAGCACGGTGGTGTTTTCCAATTATTTGGAACGGCAAAATGTCCCCTGGATTTCCAGTCTCAGATCAACTAGATGACCCTAAGTTTATGAAGGAGGTATGTGGGAATCAAGAGCATTTTTCTTAGACAAATGTCCTGTTAATGATGATCAAGTTTCTTTTTTTTTTCAAGGTCTATGAAAGATTTACCTTTCTTTTCTAAATATGATACGATATCAGGCATCAGAACTAAACCAAGCTCTTGAAAAAATTTAAATACAATAGCCAGTAAGCTTTCAAATGTAAAACAGATACAAGATATAGAAGACCAATGCCCATTTATTCAGGCTTACAAATATTGATTAAAAGCGGGGGGGGGGGGCAAATCTGTTTAGAAAACAATTCAATTTACATTTCCAATCAAGTGGTGTAGGATTTATTTGACAATCCTGCTTGTGTAGACTTTTAGCAAAGTTTGGTTATAACTTGGGATCAGCAAACCTGCAACGCTCTTGTGGAAATAGTAAGATAAGTGGGGAAAAAATAACCTCACTGAGGCTTCATCTTAGCTACAGAAAACTGGGCATTTCCCAAAGTCTATCAGTGATCTACTACAAGTTGTGAATGTCTTCTCTGCACAAATATGTTGAGTGTTCATAATAATGAAATACATTATTTTCTGGACAGTTGTTTCATAAATCTGGAATTCTGTTTCAAAAGAATACAAGCAAACTCCAGTCACATACAGAAATGCAATAGCTTTTTATAACTGATAACCCAAATCCTACGCCCTTCAAGCTGCTAGGCCAGAAATAGACCAGCAACAGTGGTATTTTGAAATCCCATGCAACTATTGGAATGATGAATTAGTTTGCATGATTCTTATTGTAACATCCTATGTCCTGAACTTCTTCCTTCTGGTTGCACTTAACCATGGATCAGTTCTGACTCAACTATCTTCTATTAAAATATCAATGTTGGATCATCCAATTTTCCCACAGTTCAAACTGTAAGGTAACCCTCTGGAATTCTATAGATTATGACCTACATAAAGTTTATTTTTATTCTTTGGGGGTACTGAATTTTAAATGTGTGGATATTTTCTGCCCAGAGAACATTAGACCAGAAATACTTCAAATTTGTTAACCACAGTATTCTAAACCTGCTAAAACTTTGCAATATGTATTATGTTGTAGACACCAAGTCAAGTCAGTTGAGTAATGTGCTTTTCCTTAGTTGTATCAGTCGATCTGAAAACTGTGTTGTGGAATCATTCAATGCAAACTAATTTTAATGTAACTTCCTCCTAGAAAAACCTTCTCAGGCCTGCTCCCAAAATTTATTCTGATACAAAGACCCAATAAGAAATTAATTGGCTGATGAGCAAAAATCAACCATGAATAACAAAAGTAGCCGACAGCAAAATACTGAAACCCAACTTGTTACTAAAACATTTATGAAGTGCTCCATTCCTCTGTATATGCAGGAATGCTTCTTCTCCTAGGAAACTTCCCCATTCTACTCATGAAATGCACTTCCTTCACTTTGACAAGCTTTCCTAACACACTCAATTTTTCAGAATCAAAAGATTAATGACTCTTTGTAAATAGACAGCTGTCCTATCACCTTCTGATTTATATACAGCCAAGAGGAATAACATTTATGTTTCATTACTTCTATGCTGCATATATTTATGACAAACAGTATGTGTAAGCTGTTTCTATCTAACCTCCTAGATGATCATCATCTTGCTAATGTCAAAAGAGAAGGATGGACAAATTTGATGGCCTCGTTATAGAACCAGCATCAAAGTCTCTGGACACCACAAATTTCTGTTATGCACAATGAGTTGCTTGTTTATTACTTTTATATTCCCCCTTTCCTCCAAAAGGCTCAATTATGTTCACTGTTCTTTTTTGTTATACTAGAAGGATGCTTTGGGTATCAGATCTTGTCTCAATAAGTAAGTATGCGTCAAATTAAAAAATATCTTTTAATCATATATCATTTAGGTAGGCAGGTAGACTGAGGTATGACTGGCTCAAAATTCCAAGGGCCAGATGAAGATATGAACCTGGGTCTGCAGAGTATGCAGGTAGGTCTGAGTTGTAGGAGTTTCCTGACCTTGGTTTTTCATTTGCAGATGTTACCTAGGTGGATAATAAAAAGCCAAGCTCAGAGAAGTTTTACAACCCAATGAACCTAGATCTATTTTGTTCTAGATCAAAACTCTTTCCATCCTGCCACACTTATTCTGTTTGAGATTGGACTGCATACAGTAATTAATCTTAAAACAGAGTTAAGATTGTTTGAATGTTCCAACTTTCTCCCAGAAAATCAGGGCAGGCAAAACTCAGCAACCTCTGTATTCATCTTCCAGATATACACGTCTGTTGGGTTTTTGGTTAACAGCAACAACATAAAAAAAGATGAATTGGACAGTCTGATGGGCAAATTCAATGAAATTGAGGTGCTGATAGGCAGAATGTTAAATTAAGTTAATCTCACTCGCTCAGAGCTTGGTAATTTGTACAGAGCTAATATATTTCAAACAATGATGAGTCATCAAACCAGCTACCACTTTCCTGCTGCTGTCACTGAGATCTCACCTTGCAAAATAATTCATGGCCAATTCTCCAGTGAGCCTCCTGATGTGTGAAGAAGAGACAAACTTTCTGTTCATTATTATTATTATTATTATTATTATTATTATTATTATTATTATTACTACTACTACTACTACTACTACTACTACTATTATTGATGCATGTTTAATAACTGCATTGCTTATTATCTTTTTCAATATTTTCCTATGGTATAACAGCAGTCACAATACCTCACAGGAATTATAAAACAAGATTTAGTATAAAAAGACAGTAAATGCTACTTTAAAGTGCAAACAAAAGACATCTCTGGTTAATCATTATAGGGTTGTCTTTGAAGAATATACCATCATTTAAAATGGAAAATAAATGCTTCATGTGTGTTATTCATTATTCATATTAGCATCCTTGACCCAGAAGCTGCTGTACAAGATAAACAGAATTTTCAGAATATATGAGCTATCATCTCTCCATCGTTTGCTTCCTCTCTATATTATTAAAATATAAATAATTGTAATGACAGTGAAATCTATTCAGGTACAGGATAACAATCAAGAAGTTTCAGTTATGAATGTTCTATCTTCCTTTGCTTGTTTCAGAAACTGGAAAATCATAAAGTGTGCCAGTCTTGAAAATTATCTGGTTAAGCCAGATTCGTACGTCAACTGAAAATGTGTGGCCTCAGACAGTCTAAAAATGCATTTATGCTCACCATGCTGAATGAAATTCTTCATTGTCTCAGATTAATTGTTCTTCTAATTGCATTATATAAACTGGAATGACCCGCTAATTTAAAGGAAATCTATCACACAAAATGAATTTTCTCTTCTAAAAAAGTCAGATGAACCTGACCTTGTATGAACTTGTTTTGATGTGGCCCAGATGGTAGGTTGCATGCTTGAATAGCAGGCTAAAGTAGAGGAAAAACTAATATAGTGAGATCTAGATTTATGGCCTTTTGAAAATTCCTACCTTGTATTGTCCTCTCAGCATCTGTTCTGCCCCCGCTGCGGTCAGCTTCTATCTCTGGGGTCAGAGAATCTAAAAGCACAGAAAGGTTCAGCTGACACATATTTCACTTGGATCTTAAAGGGCTCTTTTTACAACCTGTTACCACTTCTGAATCACTGTACAATCAACCTTTGCCTCTCTTTTTAATGTTGAACAAAAATGGGGTGCCAGCACCGTAATTCTGTGATGAGCAAGATTAATGAGAAGGAAATGTTAGCGCAGCGAGAGGGGGTGGCATGGCCCAGCTAATAATTAAATAAAACTCTGTTCTTTTAGATTTCCTCCCCTTAGAGGAAGACAGAAATCAAATCAGGGAGAGAAAGGGAGCATCGTTTCCCTGAAGAAGTGTGTGGCTTGTTTTTCTTCCCTGCGCTCAGCGCAGGCATGACCACTCGAACCCAGCACTGGTCAGACAGAAGAAAAGGCCATCATCTTACCATTTAGGACCCTGAGGTTATCCGTGGAAGCTGCTTGCTTTAGCGCTTGCTCAGCTTGTTCTCGCCGCTTCGTTTCAAATTCAAGTGCTTCCTGCAATTTCCTCTTGGCCTTCTTTTCCTTTTTTAACCTTTTCTGAATTATTGCTGTTGTGGGGGGAAAAAAATACATCCATTCAAGTTCAACCACAAGACCTTGGCTCTAATATTTTATTTGTTCTGGGGCTTATGAGCATTGCTATGGCAACATTTAGTACACAATTTTCCATTCATGCATCCATGGTTTATACCGTGAACCAGGGTTAATTCTAAGGGCACGTTTTGCGGTGCTGTACACAAAAATGGTCATAACATGGTACATCTCTATCACTTCCTGGTGGTTAGCCCTAACATTTGGTCAAAGTTGCAATTGTGCAGCTCAACAACTACACCCAGATACAATGTTCCCCTCCAGCTGTTTAGGACCAGAGTCCATGAATTGAAAGCACTTCTGAAAGGCAGAAATGAAGGCTTGGAAAAAGAAAAAAAAATCTCATGGCTGTTATGCATGCTTGAAAACTCTGCATATCTATGGAACAAACAGTCTGTTCTCCAAATATCTCACAACTAAATATCCTGTTCTTTGCTGCTTTCATGCTCTTTTCTTTCCCATAAAGTAGAGTTTCGGCTGTAGCTTCATTTCACCAATTATTGCCCATCACAGCTCTGCAGAAGTGACTGAGATAAATAAACCTACGCATTTGTTGAATAATTTCCCCCAAATTCTGATAGACCTTTGTTTCTCACAAGGTAGTCAACCCTGTTTTTCCCACTCAAACTTCATTCATCGCTTTGGGACGATCATCATTTGCTGATTTTCTTACCCGGCCCTCCTCCAGCAGGTAAAAGAACATTCATCTCACAGATATCTACAGCACAATTTCTGTGATCATATCTAACATTTCAGGGGGGATTTATAATATAAAATAATAGCTGTCTTTCTCACACCTGTCCTGATCCAACAGAACATGTATATGAAGCAACAGGGCTGTTACCAACCAGAACTGATTACCTTAGAACCCCATTAGAATCACCTTTTGGACAGCTTTATGATCTTTTACGACAACCACACGACCAACAGCCTTCACGAAGTCAAAGACAGTGAAGGCTACTTTTGGAATGATGTCTTTACTGCTCTCTGTCTTTTGTGTCTGGCATTGTGGGATTCGCCACCATGGGAAGGGAGTCTTTCCTGTACACCTGTCCACTTAAAGATGTGATTTCAGATTACTACAATCAAAGCTGTGATTAATTAGAGGATAGAAATGGAAATCAAATGAAACTAAATGGGACAACTAAACAATATACACACAAACACATCCATACAGATGTATATCTTCCATCATATAAGCTTTGTGACTACTTGTTGTAACATGCTGAGTTATAATTTTAGTACATAAAGCTTAAGTCCATTTATCAGAATATACATTGAAATGATGTGAGAACAAGACATTCACTCCTTTAAGAATTCTTAGATTTCTTCAGTTGATCATCATATTTATGGTGGGTTGTGGTGGAAAGGAGACTATGAAGCACAGAATTATGGCAGTGCATTAAGCTGTAAGAAAACCCTTTTGTCCTGAGACTCATAATTGTTGAGATGTAGAGCCAGAGAGCTTTTGGGAACTTTGCTATCCAGTTCTAATGGGCATCCACAGGAATATCAGGATATCCTGCCTATTCTTAGCGGTATTCTTTCAATCCAAGTAAGAAAAAAAAAATGAACCCCCCACATAGAATCATAATCAACGCTCGTGGGTATAGAAATTATGCAAGATCGTATCTTGATGTTTTGAGATAGCTTGGTAAAACTAGGTTAATATACAAGGTAATGATTTTATTTTGGTTACCTCTGTTCTTCTGCTCCACAGCTAACTGTTTTTCAAGTGTTTCTCTCAGTTCTCGTTCCCTGAACAGCTCCATTTTGAGCTCCGTCTTTTCAAGCTGCACCTGCTTCTCTTGAGCCCGTGCATTATCTATGGCAACCTTTAACAGCCCCTGATTGAAGACAACGGAGTACACAATCAGCCTTTGAAATATGAAACCACAGAATTGATTTATATTATTTATGAACAATTTTCACAGTAACTTGTCACTAGGTCACAGTCTTGAAGATACGTATAAGCCTCTACTTCCGTCAGCTATAATAATCGAAAGATAAAGGGTTAGAGCCGGTCAAAACTAGCTCTCCTTGCTTAAATTAATGGCCATGTTAATCATGACTTCATGCTGGTTTCGATGGGACCTAAGTTTGATGGACTTGATCATGTCTTGGAAGGAAAGGGATAAGTGACATTCAAGAACTCTTTATGCGGACTGGAACTCTCATGTGTAGATGAACCTGTTGGATTGAATTATGGATGAGTTCAGCTCAGGTTTACTGCCCTCGGTCTATGAAATAAAGATTACCGAAAGAGGAAGCAGGTGATGAATTATGCTCTACTTTAAAAAGGACACTAATTATGTAGAAGTCATGACATCAGTACAGGTGCAAACCAGAGAAGAGTCACATATTTATGCTATTCCTAGAAGGTCTAATATCGATATGTAGCATTTTTATTTTGGAAAGATCTAACAGAAAGCAAAGAAACTCCATTTTGCAGGTCCATCAACTGGTCACATCTTCTCCATAAAATACAGTTCGGCTGCTTGCAAAGATTCAACACTTCTTTGTTGATATAATTTAAATCTCAACCAGTTCCAGTATTACATATAGGCTGGACTGTTTGCTTATTCATGGTTTAACTATGGCTTCAGAAGGGGATTCTTCCTTTTCCAAAACTTCAGGCCTTCAGGAAGTAAATTTTCTGAAAGTCAGTATTCAGAAATTAGGAACGTGCTCCCACAGCATGACAAAGTACAGCCTCGATTAAGCAACCTGGTGTGAAGTAAAAGTTCCCTTTGCTGTGTTAAACACAGAGAACATCAGTGCACGAAGTAACTCCCCAAACAGTTTTGTTTTCTGAGATAATGCAAGGAATGTACATGAGACAGTCATGAGAACTGCTGGCACGTTTTAATCAAACCGAGATAAATGTTGAAAAAAGAAATTTAATTCTTTTGCATGGGCACACGTGCGCTCAGTTTTTGATCTACTTTATCAGTGAGTAACTGGGCAATCTGCATTTCACCTCCTCTAGCAAAGTGTAGGTAAGTGAGGTTCCGCCTCCAGCAGAATGCAGAAACAGGATTTCTCCTGCCTCAGATGGAGGAAAAATTGAATGCAGTATAGTATGCCTTCTGTTAAACTCTGAGGTCAGATTTTTAAACAATGTAGTATTATGACACCAACAAAACCCATCTCTTGTGGTAAAGTGTCAAGAAAGAAGTTAAAATTCAGAAGCAGACCTCCCTTTCATTTGGATGATCCCTTCTTGTTCAACCATGGAAACTAGCTACTATGGCAACTGCCATCTTTCCTCAGACAGCAACATTCATGTACATGTTTCTTCTTCATCAGGAACAAACAATTAGTAACAAATGAAAGAGATCATTACATCAAGTGCCCTTTTAGATCACCCCAATTAAAACTTTAGTTTAGCTGTATTTTAATTCTAACATACCAAATTCTAATTTTCTGCTCTGATTGCTCTTGTTGACTTATCTTTGAAAGATGTATTCGCAGCGCAAAGCCTAGAGATTTATTTAGCAACATGCCAATGTTGGCACCACTTAACGTGTTGATTGGTTGTATTATCAGTAGCAATGGAAAATAAATTACTATTAAACTATTATTGTCCTTGGCTGACAAAACACAATATTTTGCTGTTCTTTAAATATGAAACAATCATGGGTAAACATGAAGAATAATGCTAAGCTGAAAGCATGATGGGGTAATTTTAAATTAAGCAACTTTGCAAAATGTGAAGCTGAGAAGGACGCTGAACACTTTTGCTGGGGTCAGGACCATCTTGTCTCCTATCTCTGTTATTCCCCCAACATATTTCTGAAACACTTTGTTCTAATGTGGTTTATGGAAATGCTGCTCATTATGTCTGGAAAAAGGGCGTTTTTGGCTCAACAACCCACTGGGGATTACTTAGAACCTAGAGAAAATGAACTTCCATTTTTAGAAGTTGCATCAAGTGCCTTCAGCAGGGCGGCCAAGAGGCAGCCTCGGAGCCAGGCTGGTGCAAAAGCACCCATCCTGCCAGTGAAAGTCTAATGTGATGTGCTTGGAAAGAATGGAATTCTTTGACATTGCATCTGGATGAGCAAATTAAATGCTGTGGCAACAAACATCTGAACAGGGCTTGTCTCTCAGGCTGATCTATTTCATGGAGGGGCTGGAAAGCAAAAACTGGAATGCTTACAGTATTTATCTAACTGCCCTGCTTCCTAAAGAAATGCAAGTAGGACACCTATGTCCAAGAATAACCATGAAGATTCACTCAACACTTTAAAATAAATCCTTACTTAAACCAAGTTATGCTGCTCATTAGTAGACACGAATGCTGGCTATCAAGAGGCCTCAATGGCGAACTTACATTGACTTTTTGTTCTTTTTTCCACATAAATATTTTCTGCTTCAACCCACAGGAAATGTGAGGCTTCTCGGATGCTATTTTGTTCAGCTCTAATCATCATCTTTACTCTTGGACACTCTAAATAGGAGTGGTGGCAATCAAAGTTCAACAATATCTGGAGGTCCACCAGAATTCCAAAATTCCTTACATGGATTTCAAGGGGATTTAAAACAATAAACAGTTCTAGACCATAAAGCAAAGAATAACAGAATACACAGCACAAGACAGCATATATTTAGTATAATGTATACATGTTCTCCGTATAATGAGAATATGTCAAAGCAAAGCTATCTTCAACAGTGCCTGGGAAAAGAGGAAGGCGAGGTTGTAATGTGGTCCTGAAGACACAGGGCATTAGGGCTGCTTTCCTGAACAGCATATTGCCCATGACTGAGATGTTGTACCGTTAGTTGGCGTGGGAACATCCAGAAGAGATGACAGGAGAATGTTTGAAGTCCCCAGGCAGCTGTGCCTTGCACGAGCTCCTCTTTGGAGGATTCTGACCCAAGCGGATTAATGCTTTGGGGATCATCACTACTCAGAACTGGGGCAAGAAGGAGACTTACAGCCAGTGCAGCTGACAACTCGTAGTGGTCAAGTCAGTAATGTTGCCATTTTGTTTTGCACTAATTGAAGTCTCAGAACATCTTCAAGGGGACATGTTGCAGCAACCCAAACCGAAGGTGCCCATACAGTAGTATCCACAGCGGATGCCTGTCTTTCTCTGCTCACAGAGGACCACAACTTGTATCTCAGCCCAACTTGTATCTATGCCCCTACCCATCAAAGCCATCTTTGCCTGCATGATCGTGATTAATCCAGGAGGAAAAGCTTCTCATGTCAAATGAGAAAGTTATACACAAACACATCTCATATCGGTACTTCTCTTAGGGATAAGCAACGTCATGGGAAGAATGGCTGTAATTTCTCCTTCAACCTGCTTTGCTGATGGCCAGGGATCTGTATGGAGCACCATAGGAAGAAAACCAAGGGAAGAAAAGAAGAAGAACTGCAGCAGAGACGGAGGGAGAGAGACGCTCCTGCACCTCCTGCCACACTTCTCTAAATCATCCATTCCAAATCGATCATATCCCAATAAATGTAATGGTTAGGACTTTGCGAGAAGCGTTTTCATATTTCAGCCCCAACTCAGTACAGCACCGAAGGACATTTCCTTTTCGAAATTGTCTCCAGCCCAGACCAAACACGGACACCTTGCACCAGATGTGCAAGCGATTAACACTTTCCTTCTAACCAATCCCAGATGAAAAGCATCCGCCCAAAGACTCTCCCCCCCCATCCTGGGGGGAAAACGGGAGGGGAAATAGTTTTCCTTTAGTTCCAAGCATCATGTGGGAGAAATGATAATGAAGAATGGGTAATGATTCCCCCCCCATATAATGTATTTTCTATTTTTTAAAAGATCTTATCAAAACTCATGGAAGTTTCCAGCTACAGTTCCAACACACAGCACAGCCTTTCCTTTTCTTGCTATCTTTATTTAATAACTAGTCTAAAACAAAATCCCCCAAACAAAACAACAACAAAAACCCACTTGCTGACTATTCCATAACTTTTTGTTCATCCCAATAAAATTCCTCCCCCCGCCTCCTCAGACCAATTGATGATAAAGTTTTAATTTGGGGGTCTTTTCTTTACATAATGAAGAACCTTCCTCTTTCGAGGCTACAAGCTGGGCCTTTGAAAAATATCAACTGAATCTTCTGTAAATTTTAAATTTAAAAAAATTCAGTTGAAATTTCTGTAAATTTCCTGAAGTTGGTGGTGTAAAAAGCAGAAGTCTTTTCTCTGCTACTAATGCATCAGGAATAACTGTGGAAAACAGCAAGTGAGAAGAATGGGAAGAAGGCCAATGGGAACGTTTTCAGACAAAGCTTCATCTCAAGGAGGGCAAACTGCTAGAGAATGACCTCAAGTAAAGGAGAAGGACAATCGGAGATGAGGGCTCATCCTTCTCTGCCTAATGAGTGAGTCTCCTTTTTAGTTCCTTCCCACAAACCCTTCTTTTTTTGGGTTGCAAAAGCAGGAACATCCCCACCCCGTTAAACATTCCTACTTCAGGTGTCTCCAGAACCTGCTTTCAGCTAAAACGCAGAACCAGAAACGCTTTCAGTAAATGACTTTTGTTTAAACACCACCGTCTTTGTTCTGAAATCGCTGGAGCTTTCTCATCCCTGTTCCTAGTTAGACAGCTCTCTGAGCCAAGCTGAAGAAAAGCTTCATCTGTTCAGAAACACAGGAGGACTGACAGGTGTCCTTTAGCTGCTTCGAACACCCTCGGATTGTCCTTATGTTTCTGGCTGCCTGACTTGTATTTTTAGCCAGACATGGCACCATGGTGGGGCTGTGTTTGAGGAAGGAAATTAAGTAGAGATTTAGTCCCTTTGAGCGGAACTTGTTAAACTCACAGTAATATTGGATCCTTGGGCCCAATTACATTCTTGTCTCGCCCACCAGAGATGGCTAAATGGAGACCAAGTTCAAATTCATGCCCAGCTGACTATGAACCTCTCTGGAGCAATCACTCTCTCTGAGCCCAACCTACCTTCACAGGTTGCTATCAGGAGGATAAATAGAAGGAAGCGGTGATTCCATCTCAGATGACAAACTGTAATTTCCCCACCTAAGCAGCTTCCTCTTCTGGAAAACAATTTGCTGTTCAAATGGTTGTTTGCTATACTCAACCCTGCTTCTAGTTGACTCTAGTAAGCTTCACAAGATCTGGTGATCAGACTTTATTCATATCTAGGCAATTTGTTTTTATTTTTCACTGTTTCACCTTTGCATATTTATAGGTTTGATATCATAAGCCACCTTTTTAAACAGAAAGTGTTGCCCTTAACACCTGAAGCTTTTATTCCACATGGATCTCCAGGGTCAGGTTCAAGTAGATCCCACTTGGATCCTGGTCTCTCAGATCTCCTCCTTTTTTAAGCAGCTTACGGGAGGAGAGCATTCATAGGCCTCCAAAGAGGCAAACTCGTTCCTCAGCTGAGCTCCAACCAGAAGGATTTCCCAGGGAAGCCTGCTCTGCGCCAACATTTCAGCACTAAATAAGCAAAAATCAGTGACATGTGCCGAAGGAGTCAAAAAAGTCAAGACAACAGCTTGGATTGCACAGCTGTGGACAACCTCTGGTCTGCCCCCTCTGACACCACTGGAAAAGTTTTTTTTTCCATCCAATCTCTTTTAGCTGTGTTAATCATTCTTACACTGCTTTTTATGTTTTTTTATGTAACTCCACTTACAGTACTCATTTTTATGTCAAACGCTGCAACTTTTAATCTGTTTCAATCGTACCTCTTTATTTATATTTGTATTTTATCTTACCACCCTTACAATCAGGTCTTCTTCACTTGCTTCCCAGGGAAATTAGATGGCAAAGCTAATAGGTTTTAGGCACTACTTTAAAACATTATTATTATTATTATTATTATTATTATTATTATTATTATTATTATTATTGCTGCTGCTGCTGCTGCTGCTATATTTCATTTTCCTGCCTTTATATCTGTTTCCCTTTCCCACAGTTATTTTTAATTCTTCCACTGTTTTTATGTAAATTTGTGCATAAATTATGCTGGAAAAACACTCAGTTGAAGGTGATACAGAAATCAATTGATTAATCCAGATTACAACTTGGATTCTGCAGAATCCACCCAGGGAATTCACTGAATTCACAGAAAAGGTGAATGACTTCTTTTAACTAGTTTTCCATTTCATTGAAAAGCATAGTGTATGTACACAATG
Source organism: Python bivittatus (assembly GCF_059951505.1). Taxonomy (NCBI): domain Eukaryota; kingdom Metazoa; phylum Chordata; class Lepidosauria; order Squamata; family Pythonidae; genus Python; species Python bivittatus. The sequence continues at coordinate 18,531,547 of NW_028277053.1, forward strand.
TAAGTAGATGATTTCATTTGGATAAGCTTTGTATTTTCTGCATCAAACCTTGAAATAAAACAAGGTTAAAGTCATAATTTGAAATGGCCCACTCCTGTTTCCAATGACTATTTTTAAATTGCTGACAAATCGTTTAAACAAATCATTTGAAATCACTTGATAGCTCTATTTGATGGCCAAATTCATTATTCTGTAGACTCATGATTCATACATACACAGGTAAACAATAGTAGAGAACTTGTAACTTTTCCCTTTTATTAGCATCCCGATGAAAGAATCATCTTCTCATAAATACTGGCAGAAAGCAGATAAAAATGTTGGTATAAAATTGCAGGTTTTGTTTGATTTAATGTTTGCAAATTATTTTGCAGTATAGAAGCTCCCACATACAAATACAATCATTCTTTTGTTTTATCTACATGACTTCATCCTTCAGACTTTTAAATTGTCACATCACTAGCACTCATGTTGTTTGTAAAACAAATGTGCTTCTATTTTACAGTATATCTTCAGATTATCAAGAAGTGAAATTCATTCAGCATTCTTAGCCCTGTATGCATACATATCATTATGTATAAAACATGAGTTAATAACAGGATTGGCAACTATTTTTAGTTGATCAGTTATATCACTCTAAGAATGAATCGATGTATTTATTGATTACACTTAAATTGATTTGCAAATCATTACCAGAAGCTAAACATAACTGCATTTTAAAACCAACAGAAGGTATGAACACAGAACAGTTTAATAAAGAGTAGCTCTTCTTTATTGCAGAAGAAAGTCCTATCCTCACTATCTCCTTTTTCATTTCCTGTTAACACACCAGAATTAAAGTCTATTTCTCACCATGTTGGTACATCTTTTGATGTGCTTATATCTAAAACTGAGACGAGGTCTTTTTTCCTAGAATTTCTTCATCATAAATTTTTGCTTTGGAGACTTGTGGGAAAAGAAATGGCAGCCAGCCGTCCAGTGGCACCTGGGACTCCTCCTTTAATACAGGCAGTGAGTTTTATTTGCTCCCAAACCCCACCTGGAAAATAGCCGAAATGCTCCCAGTTTCAACCTGCAAACGTGCATGTTGTCAAAGGCAGAATGGAAAAAGCCTTTTGGCTGTTCATTAGAATTGCGTAATGCTTCAGAAATAATTTGGAAAAGGTGGCTGTTAGTCCTCTTACAACTCTTTAAGGCAACCACATCTTTTCCCAGGATCCTCCCCACCCTGCCCCCCCCCAGCAAACAAAGGCAAGGCATAAGTGCCTTCATGAGTTGCAGACTGAAGCATCTTTCTGGAAGCAAATCCAAAGCTTCAGACGGCTTCACTGTTTATGCCCTTTTTAAGCAGGGTGATAGGTTGGAAGTCTTGTTCATAAAGGAAACTAACATGGCCAAGGTAAGAGAATATTTATATCCATGGCTTGGTCCAGAACCACCACACCATGATTTGGATTATTGTGTAATCCAGACATGAAATCCTATGCATGCCTGCATACAAGTCAGCTCCACCAAGTTCAGTAAAGGACCAGTTTAGCACCCATTGCAAATTTCTTTACTAATTGGGCTTGTTCTTTTAGAAAACCTTTGCTATAAGTGAAATCGTATTCAGGAGAGCAACAAGTTCTGAAAGGTTCTCAGAGTAACCACAGAATTTTATCTTGCCTTGCACAAAGCTCTGGAAAGTATTATTGGCACAGAAAGACTACCAGTCTTGGCCCCGCATAGAAGAATGCAGGGGCTGCCAGTGAAACCCAAAATACCCCAACCTGCCTTGGCTGCCCCACTAAGTTTGTTACTGCCGCCCTCAAGGACACGCCCATCAGCCGAACTCTTTCAGCAGCTGTTCTTGCGGGGGCAAATTGGACTGCCAGGAGCACACCTGGACTAACAAAAGTGTTCTCAGGCAGGAAGCAGGAGAGAACCTTTGCCGCCTCCTCCTCCTCCTGTGCAAGGGTTGGGGGACTCCTGGCTTGGCTTTTGCTTTACAGTTCAATTTCTAGCTTCATTTGGATAATAAAATAAAATTGGGTATCTCCTCATGCCTGGCTAAATAACCACACAGAAACAATAAATATCATTTCCCTTTTGGAAATCAACTATTAATTTTGTACACCTCTCATATACGGAATCTTACAAATTTATGAACATAATTATGCTCCCATTTTTCATGCAGAGCTGTAAAGCTATTTTTTATGGTTTATTATTATATAAATCCGGTACCCCAATTTCCCTGAATCTATAAAGTTCTAATGTTGTGCTCAGTAGTCTTCCAACACTTCAACAGTGTGAACTAAGCTTGCAAACCTTGCTAAGTTTCCTGCCTGCCTGCCTGCCTGCCTGCCTGCCTGCCTGCCTGCCTGCCTGCCTCCCTCCCATCCACCCACCCACCCACCCACCCAACCACCCACCCACCCACCCACCCATCTATCTATCTATCTATCTATCTATCTATCTATCTATCTATCTATCTATCTATCTATCTATCTATCTATCTATCTATCTATCCCTTATCTATCATTTTTTGTCTCAGGATCTTTCTAACATTACTGACTCCAAATTATATTCATACTGGGAAGTAAGTTCCTAGTTCATACTAGGAAGATGTTGAAAGGCTTTATTTGGAGATTCACGAACGGCTGTTGCTTCATGGATCATGAAGGGCTGGTTTTGGCTAAGGCAGAGCAGGCACTGGCCTAGGGCACCAAAGCTTAGGAGGTGCCAACACTGCCCCTTCTTCCAAATCATTCTAAAAATACAAATCCTTGCACTGAAGGGGATGGCGCTAGCAGTCAATATGGCCTAGGGGCACCATAAATCCTGAAATTGCATGATTGCAAGAAGTCCACCTCACACAGGCAACATCAGTAAATGTGTGGGTAACCTCCCCAGCCCTCAGCTTTCTTTTCCTACCTAATATGCGCTGTGCTACTTAAAATTTCAAGTCCTTCCTAGGAAATCTTCAGAAAAGTTGGCAGCGCCCTTTAGAATCTATGCTTCAATGATTATCCTCAATTGCATTTGTTTAAAAAACACTTTCTTAAAACGTCTTTTGTATTAAAGGCATATTTTCTGCAGGTCAATCAATGCAGTCTCAAACTTTTCATTACTGAGGCTCATTCAATTGAGTGCCATAAGTGAAGTCAGACGGATCGCTGTGAATCTTTATTGTTCAACAGAGAAGAGCATCTGAAACCCACCACTGGCAACATCAGTAGCGGTTTGGCCCGAAAAGCACATTTTTATGTACGGCATTTAGATGGATTTTTGAAACTCGTTTGATTATCATGCTGCCTTTGACACTCAAAATGATGAAGTGCTAGCTGAAGTAAAAGGCATCTGTTCCAAGAGCATCTTTTCTGCCTTGTTTTGCGGTGACCTACCTGGATATTAGTCAGGAGGGTTTCTATGGAGGACAATCCATCAGGAAATAGAAAAGGAGATGGGAAACCTGGAGGAAGAGGTTGTCCGTGCCCAGTTAGTGAAAGTTTGTCAAGGCTGTCTCTTGTGGTTGGTGTGGAGAGCGGGGTCTCATCTGTATGTGATTGAAACAAAAATATAGAACAAGTTACGCTTGTCTGTTTTTATTAGACCTCAGTAATGGCTTCCCTAGTGATTTCCAGAACATTTATTGCAAATTGGTTCCTGCTATCAGGAAAAAATGCTTTCTGCTGAATTTTCTTTAATGAAAAAGCTGTGGAGATACAACAAGATAACATTAATGAGTAACTTTATAAGCCTTTTAAATGCAGCCTCTAATGAGACTGAGTTTACAGTGCCATAGAATCTTTTTAAAACTAATATTATCTCACACATACTTGTGATAATATATTTAGGCTGACTTTATGGGTAACTTCCCAATTATCTCATTTTAGTTTGTGTGCTGTCTAGGAAGACAATAGAATGTTTCCTGCTATGATACATATTTTATGTGGACCACTTATGATTTATGTTGAAGTTATTCTGTTCGTTTGCTCACAGTCAACTCTCTCCTTCATCAAGAAAGAAAAAGCAACATCTTCCTCAATTATCTACCCATCTTGAGAGAGAGGAACTCCATCGCCACCACTCCCAACAGACATCTCAGAGATGGAGAATCTTCAGTCTCTCCTTCCCCAACACACCCTTTGCTGCCTCCAGACTCTGGAGATCAGGGATTTCACTTGGGATACATACCATACCAAGACTTCAGTCTTCCTGTACATGGATTCTCGTTTTCATGTTGTTGTTGTTTTTTAAATACACATTATTTCATCAACGAATGAGAATTTCTACAATCAAACAGTGTTTATGCATAAAGGAATCTACATCATGGTTCCTCTGAAAATAACCTCAATGTTTCTTCCCGATTTTTCTTGGCAGCAAGTTCAGATAGGAGACTGTTTTTTAAAAAATCTCTCTCAGAAAATTCCATTATAAAGACAATAGATAGCAACGGCAGTCTTGACAACAGCATTGTTGGCTGTAATTTATTTTTTAAAGAATAATTTGGGGAACTATCCCTCTGCTTTGTAATTTGCAGGGAAAGTATTAAAGGTAGAAAACTATGGAAAACCTTTAAACAGGAAAAGGAATAATTAAGTTATAACTGTGGCTAGCTTAAGAGGCCGCAGTTCTTCGATGCAATACATTTCGATAAATCTTTGTTTTCTCTAGTTTACAGAAGGTAGGAGAAAAAAAGCTTAACACTCTTGTTTGTGCAGAAGTCCAAAGAAACAGCAGTCATTCTGAATTTTAATAAAAATATAAGCTCTTCTGAGTTACTGCTATAAACCAATCCAGTGTAGTTATTTAAACTTTTGTCTCATTTTTGGCCTTCTGCAGAATGAGCAAGTGTTTAATTTTGCAAATTAAAGTTTTTTTTTAATGTTTTAGGATTTTATGGATGTTTTTAATATGGCATCACATTGTAAGCAGCCTAGAATTGCTCCAGGAAGGGAAGAAGGAAGGGAGGAAGGATGGATGGATAGAAGAACGGACAGATGGATGGAAGGATGGATGGATGGACGGACGGACGGAAGATGTTTCTGCAAGTCTCGTTTCAATTGGCAAGAAGAGCAAAAAGAAAGATCCAGATTATATCAAGAGAAAGAATACTGGCGATAGAGGGAGCTTCCTACTCTCATTTTGCTTGAGAAAATAAAAATAGGAACCCAAAGGGCCCTCTATCACCAGCCTCCATGGGGGGGAGGACTTATCTTATATCTCAGGGTTCATCTGAACATTTCTCACACTTTTATTTCAAAGCTGCAAGCCTTGTTTTGCTTGAGAGGTTTTTAACCATTGGAACTGCTTCTATCCTTAGGAATGGTCTGTGTAACGCACACTCAGATCCTTTGTTTCTCTCTTTGCTTTCTGAGCACCTCGAAGTTTCCAAACTAGGAAATACTTCATATACAAGTAATCAGCCCTGTCTGCAGAACTAAACATTCTATTTTATACAATTGCTAACCGTTTTAACTGAAAAAAACAGTAGCTATCCTGACCTATAATGTAAAACTAAGAGACTGAACTTAAGTTGAACTATTATGATGAATGTTTAACTTAAAGACAAATAATCTTTCATAATGTGACTGTTTTTTTGTTTTTTTTATATCCTGCATGAAATAAACTCTGGGTGAACATTGGAAGGAAAACAAATGTATATCTCATATACCGGAAGAGTGGATATTTGTAGATCTGAGATAAGCTATTACTGAGAGGATCTTGGGAAAAAGTTCTGTTTTTAAAAGGAAAAGCACACTTATTGTAAATATTAACTAATTAAAAATAGCACAACTGTCTTTAAACATAGCAGTGCCATAACCTTGCTTCTAGCAAATCATTAACAGAGTGTGAAAGAGAAGATGCTTAATTCTTTTTGCATAAAAACATCCAAAGGATACCACATTTTCTGAAAGCCTTTGGTGCATATCCCCAAGCCATGCTTGTTTATGAAATAGTTTCTCACTGATCTCCCCACCAGGACCATACTAGATGCCCAGAACGATTACAAAGGAAAGGGGAGGTGAAAAGATTAACCATCCTTTCTACTGGTAGAATAGCATCCATAAGTGGAGTAACACGACTGGATACACCTCCTTATTCCGAGCCGTCAGATCTAGAAATGGTGTATTGTATTGGAAGGCAAGCGTTCCTACAGATGGTCAACTGTCTGGAGTTGAGACAGCTATTTCAACTTTCTGAGCTCGAAACTACACTCAAGAGTGGAGGAAGCGACATTTAATTTTTTTAAAATGTAGCTTTGCTGTTATTCAATTAGGATAGACTACTTACAATATTTTAGAGAAACGGGGGGCATTTTAGTGCATCCAAGTGCCAGGTTACCAATCCCTGATAATCCAACTGCCACCTTTCAACTAAAGCTTGGTCTATCTCAATTAACAATCGTTAGGTTTATTCTCATGCTGCTAAGTTACAAATATATTTCAAGGGCAGAAAAAGAGCAGGTCTTTTGTTGTGGCCCACTGTCACTTCTTCCCCCAAATATCACCTTAGAATTTGGTCGCTTCTAATTTTCGTTGCTCTTATAAAACTTCCATCTCTTCCTCCTGTCTTCCTTTCCTTGAACCTATCCTCTGCCTAGCTAGACTAAGCAACTTCTTTTCAGTCATCCACCTAAGTCTTAATGTTCCTCACCTCAGCGTAAGGATGACTAAGAAGCAAGTGAAATTTGATTATTTTCTAAGCTGTTTAAATACATTCCATAACACTAAGATTACAAAGCTGTTTGCAGAGATATTCACTGATGCGGCTAAAATCACAATTAAATTTGAGGCAAAGGTGGAGAGACATGGATAGTCTTTCATGCAAACAGTTCATTAACAGACCAAATCTAATAGGTGTACCTGAAATAAGGTGCAACAAAGTGTTTTTACTGTAGTTTCCATTTCACCACCCATCATTTACTGCATCCTGTATCTAGAATGAGCCTTGGAGCAAGGAGAAGACTTCTTATTCCATGTAAAGGTCATGCACATTTTCAGAAGTTCACACTTTTGTTTTGAGCTATTATAAAGCCATGTATGGGAAGAAGAACCTTTCCCAAGCTTTTAGTGTTTTCTTTGGAGAACTTCCAAAGCGGCAAAGGTTGGGAATTTCTAATCAAGTATGATTAAGGTAAGAGATACGAAAGCACAATTCTCACTATGACAGTCATGAAACTGGCACTCGGATGAGAAGCTTTATCTTTCATCATCATCATCCTCATTCTCCAGACCACCACATCACGAAGCTTCCCAGAGTTTGTAATCTTGCTAATAGCCTGAACATGGAGATATATGTCTCTATGTGGTTTTCAATCTGAATACAAAGATAGTATGAAGTATGAATATAAGTATGAATGTAAGTGCCTTTTGATTTCTGTTTAATTTTAATTATGTACCCACAATGTCATAGAAAGGGCAAGGAATGTGGATTTTTCTTTCTTTCTTTGAACTGAGGTCTATAAATATATATTTTTTGACACATGCTGCGTTGTCAGGCTTAGAAAAGAATTACTCACTCCCAAACAAAGCCTTGGGGAGAAAAATTTTTGAGAAGAACAGCTGCTTTTCTGCAGGTCTCCAGTGATGAGGACATATTACTAATCTGAAGAAACTCCTATGTATCATGGGTGCTGGTTTCCATTTCACTAACCACATTTCAAATGTCAGGAGAAATATTAAATAAACCCTTATGTATGAGATTCTATTTAATAAATATTTGCTATTAATAAAGATATTGTACCTTTGTTATTAACATAAATGTCTATACTGGTTGTTAGAGGTAATCTTAGTAGCTGAAGTTCCAACAGGCAGGACAACGAGGGGAACAAGACATGGCAGTCCTGAATACTTCAGGCAGATTCTGAAGTGCACAGGGACTCCCTCCATTTATGAATCTGGGGCAGTTGATTCCCACAGACTATGATTTAACTCTCTGTTCTGCTGTGCAAAGCTATGTATCTGTTTAGACATTAACCAACCTAATGCCAGAGAACCTTCACATACGCACACATGTTTCTGCATGTGAATCAGGACCAATAATTCAAAACTGGACACGTATCCAAATACACAATCCCAATAAGAAACTGCTTGACTGCACTACACTCATTTCTTAAAACAAGCATTCAACAATAGAAGAGAAAGCATTCAACACTATCTTCCACTCAACAGGGAGAGATGATGGCAGGTAACTTTTGCAAGGACACACAACCTCTGCATTCAGTTATGTATCTAATTCACATTTGCAGTTTCGGGAAGCATGAACTTACATGAAGAGATTCCCTGAATCAAATCTGGTGAGTCTGTATAATACAAGGGTCTTACTATTCATTCTTTGCTCAGAGGAACACACTTTACTAAAACCATTACGATATGTCAACATTCAGTATGTGCAGATTACTGGAACCTGCATGGTTTATAACACTGCAGCATTAATCACAAGCAAGGACCACATGTTCGCATGTTTTGGTGACGAGGTGACAGACCAGGGCATTCACGGGCAGTAGGAATGAGCAACAGAAATTTGGAAATATTTTGGGTACGGAACAGTGATTTATAGTTTATTAGCTGTGGGGTCAAAAGATATTTTGGTCAATTATAAGTGAAATGAATACCTGGTAGTTCTCTCAGGTCTTGGGGTTGGGTAGACATTGAGTGCCTGTTCGTTGCATTTGACCGTATCATATCATGTCTCTGTGTGTCTCTATTTCTTTTTTCACTGTTTATATCCCCCCCCCCCCGATTTTTTCCACAGAGTTATCTGGAGTCAGAAAGCATTCCAAATTTAATTGAATAAATGAAATAAAAGTGCTTGTGTATATTGACCACAATGAGTTCATAGAATGCTTTATTCAATGATGACTTATTCTACATTGTAACTAAACAAACTGAGTTTTCCAAGTACTTCACTGTCTCCCTCCTTCCTTCCTTCAAAAAGCTGGTGTTCCACTGTTAGTCCTTTGAAGACTATATTTGAAACATGCGTTCCTTCTTCACCAGTATATGTTCCTTATATAACTGTTTGACAATTCTGTACTTTAAAGATTTTAAACAATCTGACATTCTAATATATTACTGCCATGTGTGAACACTGGCTCTTGCGGATGGTTCTATTGCAACAGAAAATGGTAGCTTTGTAAGAAATTACATTTTGCATTTTGAGCAGAAGAGAACTGTGGAAATACATTTATTTATTAGAGTCCAAATATTCACAACAGCCCAAGCTGATTACAAAGTTACCTAAAATATTAAATATTTCTGAATGTAAAAGAGAGAGAGAGAGAGGGAAAGAAAGCAAAATAATAAAACAGAATGCAATCAATGTTCTTGTTCTTGCAAGATTGAAGTGGACCCTTACTGAGAGCCCCGAAACGCGGTGTATCTTGGGATGCCTCTGATATCACTGAACCCCACCTCCCACCCCGCAGGGATCCTTCCAAAGGCTGCCCATATTTTAATATACTCCTTGACAGCTCATCATAAGTAGGTGATAGATGTGAATATTTTTTCCAGTGTGTCCCCATTTCTTTCATTCTGCATGAAAAGTTTTATGTTGAGGCTATTTGTCCCAACAGGAGAAATAAAACAGTTATTAGTACCGGTGAAGCTTGCAGAACATGTGACTCCAGGACCTAAATTTCATCCACCAACTCTATTTGTGCAAATCTAAGATAACCACAGCCCAAATGAGTTTCTATACTGCATTGATATTTTTCACTTTAAGGCATAAATGGACAGTTATGTGTTTCTAGGGAAATAAATCCAACAGCATAGTACTCTTTTTTCATTCTAAAAGGAACCGTTGGTCTAGCTGTTGACTTCTTAGAAAAAATGAACTTTACCAACTCCACAGCCTCTGTGAGGAGCAGTATCTGAAAATACTGAAAGTAGTTGTGAAGATGTTGAGTGTAAGTACAAAGGTTTGCACAAATTCCATTACTACCTGGAGCACACAAGAACCCTGAAAATTAGGAGATTGTGTTTTATAACAAAATAGTTTAGAGTCAATCTTAAATGTGTTTTCTCAGAAATAAGTCACTCTGAATTCTGTGAATTTACCCTTGAGAAGCAATGATTAAAATTTCAACTACTGATTTTATTTTTAAAAAATGTGTATCTTTCCCATTTCATTAAGGTCTTTGAGTGGCTTATAAAGGTACAACGAAAGTATCCGTATAAGGAACACTGAAGGCAAAACAAATAAAAACATAAGTAAAAATAGAAACATTTTAAAAACTGGGTAAATATAAGAGTCCCCCATTGTGGGGAGATGGGCGGGGACAAATTAAATAAATAAAAAATAAATAAATTTAAGTTTTAAGATTTCATCTAAACATAGAAAGAAGGATCTCCTGCAACTCCAAGTTTATTTCACCCTAGAAAAACCAGGACTTGCTGTTTGTGTTCAGAGCAAAAGGTGCCTTGATGACTTCAGAGGGTGGAATAGATTGCAGGTAATTTGGAACTAAGTGGAATAACGCTTTGTACACCAAACAGAGCACCTTCAACTGGAACTAAGCAGCCAACCACCACTTCAGCTGTTCTAGAATCTGCCAGTTGGTTGGGAATAGTCCTAAGAACATGACATAGAAAGCAATATTGACCTGTTTTTTTCTGCAAAGATATGGGATTTTGGACATGAGACATTACCGGACCGACTTTACCTGGGCTCAGAGCTGTGCAACAGTTCTTTATTTATTTGTCAAATTTATATGGCTGCCCATCTCACATGAAGTGACTGCTATTGCTGCAACAGGGATGCCCGTGAAGTCACCAAAACTGGTGGTTAGAGAACTGAAATGTGCTTTTTGTAGGTGGCCCCTAAACATGGTTCTGAAACTGCAGTTGAATGTAAAATGCAACAGCATGGATGGTGTGAGGTCCTTCTTGGAGGTGACACTTCACACTTGAAGTGTGTTCAACACTTCAAGTGTTGAAATAGTTACCCAGCTTGCTAGTGCTATCCAGGCCCAGTTAACATGCTCAACACAATGTAAAAGCCTTAAGTCTATCTAACCTTTTATAGCCCCACTACTAAGTTCTCCTTCTAAGTTAGATTTCAATTGAGCATCTTTTACAGAACCCACCATGAATCTGTTGACTGTCTGTCAACTTGTTTCTGTTCAGACTCAGAGGCAGAATCTGTCTCACTATTAAAATGTCCATTGTACACCCAATGGCGATCAACGTTAATACTTACAATTGTTAACAACTCTAATTGCCATTGTGACTGGGAGGTTACTAACCTTCTCCGGGATAACCACTCTTCATAAACCTCCAAGAAGGTGGTAATTTTTTTATTGATTGCTGTAGCTGTTAGAAGCCTTCTGATTCCTCCCTCATGTTATTAATTGTTAGCTGTTAACTGTTACAGGATTTTCTTCCAACTTTTTAAAGTTGTTATTCTTTTTTATACTCGGTTTAATATATTGCAGGTCTTTTTTTAAATTTTTGGTCTTGGACCATAAATAAAGCTTTGATTTTGATTTGAATTGAATTTATTCATATTTTTAATATTTTTATTGATTTATACAATGTTTAAAATGCCAAAGTAACTTTACCTTACCTGGAATATATTTCCCATGTTTAACCATAATGCATTTAGGAGAATTTGGAAAGTGCCATTCAGTCATTTAGTATGTAAATCAGACAATGTTTGCATTGCCTGTCTAGAGTTTAGAAGCTTCTGTCTTCCAGAGACGAGAAGTCTTAAGCATCCATATTCTAATATATTTCTTAAAATATCCACCAAATCCTCAGTTCCGAAATTCCATCATGAAGACCAGTTTTGCTAGATATGGCTCTAGCCATTCCCCACACAAACCTCTCCCCACATGAAATGCAGATGCCACTTGATGAATAGATTACCTTCTTCACAATTCAATGAGGGGATCAACTTATTTACTTTGGCATATTTCACAGAACTCACTCTCCTACCCCACAATCTTTTCCAAACCCAACTGGCACCTTGGGAATTCAAGGTGCTGGTTTTGACCTTTAAAGCCCTTCATGGCATGGGGCTGGGTTACCTGAGGGACCACCTCTCTCTGATTAAATCTGCCTGTCCCATCAGATCTGGCAGAGAAGGCATGCTGTGGGTCCCGCCTGCCAGGGAATTCCATTTGATGGGTGCCAGGAGGCGGGGCTTCTCTGCCGTGGCGCCCGCCTTGTGGAATCTCCTCCCCCCGGAAGTGAGGTCAGCTCCATCCCTCTCAACATTCCACCAGTCCCTCCAGACCTGGCTGTGTGATCAGGCCTGGGGCTCCCAGGGGGCCGGGGAGATTCTGCGATGGCTCCCTTATTGTGGTTAATACCATCCTCTCTGTTTTGTGTGTTTTTAATAGTTTTTTATTCGTAATGTTTTTTTATGTATTTATTCTTTTTAATTGTTGTATGCCACCCAGAGTCACTTTATGTGAGATGGGCGGCTATATAAATACGCTAAATAAATAAATGAACTCCCCCAGCCAGTATAAGGAATATACTGATGGTGTGTAGACTTCACCAAACAGGAGAGAAGGAAGACACTGGGATGGTTTGCTGATGCAATTCACACCTTTTGGGGTGCAAAAGCAGTTTGGGTCCACTTGAGTGGTCCCAGTGAATTGCTGCCCAGGAAGAGTTTCAAGAGAAGATGGGAATTCTGGTCCCTTGAGTCCACTGACCCCATAATACTAGAGCTATTCCAGCTTCCAAACGCTTTCTTACTTTCTGAGTGCAGAGTAAACCACCACCACTGCTCCGTAAAAATTTATATTATTTCTCTTTGCAGTTCCAAAGAAAGGAGCAGATTGGTGAAAATGGCAAGTAAGAAAATGGGAAGAGACAACTTTCTTTCTTCCATATCTCTTCCTAGAAATATTCTATAAATCCCACCATGCTATGTACAGATTACTTAATCATTAATTCCATCTAAGAGTTACTTGAAATGGAGACTTTAGTTCCCCATCTTTTATTAACTGTATTTTGAACTGCGAATAATCTTCTCTTACATAATGAACTGCTTTTAAGGGCATACCTATGCACTTCTAAAAGCACATTTGATGTGTTTCAGGTATACATCTAAAAATGTGAATGAAAGGAACCAAGGTAACCACTCTGGCTTTGAAAAAGGGACCCATCAGGGGCCTACAGCTAGTTCTGGTTCCTCTGAAGTTGCACACCTGGATCTTTCATTCTGCTGCTTGAACTGGCACTTTGATGCTTGTTACAACTGAAAGGGAAACCCCAATCAACCATGCCAGGGATTTATGACAATTGGCCAATTCTGCAATATCCCCACATCAGGCTGCACCGGCATCTATCTTCTATCTATTTCAACAGGACATTGCTCAGTACGAGACATGCAGTGAACAGGGATATTATGCACTTTAAGGTTTGAGCATAGCTTTATAATTCTTCTAACGTGGAGGAAAAATTAAACTATAAAATAATTTCTTATCGATGTAGAAATTATCTAACCAGGGATAATCTATCTCACAAAAGTTTATGCCACGATAAAATTGATATTCTCCAAGATGCATAAAAATCCTTAATACTTTGTTAATTGCTTTGAACTGATTGTGCATCCCTATCTCAAGTCAATTAATTCTGATGAAGTTGGCAAATTCTGCAGTGGCAATGCTGATCATTAGAGATGGGGGAGAAATTTAATTTTAATCAAAATAACCAAACTTACGCTGAATCAATGCACAAGTTGGATCAGTTACATAAATATCCATATTGTTCCAAGTTTGAAATGCAATTTGCGAGTCATTAAATATATGCCTAAAAGACATACATTAGATATTGGGTCTTGTACCCAAAAATGTTTTGTGTTACATAAAACTGCTTACCAAAAATAAGTATATCTTGAAGAACTGTGACAAAAATGATTTATATTAGAAAAAACATATATAGTATCTAATGTATCTATATATATATATATTGCGTACACACATGTACTGTTTTTGTTTTAATTACAAATTTCCAATAAAACAGAATGGAATGCAAGTAAGGCTTTAAAAAGAAGAAACTCAGTAAAATGAAATTATTTGTCCTTTTAACAGAGTTCAGGTAAACAGAATTAGCGAAGGAGAGGAATTAAGAGAAAAAGATAATGGCAGGACTTTGCAGAATGAAGTGTGGGCAAACAATTTTCAGGCTAATATTCATCTCTAGGACCATTTTTTTGCTTGAGCCTTGAACCTCCCTCCTTTCCTGCTCTGCTCTGCGACCTTCAGTTAAACAGTATGTGGGAAATGAACCATATTCCTCACAGCCATGGGTTTTCACTCTTCTACTACTGTTGTATTTTCTGAGTTATTTTAATAAACACTCAAAATGGTTGTAACCGGAGCAGGAATTGAACTCTGTCTCTTTTTTAGAATGGTTGGCCATTGAGAAGAACCCCAAATTATGACTGGACCTACAAATCACTCCTCCTCCTTTATTTCCCCTTCATCTTCACATATAAGTTGGAACTTCCAGCTTCACAACAACTTCAACAGAAGATATAATGAGCCAAAGAATAAAGAAGAGAACAACCTACAACATACGAAGTGCCAGTTCCTTCATCCATCATTCTGAATTGTTCCTTTTTTAAATTATGTAAAATGGAATTACCTTCATTTCTTTGATAGGGGACAAATGAAAAATATATTGGATGTGAAATATTGTACTGGCCTGGGAAATCAGATTTCAAATGAAAATCAGGAACAAATTTTTAAATCAACCACATTTTATCATCTGTCAACCAAGATACTCCACGGAACTGAAAAATAGTAAGAAAGTGTTGGTGATGGTCTTTCAACCCCTCCCTCCCGAATCTTCCTGGAAGTACTCAGCCATCATTAGGTGTAATTGTCATGTGGAGAACAACTGAATTTGGTGGGGGACAGATTGACGTTATTATCCTGATCACAACTGGGAACAATTCTACTGGGTGCAATTCTTGATATTGGCTGTTACTTTGAAGGCCCTGCTTAGCTCTAGATCTGCTTATCTGGGGACATCTTACTCCTACATTCACATCCCTCTCCAACCTGACCAAATTGGGTCACATCAGATTTTCTATCCTTTTTGAATGTCATAGAAAAACGATGGCACCTTATATTAAACGCATAATCATTTTCAGGAATTGTGTAATAGGAAATCCTTTAAACAATGTCTATTTCTTTGAGCATGAAACTAGTCTCTTTCTATTCAAATATAAACACACACACACATTGTGAGGGTAGAAGTGTCCTTCCTGCATGTATGCAAAATTGCACTGCATAGTCAAACATGAATTTGCCCCATAAGGTCCATATTGTAGACATAAATGAAATACAGATCATGTGGTAGAGAGATCATTTACACTGAATGAATATTATACATCATATCCTATCACACTATATATCACTCTATCTGTCATCTGTCATCAGATTGAAAACAACATATAAAATATTCTTCATCCAAAAAAAGACATAATCAACAGAGAACTGATGTCACAATAAAGAATCAATTTTTTTGTCAGATTGATTTGTAACAATCTGATGAGCTAATTGCAGGAACCATTTAGATAAGCAAAGTCTAATCAGGGAGTGGAGTGGGGGGGAAAAGGTGTCAAAATCTTTGACCCCACCCAAATGGTATCAATGAAGAAGTCAGAATTATTCAGTAAGCAAAACATTAAAGTTAATCTTATGTTACTAAGACTCTCCTCCTTCAATCACCTCTCTGTCCGTGGCTCCTCTGCACTTATCTGTCACACATTAGCACCCTGAGACATATTTCAACCCATTGATTCCAACCGTTTGAAGCCCAATTCACCTGTGCTGGATTGCAGATGGTACTACAGGGGAGTAGGAATTAGACACGTTGAGCCAAGGCTTTTTGAAAGCAGGCAACTTCTTCCTTGCCATCATCCGAGCACTGAAGGCAGGGGCTCGGATTAAGTGGGCTATGCTACGCACCATACATCTCAGAATCTACTGAAGATTGCATGCATCCACCCCGAACATATGCCTGTTTTCCAAGTCGGTGTGCATTCTGCTGGCTGTGAGCAATGGTTTGCATACACAGAAGCAAAACACTGGATCATTTGACGTTGGTGAAAGGAGGAAAAACAAGCTGCAAAGATGTTCACTCAAGCACTGGGAAATCCTTGGAAAACCACGGTCTCATCTGTTGGAGGCTTGTATCTAGATACGTGGTGAAATCTGTTGAGGACCAGTGCAAATGGGTATTATTCAAAACCCTGGATTGCAGCTTTGCTGAAGATCCTAAAGCTTAAATTCAACAGGTTTGAAAGGTATCATCTTAAGCTCCGCCTTCAGAAAAACTACTTTTATTTTTTAAAACAAAATTGTGCCCTAAGAAATGCAACTGGGTGCTGTGATATGTTCATGTCAGCCATACCTATTTACACCGGCAAAGGATTAGTGAACAACTTTACAAGAACAACACTAGTTCACTCAGCAGATCCATGATCTCTTTATCAGTTGCAAATGAAGAAAAACAAGGCCCCGATGCAAAGAACGTGGATGAAGAGTAACCAACACACAGCCCTAGATGAACTGAAAGCAAGCTTCCCCATCATTTCCTTCATCCTCACAAAAATACGACTGTGAATTTAAATTACAATCCATATTACCATAGTAATTGCTGTAAAATTAATTCATTGCTAAACTGTTTGAAAGTCAACCTAAGCTTTGCTGTCATTTTAAAGTAATTTAGGGTCTCTGGAACATTTTCCTTAGTGATAGTAGTCATACTGCCATAGATGGCTGCAATTATGTTTACGAAAATATCATTGAAAATGCAAAATCATTTACAAGTGGAACTATGTTCTTAATTGAGGAAATGCCCATACCTAAAAAAATGTTAACACATGAATTAAGTATTTTCAGTTCATCTGAAAACAATCAACCAAGCCTTCAGCGCTGGTGTTTTTCTTTTCTTGATAATAGTTCTTCACTAATACTAGTTCCTTCACTGTCATCCGATTAATCTTTTTACTGAACTTGGGCTATCAGTTTGGAAGAAAAAGGATATTCACATAGCTGAGAAAACAGTGGGTGCTACTGACAAATAACATAAATAGTTCAAAGTGAGCATTAAACCAACGTGCTAATTATTTCTTTCCATAATTAGTTCAAATATCTGATCATGTAAGCAAGATCACATTCTTCTCCGCCCTCCATGTTCCCCAAGGAGTTCACAAGGTATGCAGTATTTTGTAAGAACAAGTAATTTTCATCTGCAGAAACACATATAAAGAGAGCATTTTAGAAACAGAAAAAAAAAGAAATAAAAGGGTTTTCTTCACCGTACATACAAAATACATTAGTATTTTATCAGTTATAGCATGATTTCTACATTCCTTGCATGTTTCATCCTAAATATGGTCAGTTAATGGTTACCTACACAGATCCAGATAAATTGTGTGAAAATACTTAATACAGTTGCAGTATTTTATGAAACAAAGTGTGTTCAGGTCTTTTTGATGGGAGAATATTGAAAGCTTCATGGCAGAGCAGAGCAAAATATAAATATTCAAAATATTTCTGTAGAATTTCAATTTACTTAAAAGTCTCCATGTACAAGAAAAGGAAAAAGAGGGTTGATCTTAACAGCAGGAACGAGAAAAGTCAGGCAATCAATGTTTATTTATATCTATTCTCAGAAACATAAAACAGATGCGTTAGGAAAAAATAATTTTCCTTAGAAGAAATCCATGTGAAATTGTGAGGCTTGGTATAGGATTAATCTGTCAACCTAGAAAAGCTTGGGTGCCTACGCTTACAGTGACATACTTTAATTAAAATATAGTTAAAAATATTAATGCTGACTCTGTTCATAATTCTGCTCTTTGGGGCAGTATGCAACAAAATCAATAAAACTATATAAGCTCATTTCTTTCCAAACATGTGTAATGAAGGAAAATCCAAATAAGAATCTAACTTGATGTATTCCCTCGATTCTTCGGTTAAAATTTAGATTTGTATTTGAAATCCTTGGAAGTTTACAGGGTAAAACCTTCCGACAGTATCCATAAACCTTCTGGGACCAAATCCCATTATGTGCAGTTCAGGGAAAGGGGTAAACACTACCAGGGAGAAATACAAATTGCACTTATTTCCCATTTAGCCAATGTCACAAAAGTTCACCATTTAGAATTATAACCAGTTAGAACTTCTTCTTGGAGGTCAAGTACTGTGTGAACCATGTCAGCTCACTGATGACATCATATCACATCTATCAGTTCACCTAAGAGGGCCATCGCCATCTGCTCCGCCAACTATAATAACTCATTAGATAGATTCAGAGGAAACAGCCTGTACCTGATACTGTTATCTCATTGCTAGCCCGCCTCCTGAGATAACCGTTCCGGTACTGTCTGGGGTGGTAAAGCTGTCTGTCCTCTCACCCTGAGCAAATAATTTTTTGCTGCTGCTGTTGTTGTTGTTGTTATTGCTAAATTTCAATATTTATTATAAGTAGGTTGGACCTGATCATGTTTACTCTAGGTTACAGGGAATTAAGGAAGATTTCCTTCTGCTACTCCCTCGCAATTTAATGAAGCAATGAGACATCCAGGAGGTTTCATAAATCCCATAAATTGAAACCTCTTTCTTTGCCCTAAGCAAGGACTTGCCCCCAGCCATATTCCCCATATTAACGGGGAGAAAACATGAAAACAACAGCACCCAGAGCCAGAAGATCTTAAGGATTTCAAGGGAAATTCTGCCTTACCATAATACTCCATATACATGCACAATGGCCATAAAATAATAACACAAATAATCTTTAATGTAATATATTGTATTGGATTTTAATGGAAATGACACACCATATATACACTTCCATACAGCGCATGCACACATGCGTGCACACCCACACACACACACACACAGTTGCTTTCTATTCAATGTTGCTCTCTTTCAGTTAGATACAAACCCAACTGGCATAAATGGAGTTGAATAGGGTGATAGCTTAGTTTGATCGCACCCTAAAATTGAGAGCATCAGCTGTGGAAGTACATATGACCTAATCAAAATCATTCTAATGCTCCCTTAGTACCTCAAACATGGTTTTCTGAAGAAAGGGCAATATTTGTTTTGCATTATAGAGAAATTTATCTTCTGCTCCTTCCTTTGGCTTGCTGTTTATTCCAGCTTACACTGTGATCAACATTGTACTAAAATAAAGTCAACTACAACAGCCGCTCTCTGCCCATCAAAACTCACAGACGTCTGCCAAGCACTTGTAACAGCTGGTGTTACATTAATTAGTTTAAACTATTTATTTCATCCATCTCCAGAGCAGATTGAGCAAAAACATTGTAGATTATTCTAGCATCTGTAAGTGCCCTGCAAGCATTAACCAACCAAAGTTAGAATATTAGTAGTTTGTTTAAAATATATGTGATTACAGACTCTCTGTGGGCAATGGCACTCATAATGAAAGAAATAAAAAAAGGTTTAAATAACTGAAAATCTTTTTCCTAAAGCTCTATATTTGTATTAGTCTTTCATTCATATACCATTACTTTGTCATCAAGAATATTCTTTCATAAATTATTATAATAATTCCTGGCACCATAACCAATAGCTATACACTATTCTCTGTCTGTGAGTCTTTAAATTTATCATTCGCTTTATGTCTCTTGGAATTCAACCCAACCAATATCGATCAACATTATTTTAGGAAACGGCTGTACAAAACTCTCAGTTAAAATTACTTTTTACTCAACTACTTCTTTGTAGCTACCAGGATAAATCTTTTGCTATGCAGATGCAGAGGTAACATAAGCCAATGTACACACACACACACACACACACACATACACACCCCTCACATACAGTACAATTGCTTTTTTAAAATGTAATCATATCATACATGCAGAACAAAGCCAGCAGATCCAATAATTTGGGTTAATATCAGCTTTTACATCCATTTTTGACCTTATTGAAGACTGGAACATTTGGCGGGTTCGAAGCCAAGGTTAAAAACACAACAAAACATTGTTTTACCTAGAACCATAATAACAATACTTGCATTGTTGCAGAATCCAGACCCAGAAAAGATGTTACATTCTAAGGTACACACTGAATTTTGGGTTAGCAGCATCGCTACTTTTGTGAAAATGCAATAATTGTGGTATGTGATACCCTGACGTCAAAAAAAGACACTTACCAGTTTCAGGGTAGCTTCAAACAAGCCTCAGCCATCAGTGCAAGAACACGTGAACGTATTAGGCAATGCACATTCTCAGAGAGCGCCTCTCCAAGACATGACTAGTGTTGTACAACCAGCTGCAGAACAAATACTTAAAATAGCGGCTAAATCTCCTATCAACTGTCTGGTGTCATAAGAGCATGCTGCATGATGATTTATTACCAAGATATTTAATAGATTC
Source organism: Python bivittatus (assembly GCF_059951505.1). Classification (NCBI taxonomy): domain Eukaryota; kingdom Metazoa; phylum Chordata; class Lepidosauria; order Squamata; family Pythonidae; genus Python; species Python bivittatus. The sequence continues at coordinate 18,551,911 of NW_028277053.1, forward strand.
ATGAAGAGGTAGTCACTCTCCAATCCTATTACAGAAGTCGTAAGCGGAATTCTTTAAAGCTCGATGGACACCTATGTATGACTTATCAACTAAATGTAAGATAAAGCGTATATAGTGAATTGTTTAGATTTTGCACGCCATCTTTCTACCAAAAAAGATGCAGGTGATGTTAAAAAGATTTCTGTCTTCAAGGAGGATCACAGTATTTACCCAGCGATGAGTAAACGTTTTGAGTTCTCTTGCATTCGTGCCAAGACATAGCACAATCTGGATCTTTGTTCCTCGTTCTACTTAATAGTTGGGAGATACCGCTAGAAGCAGTCCTCAGGAGATCTGACCCGTGTCATCAGGGTCAGCGATGACCCAGCTGTAGGTCTCTCTTATTTCTCAATCACAAGAAACTCTATAAGGTTTGACACAGAATTTGAATCTGGGATGGACACAAGTCTGGAACCTGGTAAGATGAAAATATGTGGCCGATATTTGGGGAGCTTAAAAGATGAAATGGATGTCTTAAGCCCTGTACACACACACACACACACACACACACAGACATAAAAACAACAACAACAACAACAACAAAACCCTGCATATCGTACAGAAGGATAGAATAATGATGACAAGGAATTCCTCATACAGAGAGACACAGCAGTAAAAGAATTCAGGAAATAAAAACGATTTGATTTAAAATAAAATCTACCTCAAAAACGAAGCACAAAATAAGATAGTGCCTAGTGAAGTGAAGGCAGCATTTCCTATACACTAAGTCATAAGAAGCCACGTTCTATAAGAAGAAACAGTGCTTGGAACTTTACTTTTCCTAACATCAAGGAAGCGGGAGTTTAAAAGGATAGAGAGTTTAAAAGGATGTCAAAGCCTAAGTGTCTGTAAGAAACCACCACAGTATCATGTGTGACATGACATCATAATACAAATGATGCATGTTACACAATTCACATCATTTGCATGATGGTGCCATGTTGCATGTGATGTCATGTTTCCCCATGGACACCCTTCCTGGGAAGATGGCTTGAAAGAATGAGCATTTCTTGGAAGAAATCAGGAAAGCACCCTGGTGTTTTCTATAAATAGGAGAGGACAAGAAAGCTGTGCTGGAGTGTGTCTGCTTCTTCGGCAGTCCACTGAAGAGGCTAATCACTCATGAATCTTCAAGAAGGTCCAGACCTTGTAAGAGATGCGGCTTCATGTTTGAAAGGCACCAAGTGCCACCTTATTCAGCTTCTCATCCACATCTAACGGAGATCCTAATATGGGTTCATCATTATTTTCTTATGAATTTCTTCTTTTTATTTAGTCTTCTATAACATTTCTCAATAGAGGACCATATTGAACATATCTGAACTTTGGATTTCCAGAGCCAGTAGAATGGGCACAGATGGATAAATAGGTCTACTAAGTATAATCTAAAATCACAATGCTATGGTAACTCTCTTTCATGGAAAATAAGAATAAAGTCTGAATAATTGATGAATCCCAAACAAAGGTGAATCATTGTCTCTTTAATAACTCCATTGCTTAAAAGTTGTGAATAAATAAATAAAACGAATGTTGGGGTATATATACTCTAACCCTTATCAACTCCTTCTCTTTGACTCAGATTTTCACTATTACTTTGCATGTATTATAAATCTAGAGCACCGAGCATGCAGGATGTCTACCTTGTTCAAAGAAAGATCCTGTAGAATGAATTCAGGATATAAATGTAAAGCATTTACAGATTTAAAAAGTTGGCAAGGAAAATGGAAATTGGCTACTAATGGACAGACTTAGACAAATGGACAGAGAAGTTGTGATCTTTAGCTCTTTCAAAAGAAAAGTAAGCCATCTTACTTTTATTACATAGTGGATCCCAGTTTACACTGACATGTTGGTTGATATTTGGCTTCCTATGTATCACTCTACCTGCAAAAAGGTTCTTTAGAACATGTGTAGGCACACGTATTCTACAGGATGAACCTACTGATGAAAGAGCTGAAAAGCATTGCAATTTTCCTACAGGAATCTTGTTGTCTTACGAGAGAGAGAGCCTTCCACAATCTTACCAGAAGCGAAGAACTGGATGTGAGCTTAAACTCCACTAGATGTAAGAGAACCCAAATTATTTAGTTCAAAGGAAGCAATCGTTTTAATGATTGACTACATGCTATATTCCATGTGATGTGTGACATCAGAGGTCAACAAATCCAAAGATGTTTTCAATATCCTTGCTTTTTGTGACCAAGATAAAGGGGGGTTCCTGATAAGCAGCTTGTTCCTCCCACACATCCCCTTAAAAGATCTCCTTTTAGGAGGAGGACGTGCCTAGAAACGCTCGTCCCTCAATAAAATGATACAAATGAAACCTTCGAAAATATTGATTTTTAAGATATTTCAGCTCCAAATCGAATTTTAGCTTTGTCCTATGTAGCTTAAATATTCATGATGCCTGTCCCCTGAATGGTTATATCTGTTGTGGCGAACTGCCAAGGTAGACCTTCCACTTCCTTTCTCCACCACATCTGCCTTTCTTCTTGGATCCTCTTTTCTGCCACCAGAAAGTTAATTGTGGAACTTTTGTCACGGTCCCCTTTGTTCCTGCTGAAGTCACTTTGTCTGTCTCTCCTACAGCTAAGGACACCAAATTCTAAAACCTGGCAAGAATGCATATGTTTATTTCACCACTGCATTGCAATTACTGAATGCCACTTAATTACAGCAACAGATGCTCGAGTGTAGGAACCAGAAAAATCAAACGCCTCATTTCCAGGTTATTTTTTTCCATTGCTTCTGCCAACAGCAGATGTGTGAGCCTCTTGTGCTCTGGCGTAAATACTTATCAAATCCTAACAGGTCACCTATGTCACAAACAACATTTCAGATGCAACTGTTTCACCTGATAATAGGCTCTGAAAATAAAACTGTGAGCTGTAAATACAATGCATTCGGAATGAAATGCCATAATGTGAAATTGCTTTTTCTCCAGCTACATAAGAAGTCCTTGACAGTTTTTGTCAGTGATAAATCACCGACCCATTAATTGTCTCCTCTCTCATTGTGAGGTGAGCTGCTAAAAGGGGAGTCAACAGAAATGACTTAAAGGACAAATTTTGGCAAAAAAGACAATGAAGAAATCTGTCATTGCTCTGCCTCCAATAAACTGTCATGGAAAAATCAAAATATATGTAACTGAAATGTTTATGTCTTTTTTAGAAAGGTTATCGGATGATACATTTATGATTTTTTTTTTAAAAAGCAGAGCTGAGAGTCTCTGAAGTTGATAACTTTTAAAAGATACTGCTCCCCATCCTTCCTTTCTAATCTATGCAAATGTTGTTAAAGTTAATAATATATTAATATTCATGTTGGAGAAGTCAGACTAGTGCTTTTCCAGGGTTCATGATTAATATTAACAATATTTAGGGGGAAATGAAGAATCCATAACATTTCCTCATTACAATGAAGTGAGGACAGTATATTTATATTCCATATGCTTATTTTTTTCAGGGCGTCCTGGGCTGAGATTTCGACCATGAGGTCTGCAGGAAAAGGACTTGCCTCACATTTGTCAAAAGTGTCCCTTGACAAGTAGGAAGCCATTCTTTCTGTCCTCCATTTTCAGACGTGTGTTGATACCTTGGCCTCACTGTTTTCAATGAGCTCCTGAATACCATTAGACATGTTTAAATGGCCTATTAATAGGTATGCATTGATAAACACACACAACCAACACAACATGAGCTCCAAGTCCTGAAAGGACCACCCAAAAACTAGAGTGTAGCCTTTGGTGAACTTCCAAAATTGATACTACACTGAATGTCAAGAGAAACTATTAAATTTGTGGCTTGACTGTAATTATATGAACCTCACAGAATCAAATTTAAATGTAAATCACATCAAATCAAAATAGTTTTTTGTTTTTTTTTAATTAAATTTTGGAGTATTTCACCAGCCATGCCATTCTAAGGCCAAATCCAGCCCTTAGCCCAGTGGCAAATCCTCGATTCAAACATCCTGAAATAAAACTGGGGACTAATATTGCTATTCACTTTCTGTATTTCAGGATGCTTCATCTCCACCTCAGCATCTAAGGGGGGTTATGGAACACAATCTGTCTGGCTGATTAATATGTTGCATGAAAGACCGAACTCTATATTTCAAAGATCGGTTGAACTTGACATAACATAAAAAGTGCGAAGATAGTCTCTTCTCTTTCCCAGGTGAAAGGTTTACTCTTTGTGGGTGACTGTCCTGCCCCTCTTTGGCCCCAGGGCCAGAGAGGAGGAGATGGTGGAGTAGTACAGACTCTGAACCACAAAAGATGGTTCACCCTTCCTCTTACACGGCCTCTGCTTAGTCTTCCAGCACACTGTGGCTATCCCACCTCTCTACCTAAAAAGGCTCAAGATTACATACAAATTAGATAGAAACATAAGCCAATCACAGAATTAATTATGTGAACCTTGGTCAGTCTAAAACTCTAAGAATTGTAGAGGAATAATATACGATGTGGCCGTCAGGATGTTATCCATATGGAAATACGCTTGCACACCCAATAATGAGCATGGATTTTTAGTCCAAAGTTGTAACTATTCTAAGTAATGACAGAAGAAAGAAAACCAAGCCCCTCACTTTTAATAAAATATCTATTTTTTTATATGAATACTTAGAGTTTAAATATATTCTGTCTTTAGACAGATATAAAACTATTTAATTTTCCATTGGCCATGCTATCACTTTCTTCATTATTTGACACATTAAGCTGAGAGATTAAGTACTGTTTTTTTCAAGTCTTTATATGAAAAAAAAAACAATGTAATTTTCATGATACTGTTTCAAAAGTAAAGCAGAGCATGACTTAAATGTGTTTGGTATTCATAATATTAAAGGGCTTTCAGATGCATTTATCTCGACACCCCATGAATTTGCTTGTGTCCATAAAATTTGTCCAAGGAATATTTATTTCTGGAATTCATTATTCAGGTTTTTTGGTATTACTTTCCAGTTTGAGGATTAATCCTTGGAAAATGATTACCCGTGGTCCAAAAATATAGTAAGACATGTCACCTCTGTTTTGACATCTGCACAGCTCCATATTCTGTACTGGGAAAAGAAAGACAGTGTGCAAAGATTTGTGCTAGAAATATGATTTAGGCAGAGCACCCACTAGTAAGAAACAAGGGTACGAGAATCTGAAAACTTTCAAAACCTTCTGATACGGTCTTGTCCTACAGCCACTTATACTACATCTCTTCCATGCAAATGAATGCACTTTGTCTACCCGTCTGAATGTCTCTTAGATGTCTGTGATGGAGAAGAAAAAGAGGAGTGAAGTTTTCTGTGCTGCTTTTTTGGTGATGAGCCAGTTTCAGAGCTCGCTGTGAGCATATGGAGATCGCATATTTGCAAGTCCATCTCTGGAGGATTGCAAAAGGCCCTTAGCTTGTGAAAAACAGCAATGTTATTTTTTTTTTTAACGTTCCCTATATTTAGAGATTAAATCGCTCACTGCACAAACCCATTTGGAGCAGGCGAGAAGGTGAAAAGGATAATCAGTACAGTCACTGGTCCGTGTTTCCTAAACGCTTTTGAAAACATTACTGTGCGCAGGCATAAAATTAGCGGCAGGACCTTAAAAAGGCTGGCATTTAGCATGACTTTTTGGAAAGTGACACCCTCATTTTTTTCTTGTAGGATATCATTAAATTTCAATCGCCCCATGGCAGCTCCTTTCCATTAATAACCAATTCCCTGTGTCACTTTGGCTGTTCTTTGAAATAATGAGCCTTCGCTTCGCTTTAATAAATTTAAACATATTCTCAAGGCCAGAGAAGATAGGAAACCGCAGATGGGCTGAGAAAAACACGATTCATAAATCCTTAACTGCCTGAGATCGTTGAGAGCAAAACAAAGTAACACTCGTAAAATATTAAACAAACCCAGCTGTATAAGTGAAGCTTCATTAACAAAAATGGACTATTTACGGCCTTCCACAGAGCCTGTGGGTGAAAGGAAAAAGTAATCTTTAGAAAAACACTGTCATCCTCATTTTGATTCCCTAATGAACTGATGGCAGGACCGATAGACTCCTCTTGCAAAGTTGGGTGCAGAAAAGAGTTGGGGGCTCGATTCTGCAGGAAGCAAATCTCAGCCTGTAAATAACACCAACTGCTTTGCCACACACACACATTAGAACAGGCCCATTTCTTCCTCCAGCTCAACCCCCCAGTCTCCTTCTGGGCTTACAAGCTTATGACAAACTTGGTTTGAGTAACAGGAGGACTCTTGCACATTCTGAAGGACCAGCAATGGCTAGAAAAATCTCCCCACACCGAATGTTTTTGGTAGGAGAAGCTGGACAACTTATTCTAAAATGCTGGGTTTGGTGTGAGAGTGTAATTATGACTATGCGCATGCAAGCAGTTTAAGGGTATGTTTACTAGGTGCAGAAAAATAACCAATTCCATCCTTCACTGGTATTTAACTGAGAGGATATAGTATTTTCAGGAAGACAATAAGGTTGGGTCTAGAACTTGGGTCTCCTGCCCTTAGTTCCGCACCTTCATCACTATACTACATTTGCTCTTGGGCTGGGGGGGGCGGGGGATTGGTCCAAAGTCCTTTGGAGATCCTTCATGGTGGGAGGGTGGGGTGGGGATTCAAAGCTGGCTTCCCCCAACTCCTAGTCCAGCATCTACACCACCACACTACTGTGGGTCTTGGACCAAGATGGAGGGCCAGTCGGCTCAGAATGACCCAGGGAGCTTACGTGGCTGAGGATTGACTATTCAGTGTCCTACTTATAGTCCAACATTTTCATCACTACACCATACTTGCTCTTTGGGTAAGAAAGAGGGACTGTTCAGCTTCCATGCCTAAGGACTGGGGTCTCCACTCCTAGTCCAGCTCCTTAACCATTACACCACGCTAGCTTTCCTAGATAGGTAGACAGACAGCACCATATGCATCTATGCTGAGTAAACATTTCTTCTTTTTCTGCATTGTGATCTTTTTTCTCCCAGGTAGAGATGAGAAATACACTTAATAGGAACCTTTCTACACATTTACAGAATTGCACAAATATGTCACATCTGCACTTTTTGGAATTTTGCACTGCATTCCATATCTTTAAAAAGTGCACACTACGTATCTATATATCCATCTACGTATCTATATATCCATCTCTCTCTCTATCTGGAAAAGTGTGCACAGAAATTAATATTATAAATTGATGACAAGAGGATGCCCTCCTAAACTGAAATTATAAATAAATCATTGTATAAATGTGCATGAAAAAATGGTATTTTCTGAAATTTACAAAACTGAGAAATTAAGCAAAACCAACCCAGCAAGTTGATCTATCTGTCTTACTCCTGACAAAATTTGGTTTTCTCATTGCCCAATTTCTTTTTTGACCATTAGTTTGAATTTTCCATTTTCCCACCTGTGATTCTTCTTTATCTTTCAAATAGGAACAATGATTTCTCTATAGTTTTAGCCTAATTATGGTCAATCTATCATGCAAATATGCTTTCCCAGATAACATGTGCAAATAATCGTCGCTATACTTTTATAAAAGTATAGAATGTGCAAAGACTGGAAAATTATACCTTAGGAGATGTATTATTTGTAAGGAATATCGTATGATCATCTATACTGTGCAGATTCATAGTCTGAAAATAACTTTGCAGGGTCTGGATTCCTTAAATCTAGCTTTCATTAATGATCTGCACCAAACTCTCTACTTAGAAACCTGATTATCTCTGGGGCAAAAGCATTTGATTTGATCCCATTTTTAACCACAGAGGAATGCAGAGGAACCATGAGAGTTCAGGAAGCCATGCCAGCAGTGGTATAATGCTATTTCTTTGGACTTGCCCCATAATGGGACAACACCTGGGCACCTATGTGATTGGAGCCAAACTGGAGAAGTTCAGCCAGATCACTGAAGAGAGAAACCACTGATTACTGTTGGTTTCTAAAGGCTTGTAGGTGATTTCTTATTATTTACTGAATGACTGATTTGTTTAACCATCTTTTTCAGTTTCCTACGTAATTCTAAATTGTAAGGAAAACAACATTTACTCTGATTTTTAAGGATACCGATAAAGATGAAGGAAATAGAACTAAGTTTCAGATTTCTTCAAGGAACTCTTTAGGTCCTTGAAACCTTTTTGTTATTTTTCTCCCTGTTCTCTTTTAGTTTCCCCTTTCAAATTTCCATGCTGCCTTTTATCAGCTAATACGTGAAAGAATTGTAATGTGGAGCATGTACACAATCTTTGCCACTGGGCCCTCATAAATCTTGCCAGTTCCCAGTGAACAACACCAAATTTTTGCAGCTGAGGAACATTTGGTCTGCCTTAAATTAACATATCTCAGCAGTCAAAAGTCATTAAGCTTTGCCAATGATTTGAAACCATTTTTCCATTTCAAAAGCGGCACTGGTTGTTACTTATTCCAGTCCTCCCCCAGCCGAAGGAGATGCAACGGAACAAAAGCAATGGGAAGGAGAACGGGTTACTAATGGAAAGAAAAAAGACAAAAAGAAGACAAAAGGCATTCAGCTACTTTTAGCTTCTCCCAATTAGAATATCTTTAAGGGGAAGAAAGTTACATTCAAGATCAAATAATAATTCAGTTCAGTCCATAGTAATTTCAGCTGCAAATTACGTGACTCTATGCACAAGGGGAATAACTACAGGTGTAGTGCAAAGCCTGTGAGACATTAGCCTGCAATACTTGAAAAAAAGGTGGCTGCAATAGTTCTGAAGAATTCATGTGCCTGGGAGTACATTTCCTTCAAAGCATGCATCGTTATGATCCTAAAGTGCTCTTTGGAACTTCAAAACCCCTCCAGACGTCACTCCTGGGTTTTGGAGGCCCAACAGTTGAAAACTGGTGGCATAAGAAACATACAAAAACTGCCACGTAAGCTGTAAAATAGGCCTGCATAAAGACTTTCCCACCCCAACTGTAACCTCTCGGTTTCACTCACGTGCATGAGATCCCCACCACCACCACTTTGCATCCTGACTCTGCATCTTCTCCCCATCAAAAAGTTAAACACGGTCCCCAAGTCACCAATGGTTTCCCAGGCAGTTCTTGGAAGAGATCCCTGCAGAAATTTCTGCTCCTCGAGATGAGTTCCCTTCCCCTGATGGAAGAGAAGCTTTTCAGAAAGGGGAGCAGCCACAGGAAAAAACGTTCTTGTAAACTCTGAGCTGTAGCTCATTGATGAATAAATAAATCAAATATTGCAAACAGAAAATGTTGCGGCTGAGAGGCAAAGAGAAAAGGGTGTTTGTGTATGTGTTTAAATAGGTGAGAATTAACATCCTAATATTGTGTTTCATATGTGCCTTGAACCAAGAACATTCACATCTGATCTGCAATGATATCCCCTAATATTTTTATAGGTTAGCCTTTAAATGTTGTTTTAGCAGCTGTAATTATCAATGTACTTTGAAACTTTTTAATCTTCATATGACATATTTTAATATATTTATAGTCTGCTTCTCCATGGCTGCAATCTAAAAATATACACATACAAGACCAGATACATACGATTCATTATCTATCTTCAACTTTTTGGAAATAATGTGCAACAGAATGAAATACATATTTAAAAAGCTTAGTGGTATTTCAGGAGCTTTATGTAAACATTTGCAATTAATTTATGATTAATCAATTTGTTGTGGATGTTTGGATTAAGCTGAAGATAGAAGTGATAACTACCTCTCATGATGGGTGGACCTCTTGGGAATCTGGAGTAGGGTGAGGAGAAGCGATGAACACGTGCATGGCAAGACCACCGCACAGTGAACATGCATTAATGCAATTCACAGATATGACTAAGGCAATTTGCATAATTTCATTGGTGCAATGATGTCATGCATGTGATGTCACGGTGGCTTCCACTAGATGCCATGTTCAGGATAATCAAAATGGAAGAACTAAAACCGACTCTTTCATTTTCATCCCTAGTCAATCCAGCTTTAAAACAGTGTTTCCAATCAGCAGCTTCACCAACCAAACTTTCCCTCTTTGTGTCGTCCCATTAATATCAGAAATAAATATGGATGGTCAGAGGTTTTAAAATATAGTGAACACATACACTGAGCTTTTCTTCTTCTGTCGTTTCTCATGAGACTAAGATGTGAATGGCATTCATTTCCACAGATGGATGTCATACCCAGAAGAGGAGCTAAGTCGAATTACTAGAAGGGAGAGATAGTTGTAGATTTATTGAAACTTGCCGAGAATCGATCTAGTGCATAAATATAAGATATGTACAAGTGTTGGGGAAGGATGAGGCTACAGCCTAGCAAGATGGTAAGTTGATGTGTGGGAGAGCATTGCCCTGGGGCATTGTGAGTTTTTACTGAGATTGTTTGGGGATTTCAGAGTTTTTATTGCTTTAATAGAAGAGATTATATCTAGCAACTGTAATATATGTAGAATTGTGAATGTATGTAGAACTGTGACGTTCTTGGTGCTTTCTGAGCTTGGTTGTTTTTATTGTGTTGTGAGCTGCCCAATGTGGATTTTAAAAACCATTTTATTAGACATGCCATATGGAGAATGTGGACTAGATATAAACCCAGGCTGTGCCTGAAAACACCCCTGTGGATCTCAGCACAAGAAGCATTCTATAGAAAAGAAATGGCAGGCAAAGATAAATGGTTAACGTAACAGGAATTATTGGAAAATCATCAAGGGGAATATAAAATTAAATCAAGAGAGTAACTAATGGCAGAAGGATATAGTTGTCAATGGTTTTCCCATTTACAGTTTTCAGAAAGATTTAAAGTGGATTAAAAGACTTATGGTATGAAGCAAAGTACAACAGAATTTGAAGTACAATTGCGCACCATGAAGATGAAATTGCTAAAATGTATAAACCTTTGTTGAAATTTGAAACAGAAGAAGCATGGGTTAAAGAATGTATGATAAAGTGGGTTAAGAATTTTGGTTATAATATACAGATGGATCAATGGGAAAATATGTGGCCAAAAGGGTTGACATTTACATTATGTTATGATCTTACAGATCATTTTTATAAAATGATATATTATTGGTACATGATGCTAGACAAATTATCTAGAATGTATAAATGCATTTCAAATGTATGTTGGAAATACGAACAACATGAAGAGACATTTTATCATACTTGGTGGACATGTAAGAACACTAAAAAAATGTGAATTCAAATTCAGGGGATTTTAAAGATTAATATTCAATTGAAGCCAGAACTTTTCCTTTTAGGACTAATGGATAAACAGTTAGAAAAAAAGCCATGGAATATTATTTTAATACATGATCACTGCAGCGAGATTACGATATGCCCAAAGATGGAAAGATTTGGCCTTACCCACCATGGAGGAATGGTTGGTGAACTGACAGAACTTGCTGAGATGGACTAATTGACTTCTTTGATTAGAGAAAGGACAATATCTACATTTATTGGGGACTGGAAACCCCTTATGGATTTTTTTGTGTAAAAATTAAAAAAAAACTTGTGATTTATGGTTTTGATTATTAGACAGGATAGATTATAGAAAGAAGAGAGTCATGATGTAACTTTAGAGAGAGAGGTTAAAATATAATTGTACTTATAACTGCTGTGAAGAATATTGGAAGCTATTTTATACGTTTATATCTTTCTTTATATCTTTTTCTTTTTTCTACTTTTTTTTATTGCACTTTTAGCTTTTTCTGTTATTTCTCTCTGTTTCATTTTCTCTGCTCTGATTTAGTTTGCATTATTCTTATTATTGCTCTTAAAACAGTTAATAAAAATTATATATATTTAAAAAAAAAAAACATACAAAGCCAGCCTCAGTCTGGCACAGAATAAGAATCGTAAGGAATGTCTGTGTCTTTATAAATCAATAACTAACAGTCACTGAAGGTATTATTATGACTTATTTTTAAATATGTTTTATTAGATAAAAGCTATTTGCAATGGTGAGTGCAATCAGAAAAACAGAAAATTTCATTTGCTTTTCTAAATAGTAAACTATTTGAAAAAGTAGTGAGTGATGTGACTTTATTCATGAGATGAATGAAATAATATATTTAATAGAACTGCCAATGCATATTTAATTTACACCATGATTTAACTTCCAGAGCTTGAATCCTGAACCATCAGTAAAAAAAAATCAATCTTGAAAATTGAATTAAATTAAATTAAAATATGGAAATTAAATATATATTATGTAAAACTTCTTCCTTTGAAAACAAACATCTCTGCTGACGATACACAGCTCTGTATGTCCATCAGGTCCAACAGGAGATATGGTAGAAGGAACTATTTCTTACTTTAGTTCTCTAAGAAACCACTTTGAGTCTGTTTGGACTCAGGTGGTAGATAATTTGCAGAAATAGATAAATAAAAAACCTATTCCTATCTTTCACCAAGGAAAGGTAGGTTTAAAACAACCACCAGCACCACTTGAAGCAATTCAATAGATTTTACTAATCACTTGGAAGGGCAAGGTCAAAACCTTTCTCAAGAATGGGAGTGGGAGGTTCGGTTTGTTATAGTACTTGCAATACCTTGGTGGCAAGTAGTCTGAAGTTTTCTGAGATACTCCATCCATGTTATCATTTGAAAGTATTGTCATCACTTGGTTTAGCAAGTATTGGCTACGCAGCTCCTTTGCTTTGCACATGACCACTGAAAGGCCGTATTATTGAGCACTGTCTGAAATATGTGTGGCTGTTATTTTTGAGTTTGACTCAGTTGTAAAATCTGTGTTTAATTGGTTCAGTTTGATTTTATATGTATCAGATGGAATTTCTGTAATTATGGTATCTCTTTGACTTGTACTGCACTTTGGTAAAGGTGAGATAGATAGATAGATAGATAGATAGATAGATAGATAGATAGATAGATAGATAGATAGATATAAATAGATAGAATTCTATCATGCATGGTATCCCCATTGGCCATCAAAACTAATCTCTTTATATACTATAACATAAAGGACTGTTATTTTTCCAGTACACAGAACAGGAGATATATTAAGAAATCTACAGGACTTCAGCAACTAAAAATTGAAATCATCCCTGCGTGGATCTCCCTCAGAGCTTCATCAGCTGACAATCATACAATCCATAATGGATGACGTGCTGAACAGTCAGAAGAGAAGACCATCTGAAGTGAGCCAAAGCTCTGAAAAACTCACTTGTGCTGAGCTTTTATAAGAAGGTTTGGTTTTGTTCTACTCACAATGTGCCATGTTCTATCAATGGGAAGACTCAAAATAAGTAGGGAAATTATTAAGTAGATTTCAAGATCCATGGAGGGCTAAAAGTTATGTGGCAGTGAAGAAATTATGGCCAGGCTAAGAAGAACCTGGGGACTGGAGAACACAATGCGCTGGAGAAAAGATTAAATTATGGACTGTGATTGTACAGCAAAATCAGATGCTATAAAATGAGTGGCTTGTAAATTCTCTATCTAATTTCAACCTATTCATTTCTCAATATGTTGGGTAACATCTTCCCACATGGAGCAAAATGCTGGGTTGGGCCTGGATTGTAGAAGCTGGAACAGGGCATTAAGACTCCTCTTCTTTATCAGAATCACTCTTATACCCTCTGCTACTGCATTGTTAGGAATATTTTTAATTATGAAAATACTGTTTCATCATCTCCCAATGTCTTCATTTAAATATTTTTCATATAATCTCCACAGCAAATATATTGGCCTTTTATGTTTCTTACTGGTTAAGATGCTAATTTAACACTTGGTTAAAAACATCTTTATATAGGATGAAAGTTACTGTAATTAAAATTCTATTCTGTAGGAGGCACTACACTAATATTGTATCTTTATATGACTTAGGAACAGCAGACTATACCTTTTTTTATTAAATATTTTACAGAGACCACACACAGATGGCTGGGTCAGGAAATTAGACATCTTATCTTGAGGTCTGTTAAAAAGGACCAATAACCTAAGCCTCCGACACTCAGTGTGATAACTGCTTTTACAAAATGAATTTTTGACTTTTTCACAGCTTAGCTACAAGTAGACACTATCAGTAGAACTGCATTTCCCTGCAATATGATGGGAAGGAAAAGATTTCAACACCTGACAGGAGAAAATGAACAGCTGATAAACCATCTTTGAAATGCTCTCTCGGGGCAACACATCCCTCGGTCAAGGATTTGCATTTTTATTATTGTTGACTTTTGTGATGGGACGGATGGTCAGCTAAACATACAATAAGTTGAAATAACACCAATTATAAGTTCACCATTCTCTGGTCTAGAGATGAGAAAAATAATCCAAATTTGTAGGAGAAAGGGGGGGAAAGCTTTGAAAATTCATATCCATATCTACCTTCACAGTTTTGACTCCAAAAACATTAAAAATTGTGTGCATTTCACTGCCTAGAAATATTGTCCCTAGTTAAGATGGAATTATGGTATAAGAGTGAGACTGGTATACGTGCTTTAATTTTTACATCATAGGATAGGATTAAGGATTTTCTCTTCTCACTTGTTACTCGCTGGAAACTGGACATAGCTGCTTTGGAAGGTCTTTGTAATGCACTTCTAACCAACTTTCCTCAAACCACATATTCTGAGAAATCAGTAGTCTTTTCCCAAAGTCATCTGTATGTCAAACAGTAATTCCATCCCACATTTCTATCTTGGGCTTTAGTCAGGATCTGGTTAAATGACAGTCTTATGAATTACATAAAAGACTTATTGGAAAAATTAAACTTTTAAATAAAATGATACACTAGAATGGGCAGTGAAGGCTTTTCTAACTATATTAGGTTGAATTCAGAGAGAGGTATACTTAGAATAGATCCACCAAGCTATAGGTCTTAAATTAATCAATAGTTTTGAACCAACCTGCAAAAATACTGCTACCACCAAGGGAAGAGACTTAAAAAGGAAAGACCAGAGTAACAATTCCGTGTTTTGCTTGGTGGAAGTCTTCATCGCTGTCAAAATTTCTCCATGCAAAAGGGCTGACTCTTACGAACTCACTTCGAGTTTTCATTCCGGAATAAGTCATTTCTGTTCTTCTCCAGGATTCATTTTTCTACTTATTTATCTATCATTTTCCAACCCATTTTTCAGCATGAAACAACAGCAACAGATCCCAAAGCAATTCAATAATTAAAGCACAATTAATTCAAAATTAAAAATCCCTCTAAAAGAACACGCTCAAAAGCATTTTAACAGCGATAACACAGAACAGTACCAATCCCGAACAGGAGGCACCACTGTGCCAATTTAACCGAATGCATGGATGAACAGTTAAGTCTTCAGCTGGCATCAAAAGCTTAGTAAATTATCTCTGAACACGGAGAAATGTCCACAACTGGGTTGTTGTAGTTACCATTCCCACCCTTAGGTTTCCTAATAGTAGATTGAGCACCTTCCAGAGGGTGTCCTCATACCATCTCAACTGATGTGCCCTCCTTTAAATGTTTTAGGGCTTTGGGATCATCACATGGACACTGCAAACCAGCAAAGAATGCAACACTTTCAGAACAGAGGTCTCACGTTTAGGTGGGCAGCCCTCTTTAGCAACCTGGCTAAGGCATTTTGCAACAGCTGCAGCTTCTGAGCCAACCACAAGATTAACTCAAAGAGGTAGCCCACTTTGTGTCAAAGGAACGGCCCACTCACAGGGCCTCTATCGGTTTAGGATTTTGACTCTGCTCATTCACAAGGCACTGAGAAACAGAGTAATTCAGCATGCTGCCACGAGGTCACTCCAAAACTGCTACTGACCATCCCTGATAGTTTCACACAGATGGAAGAACTGTGGCCCTCCTACAAAACCTTTATGGTTCTCAAACATGGACAGCTGAGTGGGGCCAAAACATTCGACCTGCGAAGGATTATTATTGTTGGTTGCACAGTCACCCGGTTGCTTAGACTGGATTTGGCATTTTTATCCACCTATTGAATACTTCCCAAGGACCTGGGATCAGCAGATGTTGTTGTTTGATGGTGTTAAGGGTATCATTTTGCAATTGACTGATGGTGATTTTGTCAATGCTGATGGCCTTCAAGTTGTGCTCCAGATGTTTTGGGATTGCACCCAAGGACCCAATTACTATTGGTGCTATCTTTGCTTTCTTTTGCCACAGCTGTTCTATTTATATTTGCAGGTCTTTGTATTTTGTGATATCATCATCATCATCATCATCATCATCATCATCACCATCATCATCATCAAGCTGGGGCAGGGTTAAGAGGGAAAGTGGGCCCACTTCTGGTATGCTGCCCGCTAAATGTTTTGAAAAAACTGGTGTGACCCAACAGTCAAAGAAATTACACATCACTAAAATGGATGTTGAACCCCACTGGGGAAAGAATGAAATCCTGTGGGAGCTCACAGGTTGACCATAACAAGACCAAGGTATGGTCACCCAATTCTATTCTATGAATGTGCTCACTGCAAACAGGCACAGAACCACGGTAAATGTGTCCAATGGCCAACCCATGGCAGGATGTTATAATCAGTAGTAGAAAAAGCCAGCAGAATCTTAAGATTAAGAAGATATTGGAAGATATTATTATTTGCATATGTGTCTGGTTTTATTCTACTTTTACTGTATTTTATATTGTTTTTATTGTATTTTAATTGATATTCATTGTTGTTTCATTGTGAACCGCCCAGAGTCACTTTTTCATGAGATGGGTGGTATCTAAATTTGAAATATAAATAAAAAATAAATATAAATAAAAATTATACTCCCCTTGCCTTTCCCCCTGTAAAGCCTTTCACTCTGCAATCAAAGCTGATGCAATCTCATAACCAGGTTGAAATTCAACCCAGATTGTAATGGGTCAGACAACCTGTTTCTATAGCTACATACTTTTAAAACATACTCTACAGCAACTGGATGGTAAGCGTCAAGATTCAAGGAATCCAGAGTTGGGTTTCTCAAACTCTACTAGGTGACTGGCAAGTGCCTCATCTACCTTACTGCAAAGATGGATTTCCTCACTTTGGATCCATCTAGTCAAGCCACTCTGATTAGACAAAAATCAGCTCTGAAGAACAAGACGGCATCTACCCAAACATGCAGCAACTAGCATATTGTCCACATTCTTAGAATACATGAGAAGAAATGGCTCTCATTAAACCTGGCAATCTGCCACCTAGATCACTAGAGATGAGTACTTTTATCCCAGAAGTGCTTGACAAATGACTCATATCAAATATTTGTGGAGTTCAACACTCAATTTATAGGGACATAAATCTGATGGTTGCTTGAGGAGACAGTAGATGCAGCCAAGAGAGCTGCTAAGGTGTCCTCAACTGTGCTGGTCTTTTGCTAAGCTTTTTGCCACCTGCAGAAGATTTCTATTGGCAGCCTTTAAATGCCACCTCTTCTTGGATCATCTTCTCTGTACCCTCAGAATCTGACCAACTTCCCTGCTTCTCAGAGAGAGGAGCCATAAGCCACTTACATTTGGTTTAAGCAACCAAGTTGGCATTCTTGAAGCCTTACTGTCAAGGAATTTCTATGGTTCTTGAACTTCTGCAGTCAACTCTCGAGTTTGCTGATGTACTTCTTGATTAGAATATTGATTTGTTTGTAAAATTTCAATTATCCATATCTCTTATGCAGGATAAGAACTGTTAGGATTATATATTTATATATGCTGCAGGCATGTGCAAAACCTATCACTCCGGGAACAGAATACTCTGAAGAATTCTGGAATGTTCCATTTCTGCTGTGAGCCACATTAACCTGGCTGTTTGGGGAGCGTCCCGATGGCTTTTCGGAAGTTAATCTTATGAACCAGAAGCGGTTTGTGGTGTTCCAGATGTAGTACCCCTGGACCAACCCAGAAAGGATGATGGATGTGGTCTGGAGGAGAAACCAGAATATTTGGAACATTCAGTTCTCAGAATTGGAACTTCTGCATATTCATATGGTAAGGGTATAAAATTCATTTAATTCAAAAAATAAAAAGAAATTGTATTTATACTTCCCAAAATGTAAACCAGAACAAAATTGTCCTTTGTTTGTCACAGTCTTTCCAGATTTATGATATAACTATTCAAAAATGTATACATGAGGGATCATGAAATACAAAAATGTTTTTATGTATATATCAGGAAAATAAATAAATAAATAAAGAAAGAAAGAAAGAAAGAAAGAAAGAAAGAAAGAAAGAAAGAAAGAAAGAAAGAAAGAAAGAAAATTAGAGAATAATATTTGCAAGGAAAATTAGACACCAAAAATGCATCTGAATGTTCTTGGATATGAAAATGCACAGCAAATTTTCATGTAGACGGAATACTGGTGAAGTGGTATGAAAATGGAATATATGCTTAAAAATTATAGAAAATAAACCAGACTGATTTGTTCATCTAATGCAAAAATTATATGAAACTGTCCCAACCGTTCACTGAAGAGCTGGCGTTCCAAATATGGGTCCCAGGTGACCTAAAGCTGTGAGCTGTGAGCTCGATGGCCTTGGCAAGTCAGAAAGTCTGTCACAATTGTTTCTGGAAATCATAAAACAGGCCCCAAACAGTGAGGGCTTGCGGGCGTAGGAAATAGGTAGGAAATGAATATATTCAAACCATGTAAAAAGAAAACTTTGTTTAATGTAGGAGCTGAACCCTCAGAAATAGTGGTTTCTGTCCAAGAAGCAATCCATGTTACCTGTTTTGTCTTATGTTTTTGTTTGCTTGTTTATGGCAGTAATCCAGAAGAGAGCTGTAGCATATGCTTCTGATTAAAAAAAAAAAATCTGCCTTATTAGGCGAGGAATTATAAAGTCTGTGAGCTGTTTTACTGACTTCCAGCATCATAATGCAGAATGCTTGCAATCCAGAGCACTGCATTAATTATTAAAATGCAGCATATAAATACAGGACTGTTGTCTGCTTGTTAGTCTGGAGCACTGTTTCTCAACCTTGGCCGATTGAAGATGTGTGGACTTCAATTCCCAGAGTTCCCTAGCTGTGCTGGCTGGGGGACTGTGGGAGCTGAAGTCCACACATCTTCAAGCTGCCAGGGTTTCCAGAGTGCTGGAAACGGCGAGGTTGCTTCCTCTCTTGAATCTTAGGGAAGGTAAATGCTTCTTCTGGAAACTAAATCCAGCTTCTTCTAATGCATTCCCCGCCTCGTCTTGTTCTGAGAACAGCGCAACCAGTCTTGCAATGGGGCACTGCCTAGATTTTTTTTTTTAAATAAAAAAAGGATGACTCTGCAAAGTCAACCATGTATGGTGGGTGGAATTCTCTTGCTGAGCCAGTGCCCTCTGAAAACAAATCTTAAGGTCATTTTTAAGCAGTTCATATAATGCGGAACATGTGTTGTCTCATTGTTATGCAAAGAAGGCAACTTCAAGATCAACTGTTACATGCACATTTTTCTCATTTTCCTGGGCTGGCTGCGCTGGGATGTTTCTGGTATAATTAAACCCACTTGTATTTGTTTCCGTTCTTTCCTCCAGAATGTGTTTGAAAATCAATTTCTTGAAAATCAGCAACTTGCAAGACAAGACAGGGCTGTGGGACAAAGAATAGTTTTGATTCAAGAGGTAGAACCTGAAAAGGAACGTCTTCCTTGCCTTTGAATGAGGCCTTAATTAATTAATTAATTATCAGGTAAGGTCTAGAAGGCTAAATTTGAAGCTCACTAGATTGACCTCACTTCTCATTTTGTAAATAGAATGAAAAGGGGAGGGGAAATGTATCTTCAGAAAAATGTCCTGCACATTATATTTGCAGAGATTGGTTGTTATGTTATATCTCTTTGTGAAGATAATTCTATGTGCGTTTCTGAAAGGACTGTTGGCATACAAACACTGGGTAATGTCAGACCTCCAAAGTTGAACCGTATGATTGCTTCAAAACTTTGTTTTCAAACCAAAGTATTTCCAGGAGATCAAGATTCGCCCCTTGGCTCAAAGCAATTATCCCCAAGTCTTCCCACCCAATGTATGTTTTCACTTTACATGCCATAAATCAAATCTGGGATTTTATATATGTGAGGTGGCACCTGCTACTCAGCCATGGACCTTTCAATGTCAAGGCTCCATTTTAAGAAATAGGTAAAACCAGTTTCTAGCGTGTAATACTGAAAACATCACTTGTACTAAATAGGTGAGAGACAGACAGACAGAAATAGGGAATTTGAAACAGGAAATATTTTGCTCTTCCAAGAATCACTGGAAAAATGTGGCATATATTGCACACTGCAGATTTTCAGCTCCAGGACTAACGTACAGAAGAGGTTAAATAGAGATGGAAAATTTTTGACAGGTTTTGAATTGAAGGTTGATAAAGGTAGGAACTGTGGAAATCTATTATGCTTTTGAGGTTTTCGAGCACAATCCAGTCTCCAGAAGCTTACAGTCCAATGTTTCCCGGGAGCTACCAGGGCACAATTTCTTCTATTACCAAAATTCCAATTTGATTTCTACCTCATCTTTCCATCTAGAAGGATCCCCAAAGGAGCATAATTCAGAAATAAAGAAAACATGATTACCCTGGAGTTTCTCGAAATCTTTCAAAATGTTCAAGACTGCTAACAAAACTATCTTTAGACCACAGTGCTCCGCTGCTTAAAGTATCAAAGAAAACATTTCGAATATATTTACAACAAACAGAAATGGAAGAAATTTATATTTTGGGTGCCTTTAATGGCTCAGCCAAGGGAGGAAATATGGGAGCTTGATAACATTTCTGGGCAGAAGATCTATCCTTTGAACATTATCAGCAGTAAGTTTCATTCCTTGGTCTCAGTCTGGAGAACTCTGATAATGGGACACCAAAGTAGGAAGTCAGCAGTGCCTTATGGGAGAAGTTGTTGCTTCACCCTTCCCACAACATTTACTTAACACTTTCTCATCACAATAATCACCAGATTATTAACATACTATGTACTATGCACAATATCTGTGTTTCTGTTTCACAACATTTTTGCTTCTTCTTCCAAGGTACCTGACAAGACCGAGGGGCTGTGAAAATCATATCTAGTGATTTTCCATTATTTGCCAGGTTTTCTGAGGGACCCCCTCCACCCATTTACTCATCCCATTAGGCCCGGCAGAAGTGGCATGCTGCAGGTCCTGTGAGAGTTTCATGTGGCGGCACCCAGGAGATGGGCCTTTTCTGCCGTGGCACCTGCCCTGTGGAACATGGTCCCCCCACACACACACCCAAGGTGAGGTTAACCTCATCCTTGACATCCTTCCAGAAGACCTTTAAAACATGGCTGCGTCAGCAGGCCTGGGGGTCTCAAGGCAATGGTGAGTCGATGAGATGGCTACCTTGTTTTTAACATCAGTGTTCTCCACTATCATGTTATTAATAATATTGATGATGTCTTTAATATTGATGATGTTAAAATGATTTTAACGTTTTGATTTTATGATTGTTTTTATTGCAAGCTGGCTAGAGTCACTTTACTGTGAGATGGGCGGCTATATAAATGTGACCGATAGATGACAGACAGACAGACAGATTCCGAATGGAATAACATTCCCCAGGCAGAGTTGGTGCACAATCTGGGGGTTCTCCTGAACACTCAGCTCCTGCTTGGAGAATGGGTGGCAGTCATGGCTAGGAAGGCTTTGCAGAATTGTGTCTTGGGCACCAATTGTGTCCATTCCTAGATCAGGAGGCACCACTCACAGTCATGCATGCCTTGGTCACCTCCCGGCTGTACTACTGCAAAGTGCCCCATATGGGGCTGCCCTTGACTCCCAGTAGGCTACAGGGTGCAATTCAAGGGGCTGGTTGTCACCTTTAAAGTCCTACATGACATGGGATGAAGTTACTTGTGGGACCACCTCTCCCCGATGGTTTCTGCTCTACCAGTTTGGCCAGAGTGGGCATTCTCCAAATCTTACTGGTGAAGCAGTATTGGTGGTGGACCCTTGCAAGTACCTTCACTGTCACGGAGCCTCTTTTGGAACAGCCTCCACCAAGATCCGGACGGTTCCAACCCTGTTGTCCTTCCACAAGTTCATAAAGAGCAGTGAGGCCAGGGTGCTAATGGACCTTGGGCGTGGGTGGGGGCTATCTGTTGTTACAGTTGCATGATTTTTTAGGGGCCTCGACTGCTATTATTCTTTCTTTTTAATGCCATTTTTTCAAAGCTACGGATTGCAATTGTGCCAGCCAGAGTGCTTGGGTAGATGGGCGGCCCTATAAATATGCTAAATAAATAAACCTGTAACTTCTTAGCTGAGAAATCCACGCATTCTGAAAGGAAGGAAGGAAGGAAGGAAGGAGCAGAACTGTCGCCCGGTCCGTCTGTTGCTTCACGAGAATCTGACTGTCCTCTGGAGCGAGCGAGCACAGCCTTGCAGTTGCAGCTGAGAAGCATCTCACTCGACTAATTTCCTTCTGTTTGACTGCCAAGGTCATGGCCGAGAAGCTGACCAGGCTTTTCCATTTTGTTAATCTGTGGTTTCTGGAGTTTCTTAGGGAACACAGGAAATACTATCCACCTAGTAAAAATCAGGTCATTTGTATTATAGCGGGGCAACAATATCAAGTGTTCTGCATCTGTTTTACACTGAACCGCTGTAATTCTGTAAAGCAAACAGTCGATCGGGGCGTTAGATTACAAATTGGACGAGGCGGTTGGTGGGGCTCCTGCTCTGCTTAACCTTTTTGCCTTCAGTTTGAAAGGTGACTGGGGAGGGGCGGCGCAGGAAAGAGCCAGGTAAAAGGTTTGCAAATACGAGTCGGCTAAATATCCCACAAATTAGGAGGCTTAACCATCCCGACGGAAGGAATACTGCAAGAAAGAGCCGGGCATCCGCTTCATTCTTCACGCGACGCGACGCAATGCAACGCAAACGGCAGATTTCACATCAGATTAGAAATTTGACAACGTTATTTGCGAGGCGGTTGCTTTGCTTAACCTTTCGTTCCAGAAGGGAAGTTGCTTTGTTTTCTTCCGTGTGGTTTCAAAACAGAGGTTAGTTAAAAGAACTATAATTGCCTGTAAATGAGATGCTCCGGTTTAACAAACAATGGGGCAATTATTTTCTGCACTGACTTTTATAAAGTTCAGGTGGAAATAAATACACAAAGAAAAATGGTCGTGTATGGGGTTTATAGTCTGTAGAAGCAGAGCATTTATGGAAAATGTAAATATATACAGTTATGGAAATGCAATCTGTAAAGCCAGAGCATTTATGGAGATATTTGGTAGGTCTTTTCTGAGACTAATATCGTTCGATCCTCTTTTATATTGCAAAATTAAAAAACAAACAAACAAACAAAAACTTTTTACCCCTTACTATATTAACATTTCTAAATTAAAAGTTCTTTTTACAGTCCCTTCTTTCTGCTTGTATGTTGACTTTCTTTCCTCTCTGGTTGTATTTATGGCAGGTGCTCCTTCTGTTAACTTTAATTCAAGCACATGCGTTGCTATGCTGTGCTTGCATTCTTATAATACCCTAATTTGAAATTGTTTAATAAATGCCTCTCTCCCAGAAAGGAGGACAGAGCCCATATTATTGGAAAAGCAGCATTCTGAATCTCAGCAGGAAAAAAATTAAAGAATTGCTGCTTCGGGCCTGAAATTGCCACCCTCTCCACAGTCTATGGAACAACTCTATTATTACAGTTGGATTACACAGAAAAAATAAAGCAGGTTGCATGGAGAAAAAGAGAAGCAGAAACATGCAGACTGAGAAAAAATGAAAGGTATGGCCAACGTAAAGAAAAGAGCTTTGTAAAGAGATGTGTTCAGCAGCCCTAGAGAGAAGGGGGGAATGTTTTAAAAAATGACTGCTTTGCCCCCTCCATGCAGGGCAGTTGTGCCAGTCCGGGATCACACCGCCCTTCTGCCATCCCTCCCAGCACAGAGCTTTGCAAGTGGATGGACTCAGCTCTCAAGTCAGAGGAGATGTAGCCATTTCCAGCTTCCTACTGGCAGGAATTCTCACCTCTTGAGATTCCCCACTTAGAAGCTGTAGCCCCTTGGTTTCATTTTCCTGCCTGTGCTGCACCAAACAGGTCCTTGTCCTTTATTATCCCTGGAAAGGCTGACTTTTTAAAGAGATCTTCCTCATTATAAAAAGCTAACATAGCTAGCTGAAGAGTTGGAGCAGGGCATTTAGAGATCCTTCCCCTTTGGGTGGAGAAAAAACTACTGTGCATTTGAGGAGAGAAGATATCAGCCACAGAAGTTTTGTTTAATACTACAGAGAGAAATCTCCTCATATGTTGAGGCTTAGCGACAGCAGGAAGATCCCAGCCTAATTCCATGGGAGTTATCCTAACAGGAGAGGAACGCAGAGGATGTGAACATGCAACCCTCTCTAACTGATGGAACGAGGGAGAAAAAGACGCTGAAGATTTCTCTGTACAGTGGGGGGAAGTGCAAGAGGGAAGTGTGACTGGGTCTAAATTCTGCAACGTCTTTCTTACTTGCTCAGAGACCATACATTGTCTGCGATGGCCGTCAGTTCTGAATGACAGTAGAGTGAGTTCCATCCAAGTGTCTGGGAATCTGCAATTTAGTTCATGCCTAGCCTTGGAGGATCCTGAAACAGTAGATATGGAGCTGTCTGTCTGAATACTCCCTGGATCCAGGGATGCCTTGAAATGAATAACCCAGAGAAGTCATTTCACTGGTCAGTCTTTCCATATGTGAATGTAACTAGGTTCTCAATCAATGGTGTATCCAGAAATAAGCTTGAAAAACTATCAATGTTAGAAAAAAGTATTATCAGGCTCGGTCTCCAAAAGAGGATTTGAAAGGAAGTGTTTCACACAAGATGGAAAGAAGCTGGCAAGAAACCAAAGTATGTTGCCAAACCATTTATGCTTTTTCATCTGCCTGCTACCAACTTAAAAGAACCCTGATTCTCAGCTCACAGGCTTGATATGCCATGAAAAACCAATTGAACTTTTCTCTCATTATCTGAAAAATCACAGTATAGTTGTAAGCCTTGTAAATTTACAGTTCCTTATCATTTAGTCTTCCCTGTAATAAAAACTTATTTGTAATATGCATTGTATAACAAAGTAGTAAATACTTCCAATTAGCTTTAGTGCCGATAGTCCTCCAAAACCTGATGTGTTTATGTTAATACAAAAGCCTACTTGGTATATTTTATCATGTATTAGAGATTTTAATCAGGTAATCTGCACGGCATCTGGAAACCTCAGCACAGGCAAAGTCTGTTGTAACAAAGGCACTGTAACAGTTCACCTTCAGTGAAGAACAATAATGCATTATTAAATTCACTTTCCTGCTCAGTGGTTACACTTAGCTGACCACAGCAAATTTGCTCTCTGCCTGGTCTTCACAAGTTGGCAGAAAAATAGATTCTGTCACCTTTAACAGATTCTGAAAATGACAAGATGCCTCTCTTGGTTTAACTACGAACCATAATCCTTCAGAAGTAAATATAATTACAAATGCCTTTTGTCACATAATGCTTAGGAAAAATATTGCACGCGGATGATGACGGCCAGAGATACCACCAGCCTACTTCACTATAATTAAAATCAGGTATCGATCATGTTATATATCAACACTATCTAAAGATCCACATACGTGTATATCTCTCTCTGTACCTTTCCTTGAGCAAACATGACATCATTGTTCCTGAAATGCAACAACATACGGAGCATACCAGACTCGTAGGTCATATGATGGCCCTGTCGTTGTACAAAGGGCATGACAGCTAAATTACGGTCTTGTAGTTTTATCTGAAGTTTCTCCTGGTCTTTTTCTGAGGCCAAGTCTCTTTGCCAATCCATCACGGACTGGCCAATTAAAAGAGAGTAATTAGGACTGACGAGAAAATAATAGGGAAAATAATTTGGAGGTTTAAGCCTCGTATGACTGTCCTCCCCAAAGTTCATTAGGAGAATTCAGAAAGTCTCCTTCACTTCTGTCACATTTGTTACTGTCACTAGGTTTCTACAGCTTGACACTCATTTAGCCTCTTCTGCATCCCGTACTCTGTGTCTGACAAACATCACTCTCTCGGTATTCACCTGCAAAATGCTTCTAAGGCGCTATTTAGAAGCATCTTCCTTTACGGGAGCCAGAGTTGCTACTGGCAAGGCTCTCGCTGGTTCTGGTTATCTTCTTTGTATATGAGGCGTGACAAAAGAGCACATGAGTAAGACACATCACTACCCCTTAGCCCAAGATAAGCTGTGTTGATTATTCTGAAACTGGGAGAGCAACACGCGCCCCCCCCCCCCAAGGTTTCTTAGAGGTAAATGCGGCCATTGGACTAGACCAGGAAGATTCTCAAACGTGGTGACATTTATACGTCTTTGACAACATGCCTGGCCAGATTCAACAAAATATCTTACATGGTTTGGTGATAGAAATCAAGAAGAGGGAGAGGAATAAAAAAGAAAGTGGAGAACAATTTATCTAATAGTGTTCAGAGGCTGTGTCCTACCTTCTAGAGTGGCCATTCATCCAACTCTTTAATCTGCCACCAGGACACTTGGGTTTGCCTTGATCCACTGCTATGGGCCATTTATGACTAAGGAAGATTTTTCAAGGGTGGAGCTGGCATCTGCAAGAATGGTTCCTTGGTTTATTAGAGCCAAGGGGGGGAAACGCACATTTTCTAAGGAAAGAAGGTCTAAATTTATCTGAAGAAACAGAGTAGGGTTTAATGAGAGATGTGGGTAGTCAGAGATGCTGTTTGTAAGAGATTGTCAGAGTCTGATAGAAATAAAGATGTATGGAAGATTTAAACACCAAAACCTTTTTTAAAATAAAGCAGTCCATTATTCCAAAGAACACAGATTACAATTAGAGAAAAAATACAAAAAATAATAATTAAACAAGACCCTTCGAATGCCATTTTAAATGCAAATATTTGTGTGCTTGTTTGTTTTCCAAGAATTAACTTTAAAATATTTTGCACTCCTCTAAGCACCCACATCTCTAATTAAACCCTGCTCTGTTTCTTCAGATAAATTTAGACCTTCTTTCCCATGGCTGGCTGGGGAG
The DNA here is from genome assembly GCF_059951505.1 of Python bivittatus. Lineage (NCBI taxonomy): Eukaryota > Metazoa > Chordata > Lepidosauria > Squamata > Pythonidae > Python > Python bivittatus. The sequence goes on from NW_028277053.1 coordinate 18,578,880, forward strand.
TTCTGGGAGTCGAAGTCCACACACCTTAAGGCCACCAAGGTTGAGAAGCACTGGGTTAAACGCTACTCCAAAACAACGCGCATGCAGCACCTTCCCTCGTGGTTTCCCAGAAGAGCGTTGGAAACCGGCTCTTCTGAAGGGCCTTTAGGGAGTAGGAGAGATTCGAATGGCAGGTGGTCTGGAGTGACTGGGGTACCATCTTCTGTACTTCACCTTGCACTATATTGTAATATTTGTATATACAATTTTATATATTTTGTACGCCGCTGAAAGCCCATCAGGACTGCAAATCAATCAATCAATCAATCAATCAATCAATCAATCAATCAATCAGACAGAAACAAGCCACCACTTTCTTCCAAACGCACTTCCATACTGAACAGAGTTAATTCAATGGCTGCTAAGGTTATAAAAAAATGGAAAAGATGAAAAACAGAAATGCCATTAAAACCACACAAAAAACAACCAGCTGCCACCTAAAACTTAACTAAGCCAAGTGGATCCAATGAACAATCCTAATTAAAGTGTCTAAAAGCTGAAAGCGCTAAAAACAATGGAAGGCTTTTATTAATCTAATGAATCATGGATCATATCATCACAGTTTTGTATATAACATTAATTTCATTCCTTTCGCTTAAGCCTTTTATTGGGATTACTTCAGTTATTAGTTGGTCTAATGTATTGGTTACCTCTAAATCTCACTCTACAATCTCTTCTTATCTTGTTGCATAAACCCTTGCATGTTATTCAAATTGCTTCATTTATTATGATAGCTTCCCCATGTAAATTGTGCTGACTGCTTGCCCTTGTATAGTCCTCATTAGACTAATGAAAACCTTCAAACGAAAAAAAACTAAACAACCTGCCAAATAAAGGTCTGAGGTTATTATGAAAATTACAACTCTGGGAACTGGGAGAAGCTCTGTTCATTAATTCATGCTCAGCAAATTGCTAACTAATTTAGTTGCACTCCTCTGCATTAATGGATTATTTTATAAAAATGTTTTCCACAGCCCAAGACCTTTGGTGCAATGCTTTGGAGAGGCTTGAATTCTAATCAACCTTAACAGTAAATTAGGAATGTAATATCTAAATAATAATTGGGATGGCATATGGAAGAAAATAGTGTTTAAAATCCCATGAAAGGTTCTTTTGGTTTTCAGCTTCATATGTCAATTTCACAGTAGTTAAAACAATTGTACTTTTCAGTATTCTCTGTTGGGCCTGGAAGATACTGATAACAATGGCAATTCAAACATGTTCAAAAAGTTTCACTGATACTGTCCAGAATGGTCTGATGATCAGACACAAGCTGCATCCGTATGAACACTGTAATCAGAAAAGTAAAATTTAAAGAGAGAGAAAAAAGGAAACTTAAAAAGAAAAAAAGAAAAAAAAACCCAAAACAGCTTTGAAAAGTTCATTCAGCTTCTGTGTGAAGTTGGACCAACCACAATAAAAATCATCTACAGAGTAAATAATTGATCTTCTGATCATGCATTTAATTATACCAGGATGCTCTGAACTGTAAGCTGACATAAAACAGTTGGTCACCAGTGGTTAAGATTGCTTTGGCTTTTCCATGGATTAATATAGCAAACAGCCATGCAGTGACTCATTCTGCTGCTGTGTGTCTGATGGAAGGATGGGAAACAGGTTGGACGTTCTGCGTCCCTCACCGCAACCTCCAACAGGCTGCTGGGTGAAAATTCAGCTCTTTTTGTGTGCAAGTGCACATCTGGATACACTTATGTACATGTGAGCAGGGAAAGGCAGTGCAAAAGGAATTAATAATTAGTAATTAATTAATAATTAGGTGTATATTTAGTATGTTCTGTTAATGGAATAGCTTACTTCCTTGTTTCCAAAATCACTCTTGATAATATAGTCCTGTTTGACATGGCCTAAAAACGAATGCCTCCCCCAAATCTTCATCACTGCTATATATGGTGATCGTGTTACGTTTATTTGTAATTAAAAGTCTTTAGTACACATCAACTATATAGAGGTTTACTATATCAGAATCTACTTCTGTACCATGCCGCCACTGTTAATTCTTACACAGTAGCATAGAGTGCTAAAACGTAAAACCTGCTAATTAATTGTGTGATCATAGCTTTGGATTAGGGCTTCTCAAATGAACATCTATCTTGTTCCTGACTTTTGTTGTATGGATGAGCAGTTACTGTAATTCAGGAACTGGAACAAAACTTAAGCTACAGATTGCTATTTAGGAAAGAAGAAAAAAAGAAGAATGCACACACATAAATACAAATGCATGCCAGTGCCAATCTCTAAGGCAAACGAAAACGCATTCACCATCCATCTTCATGCTTACCACAATGGACTTTCCCTGCTCTTTTCAATATTGCAATGAACAGGCTGCTCAAACTCTTTGCATTGTCCTGCAGGGCTGCCCTCTCAAGAGGACGTGGAGGCCTTTTACCCCTATTCCTCCTAGTGCCCACCGATAAGAGATGCCTGTTTACATTCTCTGCATTCCCGCTGTCCCATTCAGAAGATTCCACCACTGGACTCTTCCATCCATCCAGTCAGCGAGGACAAACTCTCTTGTTTCTTCCTCCTGAGCGCCTGAGCAGAGGAGACCGCTTCTGCTCAATCTCAGGGCAGTCACACATTTATGCTACAGAGCAGTCACAACCAGCGTGTGAAAAATGCAGCTGGAGCATAAAAATAGATGTGATTTTACAGTGGAAAGGGACTATATAAATACATTTTGTACAAAATACAATAAGGGAAACTAAATTAATACGCATGGCCTGGTTGAGGTCCCCCTCCCCCACCCCCGGTAACTCTATAAATTATTGCTTTTCTTATTGGGTCTATGTAGACCGGTCACCAAAATGAAAGTGTGCTTTGGTTCAACTCATTACATTACACTATGAAAGGTTAAATTCCTGAGTCCCTGATTCCATTCACTTTGCTTTTTCTTCCCCTCTGATTTCTTCTCAACGAACTGAAAAAAAACAGGTTTCTTGATCAGAATGTACTGATTAGGATTATACTTGTTATGAATTTGTAGTTGTTTGCTAGATGTGTGAAATTATTACTTTCAATCTTTATATTGTTTTATAAATCACTTAAAAAACTCAGTGAAGAAAGCAACTTAAACTTCTGTTTTTTAGCTTGAAATTTCAGTTCTGATCTTAGGCAAATTCAAGAGTTTTAAAGGAGGTGTTTTAGCGCTGTGGGTCATTTAGGAGAATATGTCATTATGCACATAATATGCCACCTGTTCTGCCTTTTGCAGATATTCTGAACATAAATGACTCATCCTTCCCACATAGACCCTCCCCCAGAAGCACAGATGCTCTTAACTATGCATTTACGTTAGCTGTGCAACATGAAAAGGCAATGTAATCATATGTTATATTAAACCTGGACATTTCTATATGTTTCTTTTTTGGAGCTCTGAAGGGAGTCAAAAATGGTGGACAATGGTTTAGGGATACAAAGATATTTTGACCCCTACCCATCTCTAAATATGTCTGTAGAAAAATTTCATAAAGTATGATGAAATTGGCAGCATCTCAGTTCCAAGGTCGAAAAGCCTATCCTTCATAGGAAGTGGGATTAGCCCACAGTGCCAAGCGTGGGGCTGAAGAGTTGTCTCAGAGATTCACAGGGGTATATGTTTGTAGATGTGCGTGCATATGGCCTTTTAGGGAAATGTTCTTTTATTCAAAAATAAAAGTCCTTTTTACATTTAATGTATTTAGCATAACATTTAGCCAGCAACAAAGAACTATTTACTTAATGGTCTGAAAAATGTATTCATGTCACAGTATCAGCCAAATCAAAAGATGATCAGGCTCATAGTAAAGTCTCCTTCAGGAACCTAGTTTTGGGGCAGTGTTATGCTGCTGTCTCCTTCCAGAATATTTTTTTTACTTCCCCATCTAGTCTGCAGCCCTTGTCCAAGGGCTAACCAGGCTTGAGCTGAGTCCAGATAATATCAAACCAGCAGAGCTCCTGGCAGAGGCCTGAATTATGAAGCCTATTTTATGGTTTGTTTTCAGTTGCCCTCATGAGCCATGTTGTCTTTACAAACTGACCACCTGAAGAACAAAAATGAGCAATCTGTTCAGAAATAGAACACATCAAGAACAGCCCACACTGCTAAAATTCAGTCTTGCTTTCTATTGTATCTAATTGCACCAAAACAAAGACTTTATTATTGTTGTTTTTCAAAGAAAATGTTACTGTACTTAGGAATGTTCAGAGGTTATGCATAAAATGAGTAAGGAAGTGTTTAGAATGGCAACCAATTCCAACATTTAATGTAATTTATATAATGAATTGTCTATGGAACCTGACATTGTCTATGGGGCCTGGCTTCTTTATACCCTGCATTTTTTTAGTTTTCAGTTTCCAGAGCTAGAGGGAGCAGTGCCTTTCAAAACTCTGTGTCTTCCCTGCACAGACTTCCCCCTGAAAAAGCCAAAGAGCTTTGTGGTCTGCTACGGTCATGAAACCTTGCAGAATCAGAAACTTTTAAAAGGTGCATCTCAACTATCCTCTGATTGTTGTTGTTGTTCACTCGTTAAGTCGTGTCCGACTCTTCGTGACCCCATGAACCATATTGCGCCAGGCCTTCCTGTCCTTCACTGCCTCCCTGAGTTTGCTCAGTTTCATGCTCATTGCTTCAGTGATGCTATCTAACCATCTCATCCTCTGCCGTCCTCTTCTTCTTTTGCCTTCAATCTTTCCCAACATCAGGGTCTTCTCCAAAGAGATCTCTCTTCACATTAGGTGACCAAAGTATCTGAGCTTGAGCTTCATTATCAATCCTTGCAATGAGCAGTCAGGGTTGATTTCCTTTAAGATTGATTGGTTTGACCTCCTAGCGGTCCAGGGGACTCTCAAGAGTCTTCTCCAGCACCACAGTTCAAAGGCATCAATTCTTCGGCACTCAGCCTTCTTTATGGTCCAGCTCTCACAGCCATACATTACTACTGGAAAAACCATAGCTTTGATTGATTATGCAGACCTTTGTCAGCAAGGTGACGTCTCTGCTTTTTAATATGCTATCTAGGCTTGCCATAGCTTTCCTCCCAAGGAGCAAGCGTCTTTTAATTTCATGGCTGCAGTCTCCGTCTGTGGTGATCTTGGAGCCCAAATAAATGAAGTCTGTTACTGCTTCCATTTCTACCCCTTCTATTTGCCAGGAATTGATGGGTCCAGATGCCATGATCTTAGTTTTTTTAATGTTGAGTTTCAAGCAAGCTTTCGCACTCTCCTCTTTCACCCTCACTAAGAAGCTCTTTAGTTCTTCTCCACTTTCTGCCATTAGGGTGGTATCGTCCGCATATCTGAGGTTGTTGATGATTCTCCCTGCACTCTTAATTCCAGCTTGTGATTCTTCCAGCCTGGCATTTTTCATGAAGTATCTCATGATCTCATGATCTCTCTCATGATCCTCTGATTACAGTGGCTATAACATGAATGCTTTGATGACCCACTGGCTAACTCCTCAAAGCACCCCAACTCTCCCGCTTAGCTAATTTCCTCGTATTTTTAAAGACTGGGGAGCTATTTCATTTATTTATCCATTCATTTATCCACTCTGTCATTTAATTTATCTCTCCTCTTTCTATTTTTACAAACAGTATATGGCAAAATCTCTTTTAGAAGTTTTCTTCCATTAGCCAGCATCTAACCTTGGGCTACAATTCCATTATTTTCAGGTATTTCAGACTCTGTGTGGCTGGATCCTAACAAGTGAAGGTTGTTTCAGTCAGTGAAACCATTTGATGGAGTTCAGCAAAACCCTTGCTGGTCAACAGTTTTAGTGGTGAATGCAAAAAGCTATTCTCCTCCTTAAATCATTCATATGCATATTGCTTTACTTTCTTTGAACTCCTTACGTGTACCGCAGATTGTAAATTAATAATATTCTGCAACTTTGGACAGAACAGAACAAAATAAACCTTATTACGGTCAGTGACCAGTACAAAAAAAAAAAAGGAAAGGAAAATACAGCAAAGTATCCATGTACATATAGATAAATAAGTATAAAACTGTTGAGCTGATCAAGTTAACTAAACATATAAAACTTATCATTTATAAAAGTTATCTACTCTATTTGCTATTTTGCAATCCTTGATTCGCTGCACCTACTGTAAGTGTAAGTGAGAAAAATGAAGACCTCTGAACGTTTGAAGTAGAGTTATCCTTCAGCATCTGGGTTGCTCACAGAAGGGGCAAGTTAGAAGAAAGTGATTCTATTGCTCTCTTGCCACATGGACAGTGTTTCTAGGTTTCGAATCTTCTTATATCTGCCCTCCAACTGCACAGAGGGAAAAGCATTAATGTGTGCCCCGGAAAAGGCCCATCTGTGTTTATAAAAAATAAGATTTTGTAAACAACTGGCTAGAACACCATTAATGTCTTCCACCAACTTTGGCCAACTCCTTCTGGTCTTCTATATCTGCTATCTTTTCTTTGAGCATTTTCATGGCATCTTCACAGGCAACTTTAGATAAGTGATTTTTAAAAAGGGAGGTGCTTCTTCCTGGAGATGATGCTTTCCTAACACCTCCCAGTTGGAATAATTAAAAGTCATTTCAGTTCCAATTGATGGATTAACACCCATGTGTCTAGGGCGGGGGGGGGGTTGGGGGACAGAGCAATATATAAATGGTTAATGACTAATGTGCAAAAATGTGGTTTTGTGTGTGTGTGTGTGTGTTTTAAATAGACAGTGATGCAGACAAGGCATTTTCTTTCGTAAGGACACAAGTGCCCACATCTATTTAGTTTGCATTAATTTATCCACCTGTAATAATGATTAATGACTTTGAATGATTAAAGGTGGTCAGAAACAAAATTGCGTATCTGAGCTACAGGCCTGTAACAATGCAAGCAGATAATAACTATCTTTGCAAATATCTGTAAGTGAAACAGGTAAGCTTGGCCCAAAGATACAGGGCTAGCTCAGGAGCTATGATAAATGCAGTCGCGACAAAAAAACAATTTTTAATTTAGGATATCCTATAAATCTAGATAACCCATGAATATTAACAACCACTTCAGGAGGAAGAGATGCCAGAAGGTGCTGGTGCTGGTGCTGGTGGGGAGATAGCTAATGGGGGGCAAAAGAAATCCGTGACCTAAACAACAATCATTTAAGGAGGAAAAAAAAATGCAACAGATTGAATGGGAACAGATTTCATGCTCTAGCCAAGCTTGCTCCGTTCAAACATTATTGAATCGGAACATTTTAAAAAATGGTTACCGAGGAAAAACTTTTCATCCTATTTCACTGGGAGTCTACACAAATGTTAACTTGATGGTGGGCACGTTTGTATTATAAATGCAAATGGGCTGAAACCAAATCATTTCATCCTAAAAATGAAAACAAGTCAGTTTTATATCATTCTCTCAGCCTGGATAACATTTGCAGGATTTAAGTGCATGTGTGGGGGAAGCATGCAAGGAGCCATTGCGGGCTATGTGTGCAATGAACCAAAATTAATGATTTGTATAAAAGAAATGTTGTTCTCATTAATTTTTAGTGTAATCTTATTAAAAATGCCACCTGTCCAGAATGAAAGTGTCCAGATTTTAATGCTCTTTCCATATCTCGCAGTAGCTGCACAGGACAGATCTGGAATTTTTTTCCCCTTTCTTTTCTTTTCTTTTCTTTTCTTTTCTTTTCTTTTCTTTTCTTTCTTTCTTTTTTTTTGTATCTATTAATTTATACCAAAAAATACACCCTCATTTCAGTTTATGATTGCTGAAGCAATTCTGTACTGGAATGCTTACTTATTGGGGTTCTGCCTTCCATCGCTAACAAGCGGTTGCCTTCGAGCAGGACCCCTGTTCTCTGGTTTTGCCTTTGTTACGCAGAGGTTGCTTAAAGAGATCGATATATCCTGCCCACAAAATTAGCCTCCCCAACTGCATTACTGTATTATTTTTCTAAATATGAAGACATTGGTTAATATTTCCATAAGAGAAAAAGGCACCTCACGCCTGCATAAGCCAAATAAGATAGCATAATAATCAACAGAAATACTAATAGACATTAATCTAGCTCGTATATTTTCAGTCAGATGGCTGATTAAATTTAAAATGAATTAGATGGTATCCGCCAGTCTCATTTTACACTATTAACAGTTGCAGGAGCTAAGCAATTTAGCTTCTCTTCCTTCCCAACACATGGCCATCAGTGGTTATCTCATGCCCGCTGAACTTAAGTGCCTGTTTCTTTGATCCACCTCAGATCCACCCCAATTACGTAAAATCATTTCTCAGAGCCATATTCCTCAGGAACAGGCATCTGAGAAGTGGAAAAGATAAGGGCTGCTCTTCTCATCTATGTGTTCATTGTGAGATTCTAATCATTTTCTTCTATTCATAACAGCATTATCAAATACTTCTTGCCACTTATTTTCTCCATTGTTGCCATAATTAACGTACCACATGAGCATGTAAGAGAAGTCATGTTATCTTTTAAAAGAGACAGGAAGTTACTTCTCTCTCCTCCTTTTACGCTAATGCCTTTCTCTTGTGAACCACTAAAACGATAACAGAGTTAGAATGAAGAACAGCATCGCTTCATTAGCGCGTAATAAAAGAACCATTTTAACCCACACTCTACCTTTCTCCATGTGCATTCTTTTGGAATCATGTCCACTATCATGGCCAGCCAGATCGCCTTCTTTTGGACCAGGTAAGACATTCGGCGATAAGCCCATCAACATCTGGTTCATGGAGAGCCCATTCTGATGAACAGCTGCCAGCACATGCAGACAAAGAACAAAGAACAGAATACGTACTATGGTTAATACATTCAGCTTCAGTTAGGAAATACTGACTTTAATTATGCCGTATCTCTATTCATGGAAGAGTACAATCGTTCTACTCAAACGACCCAACTGCCAGGCCTTCACACGACACAATCCCTGGACCTTCCCCACAGATAAGGACTTTCCTTCCTTCCTTTGATGCCTGAAAAAGGTGAGAGCTACCCACCTCTCCCAGGCCTACTGCTGATTTCAATGAGTGACTGAGTACAGGTAGTCCTCGACTTATGACCACAATAGGGTCCGTAAAATTTGTCATTAAGCGGTGCTGTCATTAAGTGAGGTATCACATGACCACACCCAATTTTATGACATTTTTTGTGGCAGTTGTTAAGGGAATCAGTGCTGTCATTCAGTGAATCACACGGTCATTAAGTGAACCATACAGTTCCCCATTGATTTTGCTTGTTGGAAGCCAGCTGCGAAGGTTGCAAATGGCGATCACGTGATCCAAGGATGCGGCAACCGTCGTAAATACATGCTAGTTGCCGAGCGCCTGAATTTTGATCACATGACCGTGGGGACGCTGCGACAGTCATAAGTCACTTTTTTCAGGGCTGCCAAAACTTCAAACAGTTACTAAATGGATGGTCGTAAGTCAAAGACTACTGTACCAGTGTAAGCATCCTTTGTCCACAATCTTTAAATTATGGAGATTCAAATTCTTGGCAGTTTTTCACTATCTCCTACAGGGTAGGAGGGAGAAAAACAGGACAGATCAGCAGGCCACCTAGTTGGGAAGCCCAGAAGACTGTTCATTGTGTTGATTGATTTGGGTTTCCTTCCTCTTCAACAGCCGTGAAGAAAAAGAATGGTCCCCAGTCCAATACAAAAGGGCAGCAGAAGAGGGGCATTTCTCTCTTTTCTCTTCTCTGGATTTCCTGGTTTCTTTTTGCACTTCATATCTACCCATTCTTCTCTTTTTCATTCTCCACCCAACTTACTTGTGCCCGAAATAATAGCTTAGCAGGCAGAAAGAAGTTCTTCGCTTTTTCCCTAGGCAAAGAGGACAACCTGCTCGACTTCTGCATGACAGCTGGCTCCTAAAATGCAAGGCCTCTGCCTGCAAGATGGCTATAGCTCAGCTCAGAAGCCAGCCATGCTGAGCTCCACAAAACTGCAACCCAAGCATTCCTTTTAAGGACAACAGGACTGACTCCTCAGTAGACATCCATACATTTGCTCTGTAAAGTAATTGAATAAATGTTATTGATCTTTGTTACTTTTTGTTTAGGGACATATAAAACGGCTTGGCATTCTGTAAATTGGATGTTATCGTTTATACTGGAACACTAGACAGACGTGAATGTTTTCTCCTTGATGAAAATGTAGTATGAATTAGATTCTACTGTTACTGTACAAACATATAATTTTGTACAGAACGAGTTTATTCACGCACAGCAAAACTCTCCAAGCATTTTGCCTCTTCCTTAAAAAAAAACAAAAAAAAACTAGGAGGGTTTGCAAATTGCTTTTTTTCCCCCGACGTATGAAGACTGAGTAGTTAACTGACACTATAAAATACAGAAATAGCTGGGATATTCCCACCTCCCAGCTTCTGCATGATGTTTCTGTCTTCCCTCTCATCTCCATTATCTTTTTACCTCACTGTGAAGGCTACAACTTGGTTTACATACACAGTTAAGGAAGCAGGAATACATATAAAAAGATAAGCAAGAACAGCACGTTAAATCAAAGATTTAAATTATGGAGAGCAGCGTTCTCCTGGAAACGATCTGAATCTCAGAGGCTTATTAGCCAGACATACAACTCCCATTTGTGAATCAGAGACCATGATGAAGAAGCTTTATTTCAACAGCTCACTTCTTTGGACTACAAAAAACATTCATGTATGGCACTTGCCATCTTTTATCTTTAATGTTTTATTGATTTGATTGTAATTCCTTTGTTGGTTGTGAGCCACCCAGAGTCACTGAAAGCCAAATGGCATGCAAGTTTAACAAATGAGTATTATTATTCATTGTTTGGTTGTTTGTAATCTTTTGATACAATCTTCCCACAACTGAAGGCAGTCTACAAAAAAGTCCATGTTAGTACAACTAAACCCTGCACAAACAACCAAGGTCCATTGTCCATCAGAAATGTAGGATTGCTCTTTGATGAGAAAGACCAATACTCTCATTCTTTTCTTCTTCTGGGTGGTAGGAAATCTTTTCTTGCCTATCCTTTGGAGATTTTCAGAAGCACAAAGACATTTTAGGAAACTGAAACTCTCTAGCAAAATATATCTATAAATCTATATCTATAAGAAAACCTGAAATGAATTAAAACATATTGTGTAACAAATGGGACACAGAGTTTACAATTGCCCCTTGCTCCCTTGTTTACATAACCATCATCACTTGACGACAAAAATATATTGCCTAGTGCCTTGTGTATGTAAGTATGTCACCGCAGATCAAACATATTGTCTTAAACGGTAAGAAAGTGGTAAGAAAACAAGTGATGCATTTATGCATGACCTGAACCTTCATTTTAATGCTCTACTTACCATAAGCACCACTTCCTCAATTTGAAAAGTCTACAACGCATGGCTTTCTTTACAGAATAACAGTAATGTCCACACTCAAGGAACATATTAAAGTGCATGTCGTAAGGTATTTATTTAAATTTCAGAGAAGTGAAAAATAGAGGCAAGTACATATTCTCCAAATTTTAGAAGCAAACTTGAGAATGTCATCGTTCAAAAAGAAATTGGGGGGGGGGGGGAAGGCACGAAACCTTATGTAAATGGGCAATCACAGACTCACTCAGTGTTAATATCCTTTTACAGAAGAAAAATAAAAGATCTCCATACACGGCCATTTTAAGCAATGATTTCTAAAGTCAAAGTGAGATGTACAACTGTATACAACACAAATAAAAATACACAGCAGCTTTATTTGTATCTGCTAGCTAAATACAGCAGCAACAATGTTAGGGTTTTTTTTAAAAAACGACGATGACGACCAAGCAACCAAACTCAGATCTGTCTGAAAAGTACTCCAAATTTATATTAAATTAATATTAATTTCTGTTAAAAGCAAGAGTTCTCCCTCCCCACTTTTCTAGAACTATAAAAATGAAAAGGACCTGAGAACCTGGATCAGATAATGGCTGATAAGCCATAATTGGGTGAGGCTAAGACAAGTTGGTTGTCTCGGCCTATGAATGTTTCTTCTTTTTGAAACGAATCTCTTTTTAAAAATATATATTCTCTGTTACCATCTCCACCTCCGTAGCCTGTGAATGGTGCACCAGACATTTAAGACTGCAAATACAGAGAAAGGCAAAAGGCCTTCTGCCCATCACTGTTTTGTTCCACTTCAGGCTGACTCTTGACCTGATTGACCTCACGATGGTCTCTGTTTCAAGGAGATGAGTCAACTATTTCTGACTCGGTTCTGGTTTAATTAAAACTACAAGCAAAACTGGTGTTTTCTTTTGAATTGCTGTTCTTGTGCAAACCTGCTTCCTTGGCTCAAGGTAAACTTTGCTCCTCAGCCTTTCTCCTGTGCAGCCCTCTGCCCACCCCGAGAGCGCCAACGTGCTCCTCCTGGAATACGCCTCTTCTGTATGCATTGTTTAGAACTCACGTCCCTCCTCCTTCAACACGGCCACCAGAGCAAACATGCAGCTGTTAACATGGTTACTGGGAAAGATGCCTGATGCCATAATTTCCACCACATTATCAGGTAACTTTCACAGCTCACGTGGGCCTTTAATTGCAGTAGGCAAATTGTAACAGGGAAAACATTGGAGGATTTCAGTAGCTTTGTTCACCTTTTTTGCAATTAACGTTCTCTCATATAGTTTCCTATCCCAGAGCCCTCTCAATTTTTATTGTTATTTTGCAAACCTCTGGACAAATGCACACACCAACATGGGTGGCACCACCATCCTTTGTGTGTGGAGCGGGGTGAACTTCAGCAGCTCAGGAGGCAGACGCTGATGGGGGACATTCTCTGCATCCTCTCTTTGGAGGGCTGGGGGGAAACAGGGCGAACGCTGATTGGCGTTCTCTGCATGTTTTCTGTATTCGGAGCCAAACGAAAGCGAACTCCGCTTTGAATTGGTTTCACACTGCTTTATGGGGGAGATGAAGAATCTGGCGATGGTGAAGTGCACATTTGTTACCAAAGAGAGTTGCAAGGGAGGGTGGCAAAAGGAAATACCCAGTGACCTACGGATTCTGTCTGAAGAACTTTCGGTTCGGGCAGGGGAACTGGATACGCTGCTGCTGCGATGTGAGGATGGATGGCTACCAGGCCTTCGACCGTCTTCGAGAGATGGAGCAGGAGAAGGACTGTCGGGAACGCGCTCCTGCATATCGTCAACACAAAACAAAGAACAGCTCCATGTGAAAGGAAAGAACCTCTGAGAATTGTTGTATTACTGAACTTTGGGATTGCTAACTTAACCAAGTTCTGCATTTTTCCGTTTTGAGTTTCATACAATTTCTGTTTCTCAAAGCTCAGATGGACACGACACAGTAAGCAAACTATGTCACACTGGAAGTGGGGCAGGAACTCAAAAACTAAGTTAACAGGGAGAGTTTACTTGGTTATTTTTCTCACTTACACATCACCAGACGCAAATAGGCTACTGAAAGTTTTAAGACACTGAGGATTTGATTTGTTACACTGATCTCTATTTTCATTATATGTGTCCAGGATCTCAGATAGATCAAATATATGTTCAGGATCGCAAATATTGTGAAATGCAGGCCCTTCTCCCCATTTCTATTGATATAAATCCCATTTGTAATTTCTATATAAATTCAAACAGAGTGTGTGCAATCATTCCATTTAACATACTTTAACCATTTGGCCTATCATCTTATAAAGGCCTTCATTAAAATGAAATCCAACAAGCATACAGTATATGATTTCAATAGCTTTGTATGCTAAATCAATGTATTATAAGAGTGTATTTATCATATTTATGTGTGTCTTTACAGAACAAATTATAGCAGGCAGGCAGGGAGGCAGACAGAAGAAATAAGGTCACACAACACAATTAGAAATCAAAACCAAAGGGAAGAACGTGTTTCATTTTTGTCATATAATAAGGCGAACCAGGTGGGCATCTGTGGGACAATGTGTCCCATACCCACGTTATCAGTTGACTTCTGAAATACTCTTTAACCTGAATAGGAAAGCAGCGGAACTAAAAAAGTCAAATGTGCAATTAATTGAACTCCCTGAGATTCAGCTTCACACGCCTGCTTTATAATCCCTCTAATCAATATTATGCAGTCTTTTGCAATTTTCTGCATTAAGCAATCTTAGATACAATATAAAATAGAAACACTGTTTTCTCCTAAAATGTATATACCAATAATGCCATAGAATCTGAGAAAGTTATTCTTTTTTTCCTTATCTCTGTGAGAAAATAGATTGATTTAATAAAATACAGCGTTTTACTTTTACAAAATGTCGACAGGAAAAATATTAAATATTAATTGTTCATGTAATTATTCAAAGTTACCCTTTTGACTACTTGTAAAACAGGTAGCCCTATATATCTGGACTTCAGGACTTATACTACAAAAATAAATTGTAGGGTCTACTAAATCTTTTTTGCGGGGGGAGATAATTCTGTTGATTTCTTCAAAATCCTTCCTTCCTTCCTTCCTTCCTTCCTTCCTTCCTTCCTTCCTTCCTTCCTTCCTTCCTTCCTTCCTTCCTTCCTTCCTTCCTTCCTTCCTTCCATAATGCCCACAGATTCAACGTAATTGGTGAAAAAAATGGAAAGCAGTCTGGGCAAAACCACAAATTTCTTCCTGCTATCAAATATCCTTGATGTTCCACTGGGCCAAAACCTGAAAGTCTGTCCATCTTGACGGTGGCTGACTGCAACTTAGATTTCCACCAAAGGCAAGTGACATGGGCTTCTCCCTTTGCTTATGCCCTGTCTCCATTCAGTATTTTTGCAGTCCTTCTGGAAGGATAAGTTGCAAGGGCAGAAAGAAATGGTGGTGAACACTACTGCCAAGCATCTCTTCAACATATACTTTTATGTCACACGATCATAGTCACCTGATCAAAGAAAAGGTGTCAATATGAAATCCACCAAAGCAGCTCCTTTTTCAATTACTAAAACTTGGCTTGGATCCTAGATTGAATTTAGGTTGGTTTCTTACAGTTCAAAGAGCTCCATTACACATTATCTAAAGAATCATGTTAAACAGAGACGGACAAAGAGGAATTGATTATGAGGAACCTCCCATATACCATACTTCTAACCCACAGAAGCAAAGATGCATGTTTATATACCGCACACTATAGTTGATTCACAGTAGAGAAAAGTTGACTCCTGATGTGGAAAATATCTCTACCTTTGGAGACTTGGATACTCATCTTCTGTCCTATGATAACTCTAAAGTTGTCCAGAGGATTATACTTTATATTTCCATGTCCCATAACACTGAATGTTACTGTCTTAAGGAGAAAAAAAAAAGTCTTGCAAATGAGCTGAAGTTACAGAAAGTTGCTGCTCATATTATTTAATAATGTAAAGGTTATAGCGCCCTTGAGTTGAACTCAGTTCCTGCTGACAGCATCCATACAGTTTTCTTGGCAATGTTACGGGAGTGGTTTGCCAGTGACTTCTTCTGGGACGATCTGGGTCTTCTGAGGTCAGCCAAGGTTGGGTAGGAAAACAGTAATGCAAAGCTCTAGTGTTTGTAACGATACACTCTTTTTGTGTTCATTTTCTACGCCTGATAAGGCAGCGTGCTTTCAGAATGCAGATGGAAATTCACATAGCTGAGTAATAACTTGATAAAATAAATCCATGTTAGCATAATTCTGAAGCTAGAACTCTACATCTCAATTTCCATATGGATAGCACCCTCCCCTTAATATAAACATCTACAAAGAAGCGTATTTAGTCATTTATGTTCTCTGAAGTGGTACAACCCAGAAGGAGGTTTCCTACCTCAGTGGGAGCTCAACCTTGGTAAGGTAACAGATTGTATTCGACCCAACAAACTTTTGGCAAAGTTGAACACCCCGGGTCTGCAAAATGTCCTGAGTCACTAAGTATTTCTCTCCACTGACTGAAAAGCAAAGTGGATGTGAAAAGGGTCAGGAGGGAGCAGATCAGCTTCAATTCTTTCAGCCCAATGCAAATAGAATCCAAATAATTCTGAAGAAGTTATTCAAATGTTTGAAAGTGAAATGCCTATCAAAAAAATCCAGGGAGTTTTTAAAAATGTTTTCAGTGAGGAATTTTTTTTTTTTTTAAATCATCCCCTTGAACATTTTTTCTGAATACTGAATGGCAGGTAACAAGACAGTGGGGAGATCCTCTTTTTTTCTTGAGATCCTGGGATGAACATTAAGGAGCGTCTTGCATTGTTTCCTATCACAGAAGTTAAAGGGACAGCCAGAGTTTCTGACCGCAGATATGTCAGTCATTTCAACAAACAACAGTTGATAGCGTCAAAGAAGCTCAGACAAAAATGTTTGTTACACGAGAGGAGCAGTATGAGGAAAACACGCTAGAATTAAACTACGGGGTTAGATCAACATGCTTATTCTAGAGATTTCACTGAGGGTACAGTTGCACATATCATTAAATAAATCAAACCAGAATTTTGAACTAGTGGTTGATCGAGTGTTCTTTTAATGTAGTAGTTTTCCAAGATTTAAAAAAAAATTGCACCCTTCAGCAAAATAAATAAATAAATAAATAAATAAATAAATAAATACAAAAAAATCAAATCAAAATTAATTTTTTTTTGTAAAATTGTATCAATGTATACATGTGTATCATTAAGAGGGAGAGAGATGTTGCGTCTGATAAACATTAGTCTAAAAAGCTTATATTATGGTAATTATGTTAATTCTTTAAACAGCTATAGAATACCTGATTGGTTTTCTTGCAATAAATTAGCAGAGCTTCCTCTGGAAAGTAGGAGAAAGAATCCCTGATTTGCTTAAATTTAGTGTACCACCCTATTAGAATGATACAGATTACTTCCAGAAGCCGCTACAAATCTTCTCAAAAAGGAACTGATTTATGAACTCTAACTCTCTTGAGCTCCTTTATGACAGGCACAATATAAATTTAACAAACAAACCAACACGGCCTGCTCAACATTATCCCTTGGACCTTCTTGTTTCCTGCTGCAGTTGTGAGCCTTGCCATTAATGGACAGCTTCTGTCTGCAAACAGCATTTATGTAACTCTGTAGAAATAGCAGCAATTCCAACAAAGTTGGGTGGCCTGCACAGTCACTGGAAGTAGCCTTTGCCATAGAGCTCCTGCACACCTGGCAGGGTAGAAGGATACAGGCCAAGCCCATAAGCAACATGCCAGGGAGTTAAAGCTGAGAAAAAGAGCAATGCTCTTGCTTACTAGCCAATGGCTTAATACAGTTTGGACCAAATATCTTTGCTCACTTAATTGGTTCAGATGACCATGTTCTGTTTGCTCACTGGTCCTCTGGAAGCAGAAGACTCGCAACCCATAGCATCCTGGTGCTTGAATACATAGAAATTCCTGCTCTGTTCCAAATGCGAAAAGTCTTGGTGGAAGTCTGGAAATCCCCTTGGTCATCCAGCAAGGAACACCCAACAGCAGCCCATTGCTTAAGATATTATTTCCATCTTTCACATTTGTTAAGAAGGGGACACCATGGCTTCCCTTTCAAGGCAGAGTTATTGTTTACACTTGATATTTTTCAGGAATGTTCATTTTGGAGTTTGTTTTTTTTTAACATCAAGAAGGATCTGTTCTTGAACGGACACAATTTGTTTATTGTTAGGTATCTTTTATTATTTCTTAGTGCTTATATTTCTTACACCCTTCTTTGCAATAATAGACAATAATGTATATAAATAAGCTCTTGGACCTCCTCATTCCCAAGATCTTATTCCCCAAAGCCAGACTGCAAAAAAGTTACGTAACATTTATCTAATTCCCAAAAAGGTATTGATTAATTGTAGGATGTAGAATTGGAAAAGAAGAAAACACCCTGGCTTTCTTATTTCACTCTTCATGATTGGATTTTATTATTTCATTTGCTTCATTCTTTCAAAAGGGTTAAAAATAGAAATCCAAGATTTGCTTCAACGGGAATCCCAGCTCTTTATCTGCTGAAAATGAAGCAAGTTGTCATCTGAAGCTTTACAACTTTCAGATAATGCACTGCCACAGAACCACTTGGTGAATTGCAGAGCGTGGTCAGCCAGAGATCCGAGCTGGGAAGGACCTTCAAATTAACTTTCCTACTGAGGCAGATTAAGAGGTTTTCATTCTGAAACTCTTATAAGCTAGCATGAGAGAACATGGGGACGCTTTGAAATGTTGTATTTTCGACTGGTCTCGGAATACAAGTGGTGCAACCATTCTGTGGAAGAGTAATCAGATACGGATTTCCCATATGATCCGGTTCATTGGCCGAAAGTAGTTCAGTATTCTTCAAGCAACAGAAATCAGTTTTGAAAGCTGTATGAATTTTATTGGTGTTCTAGAATTCCCTTTCCAGGCAGACCCTGAAACCCCAGATTTTGGAAGGCCTTGGACTTTTAAATCAAAACAGTCTTCAGAGACTCAGTATGGCATGAAAAAAAGCTAATTATTATTTACTCTACCTGGGTAATCTGAAATGAATATCTTGCTAGTACCCTTGGGAATGGCTCTCTATACCCCTATACCCCTATAATTTAAATCCTAGCAAATATATTTTATTACACTGGCATAGGAAAAAATGTATTTCCTATAAATTCCCATTCTCATAGGTATCTAAAGAATAAAATTTACCTGGGCATCAGGGAGAGAACAGAAAATGATCACGATGTGTTACTACTATACATATATCCACCTTCCATGCATGTGTTCCTGGTAGCATTTCCATGACAGAAACACGTTACTAACCATCTAATGCTAGAAAGAAAGAAAGAAAGAAAGAAAGAAAGAAAGAAAGAAAGAAAGAAAGAAAGAAAGAAAGAAAGAAAGAAAGAAAGAAAGAAAGAAAGAAAGAAAGAGGGAGGGAGGGAACCCTAAATTTAAAATATGATGAAGTCCTGTCTCTGTTCCCTCCTGGATGTTTTGACACCATCACCCAGGATCACAATCCATGTTTCTCATTTAGTCATCGTTCTGGCTAGTTGTGACGCTTCTGTTTATAGCCAGAGTTAGCTGTCATGATGAGGTCTTTTGCAAAGGGTGAGGGACTTATCACAAACTTTCAGCTACTTCTCTGAAGTTTCTTCCCACATTAACCAGTCCCACCTTTTGAGCTGGAGGAGCGGCTTCAACAATGATTCACGCTTCCGTATTTCAATGTCTGAGTCTGAATTAAAGGGATTTTTAAACCAATGCAATTCGTTTCAGATTACAAAAGATCTTTTGTGAGCGAGGAAAGGCACATCTCAGGACGGAGAGAGCCGAGAAGGCTACTGGTACATCCGGGAGCAAAGCAACGATTACCTACCTTAATCACAGACGTCTCCACTCTGGAGGGAGGCCCCTGCACTTGTGCTGCGGCAGCCATGTTTGCAATTGTGGTAAGGTGGTTCATCTGATTCATGGCCATTGTGACGGATGCTGGGGGCAAGCTGACCGGAATAAGCGGGTGGGGCATCATCATAAAAGGTAGCTCAAGGCCTGGGGGTGGGGGAGGGAAGCAAAAATAAAGTTGATGATGTTTCAAACGCTCAAGGTTGCAAGCATTTTTGACATGAAACCAAGGTAAATTCAGGGCCTACCAGATAAAGCTTGACTCAATTGCTCCTTAGCAAGAAAACACCCTACCCATCAATATCATAGTGTAATACATTAGACAGGAATTACTTCCAGTACTTTGGAGAGAAATAGGAGCCAGGCTCAGCTGAGAAGATTGATTCCTCTGGAATAATGCATATAATGTGATTTAATCTGCCACTTTGATCACGAGGATGGAATGAGGCATCTCTCCCCAAAAATAATGAGCAACAGTGGAAAGAAAACTCTAAGGAAACTCTGTGAGGGACTATTTAAATTGTGCCATGATCCTGGAAAGAACACAGCTACTTTAATAAGTTGCTGACAAATGCTGCATTTGAGCTCTTGCTCCTTCAAAGCACGTCTCCCAACCCAATCCGAAGCGCTGCACAGCCCTGACAGGGTGAACTGCCCTTCTCCTCGTCGGCGCCATGAGTTGTGTACATACTTTTTTTGCAACAGTGTTGAGTTGTGCAAAATAAACTGTGAGTTATAAGTACGATGATTACGGTTATCATCATCATCACTAACAGTGAAAATTTTTAACTTATAGCAGAAATGTACAGCAAAATCTATAGACGTGCTTGCGTTGATGATGATTCCATGTTCATTTTAAGCTCCTCTGAACCACTGTGAGAAAAGCGGGACAATTCCTCCCCCGCCCCAAAAAAACATATTTCCTGCTTCTGTAAAATTAGTAGTATAGTAGTAGTGGTGGTGGTGGTAGTAGTAACTGTGCATTCAAAGTGGGAATGTGCTCCTTCCCATCCCTTGAATTCAAACACAAACCCTAAAAAGTAGCCTGTTGAAAATTCAATCCTACATTTCTACATGCAGGGAGAAGATAACAAAGAGCTTGACAATGGAATGGACTGAAATGTCTCATTCTGAATCTAAGGGGAAGAAAAAGATTTCTCATCTGTTACTCAGAAAACTAAAAAAATCAAGGATATGAGTATAAGAAACACATTGTTTTGGCCTATAAACTAGAACAGATTGTTACTAATTATTAGTTTGGTGTTTGTCTTATTTTCTTTAACTTGCAGGCAACTCCTATGCATCATTTACTAGAACACTATAATGAGTTAAATGATAGTTAATCTCAAAGAAACGTACACAAAATTGAAGCTGTAAATAGAAAAAACAGAATGAAAACTCATTAACACAATCATTTGGTTAACTCCAATTTATGTTAGTATTTTAAGCTCAATATTCGCTGTGGAAGAGTATTTAATATTCAAATAATATCAGTAAATAAATATCCTAATTCAGTTTATATTTAAGATCATTTTCTCTACTAATGGAGTGAACAATTAACTATTGCATATCTTTAAGACAGACTTGCAAATCTCATACATAATAAATATATATGCTTGTTTTCCCAGGGCTTACCTAATTTAGGGTAACAGCTTCTTCTATTTACATCTATACTTACATCCCCTTCCTGCCTTTCTTCTTGCATTATGAGTCTTGTTAATGTCTATAATTTGCCACTAGTTGTCAGTACAATATTGCTTGCATAGGTAATCATGCTGTAGAATTACCTAGGAAAGAAATTATTCAGTTCCGTTGCAAGGAAATGTCTCCTGGAAAACAGCTATCCTTTATTCCCTCTTGGTGGCACGAAGACTGAAATAAATCCATTTACACGCAGACAGACTAAACTACCTCCAATCCAACCATCTATAAAGGCCAAAAACAGCTGTAACGAAGAAAACTTCTACACCAACCTGCTTAAATAACCATCATTTCAAATCCACTAAAACTCATTAGACAGCATGAAACTTCAATGCAAAGGAGTTTGGGTGCCATGGATGAAATTGTTGTTGTATCCACAGCATTTTCCTAATGGTGTCATTAAACCAATGGCGTACAATGATACAAATGACATAATTTACTTCATCGGTGTAATGATGTTGCTGCAATGACCTTCTCTGAAACCGGCAATAACAGAAATTGAGGTAACATACACCCTCTCCCCCACAAAGTGTCTGTTAATTTGAGATTCAGCTGCATATCGACTTCCCAATCAGTACATCTGTAGTCAACACAACTTTATTAACTATGATTTAAAATGGAATAATCATGTTACTGGAAATCTCAGTATGCATGAGATTTACGTTTTTGTGGATATTTTAGTATTTTATGTAACAGATGTAATGTGAAAGATCCAGAAAATGTTACCAGATGAATGGATGCACAGCAGTTAAGGAGTGGGTAACAGATATCCAACAGAATTGGACCACAATGCTTTCGTTCTACACAAAGTTGTATGTCTTTTACTACCATGTAATCAGAGAAGCCACAAAATGAAAAGCTCCTCAACTTGACATATGTAAAAAAGTACCAGGCTACCATTTGGTTAAGCAAATGATGTAGACGACTTTGCATTGCTTAGCTGAAACTTTTGGGAGAGAAATAATGAACATCTTATTTTTCTTAGTATTACTCTTAAAACTTCCTTCTTGTCTTCAGAAAAGGCTGTTCGTGATCTTAAACTAATTAGATCAAAACTCAGGCTTCAAGTCAGAAGCCTTCCTATTCAGTTGCTTTAGCCAAGTTAATCTTTGTTTGTTCTAAGGTTGCTCTAGTGTTTTTTGGCTGAACTTCTAACCGCCCCCACTCTATCCCCCCAACAGACTTTATGATTGTGATTTTCTGCCATGTATTTCAGATATGGGCGAGAGTTTATTGGGCTGTCTGCCCATTCCTTATAATCTCTTCTTAGCACTTTTCCTCTCCTGCTCTGTTTCTAGGATCAGAATTCATCTCTTTTCATTTGCTTTCTATATTTATTTATTTGATTACTTGATTCATGGGCCACTTTTCTGTTTGAAAAGAACAGTCATGGTAGTTTACTGTTTAAGCCAACAGAGACGAATTTAAAAAAAACAAACAGTTAAAACTCAAATAGTAAATATTAAAATACTTGACCACCGAAGGTCTGGCAAAATATATTGTATACATTTCCTGAAAGCAAAAGGAATAGGGCTCAAATGTAAGCCTAAATAAAGTACACCCCATAAGCTGGTAAAGGCACAGGGGAAGATCCTTCTAGATGAGCTACAGAAAGTGAGGACACTTTCAAAAGAATCTTCTTTTGCTGACCTTGACATCTGAACAGGCAGTCCTTAGCTAGCCAAGTTCAAAGCCATTTAGGACTTTCAAGGGGAAGACCAACACTTGAATTATGTCCAACTTGACATTCTGGCAACTTGAGAAAACGTTTGGTGCAGGTATGATTCTCACACTTTGCAGCAATTAGCAATACAGGGACTATATTTTATACCACCTGAAATTTCCAGATACTTTTTGAGTGGAGCCATAAGTCATGTTCATGTCAAGAGGGTTAACTGGGCTGGAATTCTTACCTTTCTACATATAATATTTTATTCACAATTTTTTTATCATTATATGAGCTCCATTTGTCATGAAGAAATTCCTGCGTGAAATGTGACAGATAGTTTCAGCACTTCTGGGTCACTTAGCTCAACCATAACCCCGGTCTCGGCCTTTAAGATCATATTCCATTTTTCATGTCATTATCATCTATGTCAAAATTGCCCGCAATCCATCTGCTGAAAGATAATCACTTTGGTGCTTCAATAAATGATGGATCCTCTTCAGTATAATCATCCAAATCAAACATTTGGTTCTCTTTCCTCAAAATGTCAATATATATTCCACTTTACTTCTTTGGGATGAAGCTTAAGCATTAGACATTCTGTTACCATATGGAAAGAGAGAATAACCCTTTTTAATGCTTTGAGATCTTCAGAGGAAGGTTTCTATTTAATACAAAGCATGACTCCACTGAAAAATAGGTATTACAGAAACACCTGGACTTCAGCAGCATGTTGTGATATGAAGGACAGGTATCAGGAATTACTGACACATTAGAAGCCAGCTACATTTACTGTATATTTGCTTTTGAGGTCTCCACAGCTTGCCATAAGTGAAAGGAAATGTCATCCATCAACTGCATTTTGTGGCCAGATGGATGTTCAAACAACTGAATGGTAGTGGAGATAGTTCTCAGATCCCAGTGTATCTCTAATCACAGCTGACAAGACATATGTAACTTTGTGGGCTGCAAGTCATACATCTTGTAATTATTTCTAAAAATAGATGTAGAGCTATAGCTCCTTACAGTGCATGACTTTTAATACCCAATTTTATCCTATTTGTTATTTCTCTAGAATTCTTTGATTATGTGGCATCAAGTTATTTTCGACTCCTAGTGACCACACAGATAAATTTTCTCCATAACAATCTATCCCTAACTTGTTTTTTCAAGTCTCCCAATGGTGCAGTCATTGCCACCGTAACCGAGTCCCTCCCCCTTGCTACTGGTCGCCCTCTTCTTCTCTTTCCTTCCACCTTTCCCAGTATCAGAGCCTTTTCCAGAGAGCTGGGTCTTTGCATAACGTGTCCAAACTAGGTTAATTTGAGCCTGGTCATTTGTGCCTCAGGGGAGAACTCTGGGTTGATTTGTTCAATGATCTATCAGTTTCTTTTCTTGGTTGTCCACAGTCTTCTCAGGAGTCTTCTGCAACTAGAATTCTTTAGAAGTTAACAAATATTTTCAAACGGATTAGAACTGGGTATGAAAACATCTTTGACCATCTAAAATTTAAAACAAGTAAGCTTTAATGCTAACCTGTTGTATCATATATAGTCTTCCATTCTTAATTCTTTAATTAATACTAAATGTCTTTTTCCAAGAAACATGAATGTGCAATCCCCCTAAATTCAAGCTATTTTAGCAAAGGTATATTGTCATTTATTTGGACAGAACATACCTACTCAACACTTGCTCAATTGGTCATGCCACGATTTGGAGGAAAATGCACTTTTGAATGTGCATTTAACTGAAAAAATCATGCAAAACAGACAGATGGCAACCACAATCAATAAACATTACAATAATTTGGGTATGCATCTGATTTGCTTTTATTGTTCCTGATCAGTAAATAGCATCTGGGTTTCCTTTCCTGCTTTATGGGGAGAGTCTTGCATTTACTGGATTTCACTAGTCATCTGTTGGACTATTAACACAATATATTATTAGAACAATTTTTCAAGCAGCCGTTTTTGTATAGAATGTGTTTAAATATTCAAAATACTAGAGGTAGCAAATGTCATTTCTTTCATAGTTACAGAATGCAAACTCCCAGTGTTTTATCCTAATGAATAAATGAGTTTGTCCTTTATGTATAAAATATAGTTTGTGTTTGTTGCAGAAGATTTTTTAATAATAGATGAATTTTAGGTTTGCTGCAACATATTCAATAAAGTGTGATTAATTTGGTTTTTAAAAAATGCAAACTAGACATTACTATATTACTTTGCAAAATGCACAGCTTGCAACATTATTGTCTCAGTGGGAACTTAAATTGAATTGTAAAATGTGTCTTATTTCTAGTTTGATTTATGCAAGAAATTGCAGTGGAGAACATCCTTTTTTGAATTTCTGTGCTTCCTGAATGGGACAGCCATTTATGCTCATGCAGACACATCTCTATTTTACAGAGGATTTTCAGAATTTGAGGAAGATGAACATTCACATGCTGAATGATGATAAATCTTTTTCCTGAATGTTCAAAATTCTGTATTTCTTACTTTTCACTTAGGATGACATGCTGACCATTTTTAAATTTAGATTTTAAATGTAATTGTTGTTGATATACAGGGTGAACCAAAAGTCAGGCCCCACAGGCCTATCACAATCTGTTTTATTGATGCTATTAATTAATTATTTTTTCCCCCAGAGGAAATGTTACTGTACTTAGAAACGTTCAACGGTCATGCATCAAACGAGTAAGGAGGTGTTTAGAAGAAAAAGGCAACCAATTTTAACATTTAATGCAATTTATATAATAAATTATCTATGGGGCCTGGCTCTTGGTACACCAAGAATCCATTTCCATGTAATGCAATGACACCCCAACACTTGTAACAGCACATATAATAGTACAATTCTTACTAAGTTTTGCACTACACTTGATCTTAGCTGAAAGACTGAGAAATGGTCTAATTAAAAGTTTTAAAGCATTTGTTTCTTCATGATTTAGCTAAATAAGTCAGCTGGACAAACTATAGTAAGACTGCCATTGCCACCGGGGGGGGGGGGGGGAAGGCTCCCAGTACAAATACTTTTCCTTATTTTGACAGAACAAGCCATTTTTGCATAATCGTGACAAATACATAAAGCCCCAATTTTATGTTTCCCATAACCACGGTTTATTCTAGGCTGAGCATGTGGGATGCTCAGGGATACTTAGCACTGAATATTTAGTTTATCTACAATTGTTGGCTTACCTGCTTTCTAGAGTATCCAATTTTGGCTCTCAGGGTAGGGGCATCTATGGGGGTGAAAAAGGCTAAGATGTCATCAGGGACCACGTGTCCCAAATCTTCAGAAAGGGTTGGGGTTTTGATCACAGAGCTGTGGCCGCCATTTGGACCTTTTTGACCCCATCTTCATATTCTGGTTCTGACCACACAGATTCCACCCTTGCAAGCTCCAGAAAATACTTTCTTTTGTGACTTCCCCCACCCAAAATCTTTAAGGTTTTCCATTATAACCAACTACCTATTATGCCATGTGCTACAATTTTATTGCAAGATTCTAAACCTTTTTCTTTAATAATAACCTGTCCTCTGCCCCAAAATTAATCTATGATAGCATTTAGCTTGGCTTTTTGAAGTAAATATCACTAGATAAAAAGCCATCTGGTCCTGAATAATGGGACACTTGAATGCCCGTATTAGTGTTTGAAAATGAGAGCACAAATCTTCTAAAAGGATTAATTTCCATAAGAAAGATAGCTTACAGATCTACAAAAGGCGTAAATTCAAAACATAATAAACTGCCAAGAGGAAAAGATAGATTAAAGTAAGGCAGAAATACCTCGTTACTCTTATAAGGCAAAGATTCTCTATCAATTACATTTGCTACAGGAGAATTGTTCAAAGCTTTCAATATCAACTACAACCTGGAAGACATTGTGTGTAAGATGTAATAATCCGACCAAGGACGGTGTGTGTGTGTGTGTGTCTAAATATATATAAAATCAAGCTTATCATTCAGATATTCAGGAGTAAACACAAAGAAGCTTGGAGTCTTACTGTAACATGGAAAGCTAAGCAAGTTTTGTATATTTATTAAAGATTTATACTTGACAAGAGCTTTGCTTTATCATCGTCTAAAAATACCACCATTGCCATGCAAAGCTACTTTTGCTGCCCTTTGGACTATATTTCAATATCCTGTTTCAAAATAAGCTCCTTTGAATGGGTCTCTGGTGTGACTGAACCAGTTATTTTTGACTAAATTGTTGAAACTAACTCCCAGCGTCCTCCAGAAAACCGGACCAAATTCAGATTTTACTAGCCCTATTTCTGAGGTCCCCAGTGGTTTCTGAGAGGGAAAGGGTCAGGATTCAACAAATTTGTCCATGCATCATTTGACATGTGTAATTCTGAACATGTTATTTCAAAGGAGATTCTTTTTTAAATATGACTAGAAAAAGGGTGTAAGACTTGAAGGTGAAGAAATAAAAAGTGATTACATCCATGTACTACTAAATTATAGTGTAATGATAATGTAGAGAGGACCGTGTGTGTATTTTGCAAAACATGTCACTACTCACAGAGGGAACATGGCTGATTTTTCCTCTACACTACTAGGACCTGATGTCATGTGGAATAGAGATCCAAGGGTTCACCCCACTTTCAGAGGGACTTTGAAGAGGGCATGGGGACAAAGAGGTGGAGAACACTGGAATTCCCTGGGTGGACAAGGTGAATTGTGTACAGCACTTTTAGATTCCTGTGCATATCCTACTTTTGTTTGTCTGCTTATAGCATTTATATGGACACCCAGTGCAAACATGCACCTCTGGACGGTGTACAAAAGAAAAAAGGAAAATCAAACCAACCATACAAAAGAAACATATCATTAAAACCAAATAAGCAATAAATGGCAAATGTGACTGGATCTCCTCTTACTGCTAACAGTGGGGACTCTACTCATTCTGGCCCAAGGGAACAGCCAGGTCTTAATTATCTTCTAAAGGTCTGCAGGCTGAGGCCAGCCGTACATATTCCAGGTTATTACTGTTCTACTTCTCGGGAACACACCTATTTTTCTACAGGAGGGGATATTCCATAAGTAACTTCTCTGCATGCAGGTTTGGGAATAAGAGAAGGATGGCTGGCAGAAATAGGCAAGATAGGAAGAGAAGGTCCTGAGTCCTTCACAGAATGCAAACTAGAATGTGAACTTACGAACTAGATGTGAAGCTGAAGATGCAATGAGGTGGTTGGCAAACGGACTTTCTTTTCAGAAAGAGCCTTACTCATTGAAGAGCCTTCTCTGAATTCATCTTGGCAAAAGCTTTGCTAACCCCCCACCCCATAGCTTCCTGTGAAATGGGGATTGGATAGATGGTTGTTCCACATCAGCTTCACAGACACGTGTGCCCCCAGAGATGTCCCAGAATAAAGGACACCTTGTAAGAACCCAAACAGCATTTTTCAACTATCCTGCAGTGTATCCAAATAAAGTAGTTAATGTTTAATTTTTTATTACAAATGTTTTTATGGCAGTTCAGTGCTTAAGGCTAAGTGGCATACAACCAACCACAACATAACAACAAAACCATCAACAAAATTATAAAAAAATCATTAACATTTTCAAAAATAAATACACAACTCCATGGGTCATAAAGCACCAAAGATTCATCCCATCCCCACCTTACCTCCGCCCACTCTCATCTTGGTCCCCAAATCCACAATGAAAATGCCATGCTTCTCAAGGATTCCTGAATATTAAAAGCAAGGATGACGTTCTGACAGCTGGTGGGTGGGAATCCACAGGGGAAGAGCTGCTGCCTCCTGGCACCTCCCAAACTCTGTTTACCCCAAAACTGGTGGGCAGAATGGGCCTGGAACAATTGGCCTTGGAGACAGCCAGGCCCCAAGCCACGTAGGACTTTTCAAGCAATCAACAGCACCCCCAATTGCATCTGAAAACAAACCAACAACAACATACTGCCATCTGCTGCCTCTGCAAAGTGAGACATTTCTAGATTTCATGCATAACATAACTGGTTAAGAGTTACGTCTCACTGAGCTTAAACTGATCCTAGTGATTGTCTGTGGAATTTCAGTGGCACTTCTCTTGAATATCTACTCCACGACATGCAACAATAGCAGTTTTGAAGTGGAGCATTAAAGGAAAATAGGGCAGCTGCAGAACCACAACAGCACGTTTTGTAAAACCACAGTGTCTTAAAAAGTGTAAATAGAGGGCAGATAAAATTAAAGTTAAGTTTTGCACTTCTGACGTTACCTCTTTTGCTCTATGACTATTCTTGGTAAGTCCGTCAGCGGGGAGAAGTGGTCTGTCATTCATGAGCACCAGATCAAAATTCATACTCAGAAGAAACTCCCTCTTGATGATTCCAACAAGGGGTATGCAAAAGGGCGGTGGTGTGAGTGTGCGTGCAGAGAAATCAGTTCCACTGGATCTGCCTATAAGTTAAGCAGCTGTGTGTGCAGACGCAAACTGGGCACAACCTTCCAAACAGCTCCACTGTAGCTTCTTGAGGATGCAGCTGCTTTAATGCTTCCAGAAGTTAGCTCCTGTTAACCCCGTTTGCAAAACACCTCTTTGAAATACCTTTGCACAAGCTTCCTATTTATATCAGGATTTTTATTCCATTTGTTCTGGATGGGGTAAATATCTTTGCTTCCAGTTTTGTACTGTTTCTTGCTATTTTCTTACTCCTGTCTTAAAGCAGCCTGGTCCCTTTACTATTAAACTGAACTGAAAGGAATGGCAGTGATGATTTGGCTTGAATAATGCAGTTTTACCTAGAATGCCTTTTATTTTTAGTGGTCAAGAACTTCTTGCATGGAACTCCTCTTATCTTAATTATCACAAACTATTATCCATGTAAAAATATGTACCAATTCGTAGAACTTTAAATAATGAATTACACTAATCTCAGAAAGATTATAGTAAGATCATACTGACCAAGAGAAAGTAAGCACTCATTTATAGGTCTGAATGTGATTAAAATTATGTATGTCTTCTTTCTAGAGAATGAATAAAGTACAAAATGCTCATAACATTTTTTTTTAATATTAAGTTAAGGGTCTCTCTCTCTCTCTCTCTCTCTCTCTCTTAACTGCTCCAAGAAAGCTGCTTTTATTTAAAACATAAAGATGGTAGTTACAAGATTTCTGCAAGCATAACTGCTATTCCATTAAGGAAATGGCACTGCAAACAGTAAATACTGCCCCCAGGGGAAATGTAAGTATTGATTTTATTACTATGTTGGTTGGTTTGTGTTTGCAATTGTCAACTCTCGTTTTAGGCTGTGCATTAAGTGCACTTATAATAGCTTTAGAAAAGAGTAAATATTAATTAGAAAATATTGGTAATGCTTTTATAAGTTTGGGGCTTAGTGAACAATACACAGATTTAAAAAGAAAAAAAAAGAATGCTGTAAATATAGCTTAGAAGTTTAAAAGACAAAACAATAACAACCCTACATATCTGTGCTGTGAAAATCTGGACGACCGCGAGACGAGAAGCAACAGTTAGTTCCTGTATCTTTTGGCTGCCGTCTAGCGGTTGGTATGCTAAAGTTAATTACTATGTTCCAATTAATTTATAGGCCTAATGCAGCTTAAAAACCAAAACCGAAGATGGAATTGGTAAATAAATTTTATTTCACGCATGTATTATTAGCAATAAGTGATGTAAGAAATGACATTTACATTTGCCAATTTAAATATTCCCACGGTGAATGTTTTGATTCCATGGACTGATGGTGTTTGGTTTTCACATCCGGATGGTGTGACGGAGTCTGGACCTGGAACAATTGGCTCTACACAGGCAGTGCTCAGATAGATGTGAGCTTGCACCACTGTGACTTGTGCTCCTTGTTTTGTTGGGCCACAGCTACTAGATTCAAATGGTTCACCAGCTCATCCATCGTAGATGAACCCTAAAGATCTTAGACAAATCAGGCTGGCTCTCTAGTGCTACCAGATGATCCAGTTCAACAAAAAAGCCACCAGCCCATGCAACCATGGCAATATTAACGCTGCCATTTTAGAGCAGCGCATTTGGAAAAGGAGCTTTGCAAAGTCTGTCCTCAACGGGTTAAAGCGGGGCAGCCTCTGGAAGGCTTGGCAGGGCTGCTTCAAAAGTTTTCACCAACTGTTGTCTATTCATGTGCGCCTTGTGAAAATCTTTTCAGCAGTCGCACCCAGGCTTCCAAAGGACACGGCTGCTTTAATGAAACAAAGTCCCCCTTTGGAACTTTGTGCACAGCCTTAGAATGCCTGCTTCAAAAAGTGCTTTTCAGCCTATCCAAAACTGCTATTTTAGTAGGCAAAATAAAAGCAGAAAATATTTATTTTTGCCCTCCTAGAAAGCAGGAAGGCAGCCAAGTCTTCCTCAGTGAAGATGGAGAGGTATCTTCAATCTGTTCCAGTCTCTGTTTTTTTTCCCTTAAACCTGGATTCCAATATTGGAATGTAAAAAGACATTGAACCCAGAAGCAGAGTATCAGTTATATTTATTCTGAATAAATGAGTGAATGAATGAATGAATAAATAAATAAATATTTAACCTGTTAAATAAGTTATAATAGCTTTTGAAAGCGTCTTTCTGGATGTTTGCTTAAAACTGAGCTTCCTGTTAGAAGCAATAGATTTGTGGGAACTAAAGGGTGGAGAGAAACGAATGGGCAGAACAGTTTTTAGGAGACCAGCTACTGTTGGCCACCACAACAACAAAATCCCAAACCAATGTGGATCAGCAATCTGATGTTATATATTCTAATCCTTGCACATGAACATTTTAATCTGATGTGAGCTTTACAATATTTTCATTTTCTATGATTGTGCTATTGTAAAAACAAATTATATACATACTGCTAGATTCTGATATGACTTTGGGGATTTTAAAAATATAATCCAGACACTATGAATTTCACACAATTCCACGGGCCTTTCATATGGTAAATCAGAAACAATTTTTGTCAGTTAATTTTTATAGTCACATCACAAAAGTCTGCAGAGTAAAAAGACTCTGAAATAATGTGGGCAGGTTTCATTTTTCAGTTGCATGTAACCCATTATTACAACATTAAAAGACCTAAAAGGTAGACCGCAAAAGGAAGACGCCATAGAGAGGTTGCAAACCTCCACATGGATTAAGCAAGACGACTACACAATGTTGTATTTCCTCCAGCATATTTAAGCAATAGGAATTTATTTTTGAATCCTGAAGGGGAGGGAAAAGCTATGGATGTTCAGCTTTTGGTTACATTAAATGACAGGTGGGCATTTTAAATTTTGGAGTAAAAATGCAAAGAGAGAGGAAAAAAATCTGCAACCCTTGTTTTCTGTGCAAAGCTGGGGCACTGTTAAGAGATTGAAGCAACACTGATGGTTTCATCACCATTTTCTTCTAACCTCTACCATCATTCAGCGAGGAAAATACTAGGATTCCACTTCAGCACACATTATGCATGGGACAAGATTTCAATGCTGCACTCCTGCAAAATCTGTCTTTGGGGGTTCCTAAGCTACAGCTTACAAAAGCTTAAACCTTTTAATACGGTTTGTTAGTCAGAAAAGGCACTACCAGACTCCTGATTTTATACCTGCCCTCGGTGTACCCGTTAATATCGAGAAAGAATTGTGTTGTCTTGCACAATCAGTTGTGCATCTTCCTGAAGTAGGACAGCCCAACAGAGGTGATGCCTCCTATGAGAACTAAGTTACGGGGGGAGGAAGAACAAAGCCAAAACTGCCATGAGTTCTGCTGCTCTCTCTTCCTCTCTCTCTCTCTGTGGATTAATTGAATCTGTTTGCAAGTGGATCCCCAGTGCCAGGCACCTCTAATCTGTGATCCCACAATAAAGCTTCAGTGAGGGCTGAATATTCAAAACCTGAAGGTCACCTACTATTAGGCTTGTGTGCGAACCACAGAGAATTAACAGCCATCATCTTCCGAGCAATTATCGGCTTCCGAGCACATTTTATCCAATAGAGTGATCAAAAAATTACTTCATATGGCCAAACCATGCAAAGTCTAGCTGCCTCTATGACCACGGAAAGATTCCCTCGATGACTCTTGGTGGCTACATGGGTACATTCATGTCGTTTTCTAGGCAACAGAATGGAACTGGCCTGAGAGTGCCTTATTCTAAGATTGTTTAGGGGACTCTCTGCTCTAGCCCACAAACCCATTTTTCTTGGTGGCTCCCCGTCTGAGACCTGAGATCAACCAAGGTGGAGTAGGTGCTGCCATCTAGTGTTACCTCTGTTACTATAAACAGGTGTCATCGTAAAAAAGCATCAGGGGTGAAAGACATGGAGTGTGCCATGTGAGTCATTTTGTTGTTGTTGTTCAGTCGTTAAGTCGTGTCCGACTCTTCGTGACCCCATGAACCGCATCGCACCAGGCCTTCCTGTCCTTCATTGCCTCCCTGAGTTTGCTCAGTTTCATGCTCGTTGCTTCAGTGATGCTCTCTAACCATCTCATCCTCGGCCGTCCTCTTCTCCTTTGGCCTTCCATCTTTCCCAGCATCAGGGTCTTTTCCAAAGAGTCCTCTCTTCGCATTAGGTGGCCAAAGTATCTGAGCTTGAGATTCATTATCAAAAACATTTCATACGCATACTCAAAAATCTGGGCAAGCCTATTGGACCCTGAGGGATGCCACAGTTCCACAGCCACAGTGTTGAATGGGACCTTTGGGAATCCTCCTTCAGAGCCAAGTCCCAGTTCAGCCAAGAGCTCCTGAGGAATCCAAGGGATCCAGCAGGACCAACAAGGCCACTCTCCCTGCCTCATTTCCAGAATGACAACAACATGGCAGAAACTGCCACCCTCCATTCTCCTTGAAAAAGAACTTACCATTTTTTTCTTTAAACTGTTTGCATAGCCCACGCTTATGGAATATTAAGGGAACTTCCCACCTTGCATTTTTAAACAGTGGCGCTGAGGAGAACAGAACCTGAGGTTGCGAAGGTGCCACATTTTGCATAAAGCACCACCTCTGTGGGCAGGCACATCAAAGTGGAATATTTTCTTCTTTCCACCATTCACCGTGCCTCAGTCCAACCTAGACAGCTGTTCTTTTGGACATAAAAAGGACAGAAGACCCTCCTGAATATTGCTACTGTTCTTGTTGTTTTATTTTGTACAATTTAAGAGGGCCCCATAACGCTCCCACTTCCTCTCCCCACAACAACCACCCTGTGAGGTTGGCTGAGCTGAGAGAGAATACTGCCTTGGTCAGGGTTCATAGCAGGCTCAGCAGTAAACCACAACGCCTCAAACCCTTCAGCCCTTGCTCAATTCTTGGCAAGACTACAATCTCCGCAGCAAAATGAATGATTGCCGGAGATGTCAATTTCTCTGCTCCAGGGTTTGGGGTCAAGGCTTCTTCATCCTGTCCTTCCAAATCCACAGATATGTGGGGATGAGCGACCTTGGGTAGCTGAGATGCGTATACGTTTCAGTTGCCTCTAGCCCGGGATCCCCTCATTCCCACCTTGCCAGCTTCAGCCCTTAGGTCTAGAGGTGGGAAATGAATGTAATAAATAAGAGTAACAATTAATGTGTAATCATTAACGATGTTATAATAACCAGGTTCTTGGATATCGAAACAAGTGATACAGCGCATGCCTGTACACTTCCAGCCGATGGTATATACAGCTATCCATTCAAAAACTTTGTTTTTCTTTTACAGAAAAGCCATTCATTTTGGACTACTCTGGAGTGATCCGTTTCAGATACTGGTGCCTGTGGAACGTGCGTCCATCTACATGTGACATCCTCCACGCTAGGAGAAGAGCAGACTGTAACTTCAGGGGCTAAACCCTTAGGGGGTCACCCAAGCTTTCTCCCCTCTTCCAGTTCTCCTCAGGAGGAAGGAAGTTTTGTATTTCAGGGCTCCTCAAGGGTGCTGAGCACACTCCAGCCTCATTTAGCATTCTGAACGTCTCCCTTTGAATTTGCTGTTAAGCTACAACTCTATGTACTTCTGCATTCCTGGGAAGTCTCTCCAGTGAATGAAAACATGACCTTTATAGTAGTAAGTTAGCTATAATTGAATCCAATTGATTTCAGTGACCTTCACTGGACCAAGCTGAGGTTTCTTCTGGTGATCACGTGCGGGGGGGGGAGGTTAATGAGTGAGATTGGAACCTCTGTGCTTATATACAATGTGAACGTGGCTAATAAATACACAATAGCTCTTAAAACATTCCTGAAGAGAGAGGAAGAGGGCAGAGACCATCCCTGATGCCTATCCAGCTGGACTCCTCTCTTCCCTCTCCTAGGGCCATTACCACTAACAGCCTGTAGGAAAAAGTCTCTGAAAGGCAGGAAAGAAAGCAGGGAGGTGACCATCACCACAAAGCCTATTGAGTAGACTTCTTCCATCCTCTGTTACTACTAGATGTCATGTGGGAAGGACCCACCACTGAAGTTCATCTGGACTCTTCCTACTTGGGAGAGACTCAGGAAAGCAGGCAGTGTAAGAAGAGGCCAACAAGCCCAGATGTGGGGCTGTGGGAGGGAAACAGTTCAAAGACCCTCTGTCTTAACTGGCTTGCTCTGGGAACTTTTACAGTTTTCAAGATCCTTTTTACCTGACTAGCATTAAAGATGCCTTTCTGAAGTTTGTGTGGTCCTCACTTCTCAGATTCTCCATCTACATGGGCTTTGACACCTCCCTTCCACCAACTGCTCTTTGAAAGGATCCAGGGAGAGGAAGATAGGAGAAGACTGCCCCAGGAGTTTCTCACCTCCAGAATTCCTCTCTTTCTGCACACCCTTAGCCCCAAGTGCTCTGTGGGAGGTTCCCTGAACAGAGGGACAACCATCCCCAGAAGGCCTCTCAGCTGGCAGTTCCCTTCTCCTGGCAGCTGTGATCAGCACCTGACTTTTGGAAAGGAGCCTAGAACTTTGTTCATTTGATTCTGTTCAGAGTTTTCTATTTGCATGACTGTACATACCAAGATATGCACAGAATATGTTATACCAGCACAGAAAAGGGCCTGTGCAAAGTATTCTCAACCCAAAACACTTGTACTGCCTCTTCTCTGAAATGGGAACAAACTCCAATTTCACTGTTACAGAAAGAAAATCATGGAAAGTACTGGGGTCTCCTGAACCATACCCCTTTATCCCTGAGCCCTAGAAAAATCAGTGCTGATCAAAGATTCTGCGTTGGGATTTGGCCATC
This sequence comes from Python bivittatus, assembly GCF_059951505.1. Classification (NCBI taxonomy): domain Eukaryota; kingdom Metazoa; phylum Chordata; class Lepidosauria; order Squamata; family Pythonidae; genus Python; species Python bivittatus. Next base: position 18,614,713 of record NW_028277053.1, read on the forward strand.
TGGGAGTCTCCCATGATAAGCATCTTCTTCCGTCTTCCCCGTTTGTTTGCTTGTTCTCTTGGATGCTCTATGCCATGTCAGAATGGCTGTGCCATTTGTACAATGGGACCTTTGTCACAATGTGAACAAATGTCTCACCTTCTCACCTGCTGGACCAAATCCTGTTGAGAACTTTCTGCTATTTATTCTCAAAATCACTGTAATGACTGGGGTATATAAACACATTTTAGTTTAACAGTATACATATAAATATATGAATCTATATGCTGTGGCTAAATTCCTTCTTTTTCATTAATCACTAGGAAATAACACCCACTACATTTACAGTTGTTATTATAACAATGCTATTTTCCATAATGAGATGACCTTCTTTTCTCCTTAACCCTTTTCTTAGCCAAACCACCTACCTCAACTTTGCCTTCTGTTTCCCTAATCTTCAATTATTTATGTTTTCTTCATGCTGTTCTGTCCGCCATGGGAGCAAAATTGTGTTTGGTGAAATATAGAGCTAATTATATGAAGAATCCCAGCAAGAAAACGGCAGAACAGATGTTACTTCAGACGTGCTACGAGTGCCTGTGCACGGAGCCCACACAACAGAAGGACTCAACAAGCATCTGAAAACAATATACCATAAAGGCAGTTTAAGCGGGCAAAATATTTTAAACGGAAGAAAATAAAAGAAAGGATGTCAGTTCACATTGCTCCAAAGCACTTACTCAGCTGGTCCCCAGAGCTACTACGTTCAACATGAATTTTGTGTTGCTCTGTAATACAAATATGGAGGGTTTATACTCTTGTGATGTGAGGAGAAATTTACATCAGCTAATGACTCGAAAATTGCTTCAAAACCTGGTGCTTCACTCAACCTTTTTTCTTTATAATGAAGAACACTCTCTATTTAAGGAGTGGGGTATTTTTCAAATGTGCTTACAAAGAGAAGAACAAAGATACTCAGTGCCTATAGTAAAGATACTTATTTAACTTTTCTGTCAAACATTCAGTCTAACCCAAAATGCTTTAAAGATCAAACTGTTAAAAGTACAATTGGGCAATAAATTAAATTGATTGCCTCTTGCATTCATCTGCTCTAGAATAAGCTTCTGCATAAGGATTACTGGTGCGCATTTTGGGTATCTGTATATAAAAATAACAAAATAAAATGTTTTATTTTTAGGTCAGCAGGTAATAATAAAACTTGCTCTTTAAAAAAAAAAAACAGCAAATATACCTTTGTTTGGAAACATTAGAGGAGAGATTCCCTAACTTAACAATATTTGGGTGTATTACAGGGATTTCAAGAGAATATAGAGAAATGCCAGATCTCCTTCCCAATCTAGGCTAGTCCCTTTCTAGCCTGTGTTTGGTGCAAAAGGATGGAAAAATCTGAATTCCACACTGCGTACAATTCCGGCAATAATTCTGTACAGAATTAGCAGAGTGAACTGTACTGCTCACATCAACCATGCTGATCGAACTGGTGAAAAATGGGGGCAAAAAAATAATAATAAAGCTTTCCAGCCAGCACCAGCCTCTAATCCAATGGCCAAAGGAACTGAGGAGTATAGATATTGATCGATATCCTAAATAAGAGATAAACATTTTGTTCTAAAACTACATACTAGATAAATGGTAGATGTAATCCCTATCTGGCTGTTTAAATATAAGACTATCAAGGATGGAATGAATGTTGAATTTATGTTGTGGAAAATTGATCCCAAGTTGGTTTTTCACTTCATCAGAAAGCACTTTTATCTTGTGTGCAAAGAGTTAATGAAGCATACACAATTTGCCATTTTTTAGTCCTAGCATGGTAAAACTAAACCTGCATTAAATGATACTCTTCTGTCTTAAACATGGACTAAGCACTAGGAGTCTTGACCAAATTTACCTTCTCAGATGATTTTTTTTCACTGCAGGCCCAGAAAACTTACTTGGGTTCATTTCCAGCAGGATATGCAACCAAGAGCTAATCCACACGCGCAGAGCCATTATACGAGATCCTCAAAACGTTTCATTGAATGCTGGGCACAGAGACAAGGGTTTTCCTTTCATTTCTTGAAATTCTGTTCCCTACCTAGAGGTTCAGAGTGATAGAACCCTATAAAGATTAACAGGAAATGACCAAGTGCTTGGTCCATCCAGAAATGGATCCCTTGGTCAAATTTAGCTGTTAACAAGAAGTCCAGAAGTCTACAAGGGTTGGATGGGGCTACCTTTCTTTTTATGGCCCATAACTTGTGTTATGTCTACAATCCTATATATATTTCTCAAACCAAAGACTTTTTTCTGACATTCAGAAAATGGGAGGAGGAGCTCTAAGGCAGAGGATTTTCCTTGTATTGTATAGTTAGAAATGATGAAGAATCAAGGAAATGTATATCAAGGGGCTTGTTGGCATTAAGTAGATTAAATTAATGAAACAAGTGAAGAGATAAAGTTGGTCCCTCTTTCATTTGGTTGATGTAAATACTACCACCTACTCTTATCTGTGCCTGACATTAATTAAGGATAATGCAAAGGAAGACAACTTCTTCATGGGTGTTTTTACAAGAAAATGTGGCACATTCTGTCTTCTCTCCAATGCATAAATGTATTAATTTGCTTTTGTAGACATTAAATACTCAATCTGAGAACTAATTAAAACATTACGCTTATTGTATCACAGTTTATATTTATTCTTCTCTTTCTACATGCAGTACAAAAGATTTAGAAGCACGTTTTGGACAAACTTTTTCACTGTGGCAGAATACAAACGTAAGTAAAAACATAACAATAATATAACAAGCCAACAAGAAGTCAACATAAATATTACATTGGAAGAAGAGAGTGAAGGTGCACGGAAGTGGTGACCTTTAATTAAGCAGAAATAATAGAGGAATCACGCACAGCAAAACACAGCTAAATAAGCCAACAGATGAATGGATACTTTTACAGTGCAAAGTTTCCCCAATATAGGCTAGCTGATGTCTTTTTTCCTCAATTAATGCTCAAGGAGCACTTATCACCCTGCTCCCCAATGTGAATAACGTATGCTTCTAAAAGTCTCTTCTCCTTAAATGCCTTGTCTTTCCTGAGATCAGAACTGCCTAAACTTTAGCAGAGAGTTTCAGGGAAGAGGTGACACCAGAACTGCAAACCATACAGAGATGCAACAGCCAGGCCACAGTATCGAGGGGGCCTGATTAAGGATGAAATATTCCAAAAACACCTCGTTTTTAATATGTTCATTTACTGCATAGTGAAATGTAATTGATATAAATGGCCAAAGGGTCATTAAATGCAAGATACACATCGCTTTGATCTACATGGCTAAATATCCCTAAAAGAACAAAATATACACAGCACCTGAACGAGGGCCCAATAAAGAAAAAATAATATAGTCTTCAAGTTGAGACTTTTCTAGTCTTCTTGGATTTTGGTTTTTTTGCTTGCTTTTGTTTTGCTTTGCAATCCACAGCAGCGTGCAACCCTAGCATTTAACCCACCCAGGAAGCAGCCAGGTCTGACTCTGCTTAACTTTGGGATCGTCCTAGATTGGCTGGATAACGTACAATAATTTAAGAGTTCGTGTAAAAGTCTTAACGTCTTATGAGACTTACTAGCCACCGGAAACAATTATTTTCAGAATTCTAAAAAGGGATGCTGTCAGAGCACCTGACACGAAGCACCCTCTCATCCTACAGTCGTCACACATAGGCGAAGCCTTCAAGAGCTACAAAATCTGCTTGAACAGAGATGACAGAGATGAGCACTGTGTGCCACAGAAACTTAGGCTACCACTTCATTTAGGGAAAGTGGGCATGAAGTGCATCCAGGGGGATACTTGAGGTCAGCCATCATTTTTTTTGCTACTATAGGAGCACCCCAGGTGAACAGGGCCAAGCCTTATCCTTCCTTCTGACCCACCTACCTTCCGTTCCTTCTTTGAGTTTGGGGGGATTAAGAGGCAACATGAGTACTGACAACTTAAGACCCTGTTTAACAATAACAACTGTAAAATGGTGAAAAGGGTCGTGGCCCTGCCTGCTTTTGGAGCATGGTTCTTGCCACCCTAACAAAGGTGGCTTAGAATGTAGGGTTTCTATGCCTGCCTTTGTAGTGCAGAAAGAGACCTGTGGTTTCCTTCTGGGCCAATTCATCGGGCACTTGCTATGCCTTCTGAGGCACACAGGACTCTGAGAGAGAAGCTACGCAACTGACAACAGTTCTACACCCCCAACTCTAGATAGAGCCATGCAGACATGCCCTGGTGGGTGGAGGGGTGGGGGAGGTATTTCTCCAAGCACAGCTGGGATAGTTCAACTACTCACCCCCACCGTGTAAGGCACTATTTAAGAGGGTGCCAACTGATGTACAACAAACCCAGGACACTCCTTGCTTATTTCAAGCAGTACACCAAAGGGAATTACTTTAAACCAATCCATGATGCAAACAGGAATAGAGCTAAAATGAATGAGATTATCCTCAAAGTTAGTATACCTAGGTGTGGCGTTAGGCTGAGTTTCAGAAGGGTGATGATGCTTCTAGAGTTCCACCAGAATAAAGGCAAAGATGCACTGCTTTTGAGACACTGAGAAAATCAACAAGATTGTGGTATTGATTTATTTAACCATGTCAGTAAAAATCATGTATGCTTATGGGAGAAGCTGGAGTCCCTGGTCTTATCCTCTTTGATTTAGGAATGTCCAGTGTCCAGAAGGAAGATATTACAGAGGAATGATCTCACTGCGAGCATGGAAAAGGCTCCCCTGGTTCTTCCAGTTACACCATCAAACTTCACTAGCAATTAGACCTGATTTGGACACACCTCAACCTCATTCTTTGCTCAAAGACACCATGGCAAGAGAATAAAATACTTCCAATAACTATTGGAAGGGAGAACTAAATATTTCCAAAGAATACAGTAAAAATCTAGCCATAGCCCTACTGTATATGGTTGTTGAGTACTGATAATTCCACACTGTTACTGTAAAAAATGGTTCTAAAAATACAGATACATAGTTCTGTTACATTAGCCTAAAAAATATTTAAGACATTAATATAATTTGCTAGATGATGGCGTTTCTCTAATGAACTTTAGTGATTGGTAAGTATTAACATTTGAATAATGTCAACCAGCTTGAATTGCCATGGAGTAAACTGAGAAATGATTTTAATTATTGCAAGAAATCTGTAACCAAGATTCTACATTTTAAACATATCAGCCTTGTTTTTGTTTATAATATGTTAAAGTTGCCATCATTCACCAAATCACAGTGTTGTTTCTCTGTTTTTTTTTTTTTTGCAAAACAATCCTCCACTGATTTAAATTGAAATTCTAAAAACAATCAGTACAATTCTCCAGAAAGATCCAGTTCTCCTGAAGGAGACAAAAACAGTCACAAGGCAAGAACAACTGGCTAGCTTATATACCTGAAAGACAGGCCCTTCTGGACAAACTTGTCACAGCAGGGAGTCATTTCCACAGTAACTATCAACCTGAATGGCTTTCCAAAAAGGTTAGAAGGTGTTTAGATAAATTCATAGAAAACAAGACTACCTCTGCCGATGAGCTGTGATGGCTTGATAACGTATCAGAGAACATGAGCAGGAGGGTGCAATTACTTCCAGGACAAAAATTGGTCTTCCACATCATTTCTAACTACTTATACAATCATGGAATGATCCCAATACATATCTGTGGTTTGTGTGTATGTTTTGGGGGGGGGGCTCCTTATAATCCCATCTCTTTCCAGTCTGTCCCAAGAAGCTTCACACAGGCTAGGAAGCTGAACCAGCAACAGGCATCAGACAGCAAAGCAAAGACTGCAGTGACTGGGAGCATGACTATCTCATAGGTTGACTAGCTCTGGACCAGCTCAGAATGCTCTTCTTGAAGCATGTTAGCACCATCCTTCTTCCTATAAAAAAATGGTTATGCTTTGCTTTGTAAAGGAAGGAATTTGCAATTTTAATGTGAAACTTCATGTGGTCACTCAGCTTAACTTCAGGCAGCACAATCGGCTCTGGAGCCAGTAACTCACCTAAAGGGTTTCCTGGATCTGGTGACCTTCAAAAGCTCAAAAATGTTTAGGGAAGAAAGAAGCACCATGAAATGTCCATTGACTATATAGGACTTTGAAAGAACCTGCTTCATTCTTAAAAGGCGAGTTACATATGGGATATTTTGCACAATATTTATAAACAGAAAGCAGATACCATTTCTAATGATGTTATCTTAGACCATATGTTTGAACATACTGCTTACTGTTGCAGGAAAACTGCCTGGATGTGAAAACCTAGATTCTCAGGGACGTTTAGAACTTGCAACTTAAAGGTATTTGCTAAATGCTCGAATGCAAGGAATATTACTACTGTTTATGGCTCACAGACACCCACCTCACACGCAGTGTGGACGTTTGACGAGGAATTCAGCAAAAGAAAATTGAGTCTAAACTTTAGAGATTGGCCAGCAAGAAGAAAGATTTGCATTGGGCTTCTCCTTACCATAGCCATGCATGTTTATTTCCTTTGGAGAAAGGCTCAGCGCAATAAGAAAGTTTAACTCTAAAACAGAATGAAGAATCTCGTAACACCTCTTTCTTCTGAACGGCCACACTCTTGTCAAATGCTACCTCTGGATGTCACATGTTACAGAAAAGGTCATCCCGTTTTCTTCAGCTAATTCTACCTAATCCCTAGAACAGGAATTGGGAACTTTTTCACTCTGGATGGAATCAAAATTGTAAGGCGGGGGGCATGTATGGGCTAACAGAAAACACCAGCCCAGTTTTGATGGCAAGCTACGGGCTGCAATGCAAAAATTACAACTCCCCTTAAGTCTCATAAATACCATCAAAATGAGGGGAAAGTGTCTAAAAATGTTATCCCTGCTCCTTCGGAGAACCCGGAAGACTTGGGGTCACAGATCAAGTTCTGAGGCCAATGTGGTCATGGGTTGCTCACCTCTGCTCTAGAAGAACCGCACAACTATTTGTATATGAAGATCTGTCAGTAAATTTACTGTTTTCCTCTTTATTCTCCAACCGTTGTGGACCATCCCTGCTTGCATTTAAGTTGGGATGGGGTGATTTGTTCATTTTTTACATCTCAAAGGTTCTTGGACAGTTTTGAATTTAACAAGTTATAAATCCTGCCTGGTGATCTTTAATCTCAAAACCTTTACATCTCCAAAGTAACAACAAACATTGCCGTTTTGATTTGTTCTTTTCATTCACCCTAACTTATCAACTTATTTTGCTAAGAGTAAAATATTTCAGATCCCATCACTGCTTGTGACTTATCTTTCAACAATAATTAACAATGTCTTAATCTGCCTGGTGTTAATGACTACTGTATTTCTCTTAAAGCCCAGTTAAACCCAGATTATTAAAGACCGATTAAAAAGAGCCTTATGTCATCAGAACAGGAGCATAGCCAGGGCAATCTGGATACAAGCCTTTATTTTAGCTAACAAACAAGTCAAACAACGGTTTAACTTTTTCACATCTAATCTTGGAAGAAAAGGGACTTGCTGAAGTAAAAGATACTTGAAACTTTTCAGCACACATTTGAAAACAAAAGCAAAGCAAAACAGGGCTTTGTTCCTGGGCTGGGTTGCAGCATGTACTTAGCTGTGTTAAGGCACAGCATTCACATGGATTAATCTGGAGATACTCCTGCCCCGGTTCATGGCCATGGCCCTCAAAAAAGCCCAGGTCAAGGACTGCAAGTAAAAGGATGGTCGCTGGTGCACAGGTGCCCCTTAAGAGTATGAGGGACAGGGGGCTCGAAGTAAAATCTGGGGGCAGGTCTCAGGGGGAGAATTATGGCCTATTGAGGAAGCCGAGGATGTGTTGTTCATGGATGACTAGCTTGAGAAGTAAGGAATAACAGAGAGAAAAGGGGCAGCCAACGAGAACATGGTGGCCAGCGTATGAATGGGAGACAGCTATGAAGGAACCCCTAGAAAGAGATTAGGAAGTCTGACGGGCAACGCCAAGAGCTAATTGCTCAGGCTGAAGGATTGGCAGTTAAGCCACCTGAGAGCTAAGGTCAGGCATATTTTTAATACGGTGGATCTCTGCAGCATGAAATAGCTCATCAAGGAGCAGAGAGCAAAAGGCCCCTTGCCTCAACCCTGACCGATTTGTGAAAGCAACAGGGCTACACACATCTAAAGAGAGAAACACATCCTGTGCCCAGAGTTTTTTGTATGCTGTTCTCCAGTAGCAGTAAAGCAACCGAATGGCATGACTTGTGTATATGTGTGTATGTGTGTGTGTGCATGTGTGTGCATGTGTAATTGATACTTCTACAAAATGCTGGGTTTCTACTTCTAAGAAAACATTTCCATGTGGATATACATATACCATTTTTTTCTTTTTTCTTGGCATGGCATTGTTAAGGCATCCTTACTTTTTCCTCTGAAATATCTTCCCTTTCTTTGTGTGTGGTGGGGTAAGGTGTGAGAGAAGTGATAGATATAGAAATAGAAAATACCAAATATATGGGTTATATTAAAGCACATCCTGTTTCTTTCCAAGTCCCTCAGGCACCTGGAGGATTCCTGAAGTTCTGTATGGTTTATTCCTTCGTACAGAGGCAAACCTTTGCAGCCTAAAAAATGCTACAATCCATACAAAAATTCTTCAGACTTGTTTGCATTAGTGTACTGAAGTCTTACTGATTTTCACTGGATGTACATTTGTGAAATTGCAGCAGAACAGCTAAAACCAGAACTGGTTCCAAAAAAATGTAAATCCAGTCCAACCATGTAGGGCATAAATATATATCCACCAGTTTTTACAATAAATCAATCAATGCTAATGCAGAATTGATTAAATGAAGTATGCTCTCCTTTCGAGTGGACTCTGGACAAAGTTTTTCTGGATTCCCGGGAGACACCCAAATGTCTAACACAAGAAAAGCCTGAAGCAAAATACAGTATGCCAACATGTAACTGAGATGCTAAATTAAAAGAGCCACTGGACGCAACACATCTTTTCAGGGACACCAAAACTGTCTAGTTATGCCTCATCATAAATGTTTTGGAACACAGCCAAGGCACTTCCAAAGATTTTAGAGTTCACTTTTTCAGGGAACTCTTTTAGAAATCACTTAGTACAGAAGCTCAGCCTAATTCCAGTGTTTTAAAATGTCAAGCTTGTCTTTCCACCCACCCTCCCTGCATATAGTACAATAATGATATTTTGAAACCTTTTTTATTAAATTGATCATATTTTGTAATCAGGCATGTAAAGAGAATACGTGTACAGGGTTTATGAGATGCCCTGAATAGAAAACTGATTCTTTAGGAGAAAATAAACAGATGAGACAGAAGCAGAGAGATGAAGAAGCTTCAAATTCCTAAATGGGAATATCCAAAACAGCTGCATTGATTTTAGGATGATGAACTATTGTATCATTGCAAGGCAACAGATAACAAAATAAAGCCTCAATTAAAAACAATGGAAAGGTAGCTGAAGAAAAAGAAGTAAAGGTGGGAAAATGAAGAGTCATAACACTGCTAGTGTGAGCAAGAATTTTAGAGTGACTTCTTCCTTGCAAGGCCACTGTGAGGAACATTCTGTGTGTCTGGACCACCTGGGGCCAGAGACGTTCCATCTTTATTCCTGAATGGGGTTGTACTCCGCTCTTTGGGACTGGTAGCATTTGGAAGGGTCTTCTTGGACTTACAGCTCCTGCTTGAAAAACAGGACCAGCCATGGCTAAGAAGGTTTTTGCCCATATCCGGCTTATGCACCGGTTATGCCCTTATATGGACCAGGAGGCTCTTTGGACAGTCACTCATGCTTTGATCACCTTGCATTTGGATTACTACAAGGTGCTGTATATGGGGCTACCCTTGGAAGCCATTCAGAAGCTACAGCTGTTCCAGAATGCAAGAGCATGGGCAATTATGAGATGTCAGCCCTACAAGATAGACCAGATCAGAAAACCGACTCCACAGGAAGACTCGACCTACATTTTATTGAAATAGGCTATAATAATAGAGTGTTGCAAGTTTGCTGGTATTACGCCTTCCCTCCTTATATGCCTCTGAGTCAGGAAGGAGCCAGACTAAGCCTTTTCCTAACATTATTTCCTTTCCCAGGGCTTAAGGAAGGTTTCTGCTCTTGTTGCTTCTCTAGCAGCCTCTGAATATTTCCTTCAAGTCCATCTCCTTGGCTCTCTACACGGGTGTACCTCCTCAGACACATGTTACACCTCTGCTTTGTGAGCTGCAATGGTTACCCATGTGCTTCTGGGTGCAATTGAAGGTGCTGGTTATTACTTACAAAGCCATTCAAGATTTGTCCATCCAGTATAATTAGGCAGAGTTAGCATGCTCTGGGTCCCATCCATTAAACAATGGCATAGGATGGCATCCAGGAAGTGGGTCTTTTCCATTACACCACCTCTCCTTTGAAACAGCCCCCCCACCCCCCAAGATTCATTCATTCAGCCGCCACTCTGAACCCTCAAAACCTGGTCCTTCCCCCAGACCTTGAGCTAGAATGGGTGGTGGTTCCCTTGTGTGTCGTGCAGTTCTGTTTAGAGATGGGTGTTTCCCAACCAAGGCACCTGTTGTTCTTTTGTATGTATTTTCAAGTTGTTTTAATACTGTACAAAGTCCAGAGTCACAATGCAATCAGTCGGAGGTCCTTATAAATTTAATAAATCTAATGAAGTGAAATGATGTTAATAACCTTACCTAAAATCTCACTAAGTGACCAAGAAATTCAAATCAAAATTCTTCAGTGTCTTCAAACTCTATTGGAAGGAGCTCCTAGATTCACTGCAATTTCATACAGACTTCCTTAATGAGCCATATTCTCACGCAAAATCTAAATTTAAGACAGAATGTGCAAGATTATACGGCAACCGTGTAATGTTTATTCGTAATATTCACTTTCTGTGTTCACTTGAAAGAACTGTCAATCTGCAGGGTATTCCTTCAAGAAGAAAATTTGAAAATTTCTAGAATAACACAAGCAAAGCATGCAGTATTGCATAAACCGAGAAAACGCAATCTTTGCCACTAGAAATGTCCTTGCACATAGGAAGACTTTCCATGTTGGGCATCATCAAGGAAGGTGACTACAAGGGACGATGCTATGGCTACAGAAGCAACCACTGGAAGGACAGTGGTCAGACGTGGACAGCTTCAGTCCACCCGTGTCATTCCTAAGGCTTCTGCTTGGTGTACGGTTTGCCAGTATGAGGGGGATGAGGTACATCAGGGAGAAGCATTCCTTTTCCATCCCTCATATATAGCACTTTTGGCTCTCACAAAATAAAGGAGGAAAGTGTGTAAAGGTCCCTGATGTCCAAAAGGGAGAAATGGAGGGATGCTTTTAATTCCTTGTATTGGCAGGAAAAAAGATCACTAGATCTTTGGGAAGTTGGGAACATTCTCCCCCCGGGGGTGCGGTCAGCCCCCTCACTCCTGGCCTTCCGTAAGGCTTTGAAGACCTGGCTCTGCCACCTGGCCTGGGGTGGGGAGGGAATACCTCAAGCGTGGGGATGGCTAGCCCCAGAGAGGCCTTCTGCCTTCAGCCTCAGGTTTTTCATCTTCTTGGACTCTCCTTCCCCTTTTTAGTAATGCTTTTAACTGATGTGTTATGTATTTATATATATTTATGTTTTTAATGTTTGTTGTGAGTCACCCAGAGTTCCCCCATTGGGGGGAGATGGGCGGGTGAGAAATTTAATAAGTAAGTAAGTAAGTTGGTCTGATCGAGGGAAGTTTGTTCATCTTCATAAACAGTTAGAGTGATTGCCAATCTCTAGAAAGCATAGAGACGTATTAAGTCCAGCCAACATCTCCAGGGTTAGTCGTGGTTTTCTTGACTTATTTATAAGGTTCTTTACTTCAATAGCCACCCCCGGAAGATGAAAAAATGGACTCCTTTGTGCTGAGTATCAGAACGCTTGCATATTTTCTTCCATTTCTCTCTGGGTGCTGGGAGATTTGAAATCCTATTTATATGAAAATAACAAGCATTTAAGATTTCTTCCAGGTGGTGCATTACCCACAAACAAAATGAAAAAAAAAAAAAACCTTCTTTCAAGGTCACTTAAGAAACTCAGAACTCAATAATAAAACCTCCAAGGGTGGCAAGACCGCATAAACTGTTTCACTGTGATTAAAAGACTGGATGAGTGTGAATGAACAGGTGATCAACAGGTGATCAATAGATTGCAAAGACCCACAACAATTAATACCACATCTGTGCTTGGGAGTCTTGAACAGAGGCTGCTTATCTCGTCTTTCTGAACACATTCCGTGCACATTTTGTGTGAAGAAGGAAGGAAGGAAGGAAGGAAGGAAGGAAGGAAGGAAGGAAGGAAGGAAGGAAGGAAGGAAGGAAGGAAGGAAGGAAGGAAGGAAGGAAGGAAGGAAGGAAGGAAGGAAGGAAGGATCCTGAATTTCCCTATCTTGGTTGGGATTATTAACTGCTTTTGGTCAAATTCACAGTTGAAACACACCTTGAAACATAGGTCTCTATTTCTAATCATATACCAAAACAACAAACTGCACACTTGTGACCCTTTTACACTCGGATTACGACTTCACCAACAAGTAGCAAATGCCTTTCTCTTTTCCCCAGATGCCTGTAACTGGAAATCCTATTTTTCAAAAATTCATTTTCCAGACAACTTTCTGCACAGTATCTGACACTAAGCATGAGGAATCATATATGCAGATTTACCCTGCCTTCAGTGATAAAAGATTTACAGAAAACGGTATTTAAAACATAACGTTTCTTCCTCCTTCCATTCTTTTCCCTTTTTGATTTCTTTGTTCTTGGAGGCACTGAAAAGGCTCACATAGACAGCCATGGACTCAAATCAGTGTTAGGCGCAAAACATTTGTATTAATTGGCTTGTCCTTTCACGTGGTGTTTATCTCTGTTTCCATCATCGTCTCAAAGGTCATTCTGCTCCATTGATAAATCCAACAGGACAGAGATGAACAAAAAGGAGGAAAAGGAACAACTAGTAACTCTCAATAGCTACACATCTAACAGCCCGTTTCCTTTCTGAGTAAGCCTTATCCTCCAATATTCACTTGAACATTTGAACACTTGAACATATCTTCAAAAGTGCTGTTCCCAAGAAGGCAGCTCAAATGCAAAGCAACACGAAGTGGAAATGCTACATCATGAGCACAAAATGCCTGAAATTCTTCAGGCTAAGCATGTTTTTAAGAGCTGTAACGAATTCCACAACATCCTACGTAGACGGACTTTTGCAAAACGAAGCGCAGAACCTGCAAGGACCAGTATCAACGCACGCATTTTTCCACAGACACGATTCAGACTCAGCAGAAAGTCATCAGTGGTTAAGAAGCCACAAATCAAAGGAGATATAAGTGTGCATTAATTCCAATTAAGGGATATATATGTGGGGTTGGGTTGTTTTTGGGTTGGGGGGTTTTTTTTGGTTCTTTTTTTTCCAAAGGGCTTCCCAAGCTTGGCATTTTCAGACGCATGAACTTCAACTCACAAAACTCCCCAGTGGGTCATGACTCCTAAGAATTCTACAAACTGACGTCCACATATCTGGAAACTACCCAGGTTGGAAAACTCCGCCCTTTCAAGTCCCTGGTCTGTATTAATCTTTTTACACAAGATCTGTAGCAGCACGTTCACATCTACACTTTCAAGCTAATAAAATCAATGATGCAATATACTATCTTTGATAGTAAACTTGATTAATTCAAGTTGCATGGGGGTATTTGCGGGGGGGGGATCAAAAGAAATGAGGAGAGTGACTGCAACTGCAAGGCCATGGCTGCCATCTTGACTTTTCTGACCCTGAGGACATTTTTTTTAAAGGTGCATGTAAATTATTTCTTTGCTTGTTGTACTTTTAATTTGCCCAATAACCAAACTTCCATGGGCAGACGGTTTAGTTACTAAAAATATCAGAAGATACCAAAAACATACGTAGGGCTCCATAACTTACTTGGACAGGCAAAAACAGATGGATTGCCAAGCATCTGGCAGGCATGCTGAGTCTGGATGTCTTTCTTACATATTCTACGGTAGGTCAAAGTTCTTTATGTCTAAATCATCATTGTAATAACGTTGCTTCATAAAGACAGTGCTTACCAAACTCATCCATGTTTCTCAAATTTCTTAAGTGCCTATTACTCCTTAAATTTTGGCTGATTCTTTGCATGAACGTTTCAGTAGAAATTAACACGGTTAGATGATATTTCACATCAAGAAGTTTCATACTTTGTGGGCAAATTAAATCATCATCATCATTATCTATGTCTGTACTTATTCAATTCCCCCATCACCTTCAACAATCTACAGTAGTGTTGGTTTCTTTCCGGCGTATTATATTTTTAACTGTCATTTAATTATTTTCATTTGATATTTTGATATTTTATTGGGTATCATCGTATAGTATGTTTGCATGATAATGTTAGCTAGTATAGCCTTCCTTTAGAATAAAAAAGGGCCATCAAATAAATGATTGGCAGTTAAATTCACAAATTGGTAACTTGATTTGTATTCAGAACTCTCACTATTTTCTTGGACTACTTCTCTAATTTTTTAACACTGGGCTACAATAAATTATCCAATGGTTTTTCAACCCTGGAAATCACTAATTCTGTAGGCATTGATAGATTTACATATGTGAATAAATATATATATATATATATATATATATATATATATATATATATATATATATAAATAAATAATGCAAGGACATAATGAGTAGGGGAAAAAAATCTCTTAAAACTCAGGGACCCCACTAAAACAAATGGTATTAACAGGCAAAATCTGTTTAAAAACACAAGTTGCAAAAATATGTAATTTTGCTTAATTTCCCTTACATAATTGGCATTTCAGTTATTAAGTACTTGGCATTTGAAAAAGTGAAGATAATTATGCATTATAAGATAAACTCCAGAAAAGGGCCCACATTAATTAGTACAAATCACAAAGAACTGTTTTTTTTGTTTTTTGTTTTATTCTAAGCATATCATAGTCTCAGTTTTAAATGTCAATCTTGTTTCAGTGGGTTAGCAGTGTTGGTTTCAAAGATCTCAGGAGCCTGCCAAGGATATCTGAAAACCAAACAGAAGCTGGGAAAACATATTTTAAATATATAATTTATAAGATTGTCTTTTTTTGTGACAGTGATAAGGGAAGCAGCAGGAAATGCCAGAGGGTAGATCATGATGTGAAACCACGAGACATCTAAAGCCAACATCTGACTGACTAGCAACATCTTAGGCACAACTGAGCACAAATGAAAAACATGCTTGGAATAATGGTACCTAGAAAAATAAAATGTACTATTCCCTCAATTTTAAGATGCTGATATGCCTTTTGCCTTATCGTAGTGCAAACGCATGGGTTTCAAATAACGTCGAAAATAGTATCTCAACTCTCTTGCAGTAGATCGGGGTCCACTTTACATGCTATCACTGAACAGGACTAAATGTTATAGGAATAGCACCCAAGAGAGGACTCACAACCGGATTTAGCCTACTTTGCTTCTGAACTACAGCAAGGAGTTCCTTCAAAAGCCAGTGGCAACTTCTCCACTCTTCATTCTCCAGCAAATCATTGATCATCATCACCATCATCATTAATGGGGCCACATAGCTATGATTTGAAAAGTCACAGATAAATTAACAGACACAATTGGTTGCACTGTTTATCACCTGCTTCGCACCTAAAGGTGGCTAAATCTCACTACCGTCTATCAGTCCTGCAAGCACGGTGTTATGATTAGGGGTGTGTGGCACCTTGGATTCAAGGCCAAAATTTGGTTTAGAGCATACTAAGGTGCTCACAGAGCATCGGTCAGCAACCCCTCAAAGCAAACAGTGTCTTCCCGGCGTTGAGCCACAGCTGTTGATGGCTCCCTTCTGGTTTGCAGCAAAAGATGCAGTGGCTTTGCAGAATTATTTTCACTCTGATGAGAAACTCCTGAATGTTTCTTTCAGGAGTTGTAGACAAATCAGAAGTGTCTACGATGTGTGTGTGTGTGTGTCAAAAAAGACAAGATGGCACGTGATTGAAGCCTTTCCCCCCTTTACAATGCACGTAAAAAAGGTGGGGGGCTTCAACTGAATGACGGTGGCCTTTCTTTTTTTTTTTACAACACACAAATACACAAACACACATACACACAGAAAGGCCTCTGTGAGCTACAAAGAACCTTTTGGCCTCTGAATCCAAGACAATTACGAGAACAGAGACTCCAGTAGCTCTGAGATAAAAGCCACATATTGGGTAAACAGCGACATGATCAAAAGTTGGCTTCTGTCACGGCATATTTATCCAGCTAACAAAACATTTATTTATAAGAGAGAAGTTGTTTTTTTTTCTGTGGAGTTTTTAAATACCACCTTTTATTAACCATTTGCTCAAACAAAGGAATGGAACAAAACTAAGAAGTGCAGGAAAATATTGCTTTAGAAGTTATGAATGACAGAACTGAACTGATCTCCAGCTGATTCCTGTCACGTTTTAGGGTCCTCCAGAGGCAACATTTCACTCCGTAGCTGGTTGGACCCGGAGCCAGCCACAGTGGAGACTCTGTGGTGCCACAGAAGTGCTCATAGCGTAAGCACATTACAGTGGGAAATAAGAGATTTGGATTGACATCATTCTCTATAATTTTAAACGCGTGATATTTGTATAATTTAATTCATATGACCAATGCAATTTAACACCAGAAAGTTGCAGCACCTAGCCAATTTTGGCTGATATAGAAAGTGAAGCAGGGCCCAACCTGGTTAGTCGTTGGATGGGTGACCACTAAGAAATCTCAGGCTGCAGGCTAGGAAGGTGAAAAAAAATCCCACAATGTCTCAGAATGCAGTGGTAAACCATGTAATGCCAGAAAAACTGTGTGAATGTGTCCATATAAGTCACCAGAAGTCAACTCTGACTCTAAATTGATTTTATACGTAAAAATACGTAAGCTTGCTTTTAATCCACTATCAAATTCCCTTCTGCCTTATCTTTACACATTTTCTTGCTTGCTTTAATTCTCTCTCTCTTATCTGCACTGTTTTTGAACCAAAGGGCTTTTTTATTTTATTGTTTTCCCATTTTAAGAATACTAGATTTGAAGTTTTACAATATACATTCAAAGATCTGGAGTCACAATTTAGAGTTGTGTTAAATCTTGCAGAATCATAACAATGCTTATCCCTAAAGGGAACAGTGTCATGGCTATGCGGGTATAGATGGGAAGAGAGCTTTTTTAAAATATATACTTTAAATTCTAATGGACTACTTAGGAGGGATGGGGGGGAGGAGGGGGAGGAGGAGGAGGAGGAGGGGGGAGGAAGAAGAAGAAGAGAGGAGGAAGAGAAGAGGAGGAGGAGGAGGAGGAGAATGACAATGGAGGAGGAGGAGAAGAAGAAGAGGAGGAGGAGGAGGAGAAGAAGAAGAGGAGGAGGAGGAGGAGGAGGAGGAGGAGGAGGAGGAGGAGGAGGCAGAAAGAATGACAGTTTTGTCTTCTAATAGCAGTATAAAACAAGTATTGGAATGACCAATGAAGTCATCGCTCAACTATTTCTCCCCACCAGGACGGATCTTCTGCGCAGAACCCCAGCTTGCCCTGTGCCCATAGCTCACCCTTGTGTGTGGGGCAGGTGCAGTTCCCTCGCCAGTGGCCATGAGGCAGTAAGTCCAGTTCTTGACTGAACGGTTTATCAGCAGTTTGAAATGAGAGGAATGATGATCTAATCTTACATCTCAGCAGAGCGGATGAGGGCCGCATTCCTCTGTGCGCGGAACCCAGAGCGAGAGAGAGAAGCCGTCCGCCTTTGCCCTTTCCTAGAGACGGAAATATTATTAGAAAGGACATAAACAGACTAATTAAATCACAGCGGTATGGCCGAGATGACAGCTGGTACAGCGTGTGACTGAGCCGATCCATATCGCGAACTGAGAGGCCCTTCACTTGCAATGCACTTGCTCTTAGGCGCGCTCCATGCTGGTTGGACAGACTTTAAATAATAACATGTCTTCCGCAAGGCTAAGGCGACTTCAAGGAATAACAACGTTGGGGGGAAAAAGGTTTTCTAAGCAAGAAGCCTTTGTGCCACCAAGGGGTGGGGAAGAGAGGCAAACGGGGAAGGGGCTCGGGGAATCTGGTTTGGAGATAAAGATGCAGTAACATCAGCACCTTTCACCAGCAGGACCCCTGAAAACCAACACTCGTTGCTCTGCATGCTGCGATGACAAATAGAGCTACAGGCACGGTCCACGAGGCTCTGCGGCAGCTACATTAACTAACAGATCTGCCCTTTGTGAAGGAAGCCGTATCCGTTTCATTAGTGCAGCCTCTAATTCAAAACTGTTGAAAATGAACTGCACACACTGTTTTAATAACCACATTCCTAGTCATTATCAAACGGGCAATTCTCTCAGCGCTGAATAAATGGAAAGGTCTATCTTTCCATTAAACCCTGCTGTTCAGGAAAGCCACATTCAAAACCTTGGTCCCCTCCTGTTTGTTCTTCCAGCAATCGCTGATTTCTCCATCACCGCTGTCAAAGCCATCCCCAGTTCCCAGCACACAAGGTACATTTATTCATCAATGCCTTTTAAAAATAGCAAATTAAGTGATTGTCTGCGGGCCTGGCATCTGCAACCTGAGGCGCTCCGTTCTTCCTTTTGGAGGATACTGAATCTTAGACAGTGTGAAAATGCTCGCCTGCACCCCTCAGCCCGTCCCCACTGAGTGCAAGACAATCTGGTGCAGATCACCAAAAGTGACTCCTTGGGGAGACCCACTGCAAACAAATGATATCTGCCAATCTTCTCTTCCACGCGTGTTGAGAAAACACAAGAAATACGCCTCATTTCTGATCTCAGGATCCCTAAAGAAGGACAACCGACATTCTCAGTGTTTGCAAGAACAGATCACTGAATAGAAATTATTTATCTATTCACTGCCCTCTGGGAGCATAACAGGCCAACTGGAAAGTTTTTTTTTTTTTAATCATTCTTTATTTAAACGTGTGGTTTTTTAAATTAAAAATACTCAATTATAATGTTGCTCTTTCTGAAAAAAAATAAATAAATAAGCTGCTAATGAAATCTAGTTTTATACAAAGAAGTGACAACCTGGATTTCTACCGCCCTACAACTAAAACGGTGATCTTTTACTACATAAATTGTGCTAAAGGCCGGTTTCTGCAAAAAAGAAAAATCACAGTAATATACATAGAGTCTGTATTTTTATTTTTATTATTATTATGGGCTTTCTTCATTACCAGATCCCAAGGTCCAACTTGTATCCCTGTGGTTCTTTCCAGCAAAACTAACCCCACAATATCTTCCCATCGACATCTGGAATCTCTTTCTCCACCAGCCATTTAGGTAAATTTCTCCCTCCCCAACCTTCTCTCCCAGCCAGAAGGAAAAGATACCAGTCCTTTATTATGGGGGTACTTTACCCCCATAGATCAAAACCAAGTAGATTAGGGAGGGGGTGACTTTTTACCCTCAAACTGAGAAATACAAGGGGAAGAGCTCTGCTATTGCCATTTCTCAAGGCTGAGAAGAGCAATGAAGCAGGGGTGATCAAAACCATTCCAGCAGGGGCTTCAACGGTCACCCATCGGGTCATCAGCATATATTGACCAAATTCAGCCTTTGGTACTGAATCTGGAATCGTCATTTCTTGCAGTTCTCAGCATCGGGCCCTTTTGCCCTAATATTGGCATCCCCGCCCCCAACCTTCCCTGACGGCTTTTTTCCTTCTCTGTTTAGATATTCAGTTGGGAAGTTAAGTTAGTGGTTGAGCTGCAGGAATAATAATCATAATTTAAAAAAAAGTACTGTCTTTTTTTCCAACGGAATACAACAATAAATCAAGCATCGATAGCATAAATATCAACCCTTACTACTTCTGTTCCATGGATCAACCAAGGTTGGGCCAATCATCATCAGCTCTTGCAGATTAAGGACAGACGCAAACTGCTGATGTCAGCAAGGTAATTTTTGCCCTAGGCTTCTTTGGTTATTTAAATCATGTGAGGGGTCTGGAGATCATTTAAATGTATGAATGCATATTTATAAAAAAGAATAATATTAACTGTACTCATTTTATTTTTATCCTGGTTCCACTCATTATTTTAAACCGAACCTGCCACCTGTCAAATCAAACCTGCCTAACTGATCCAGCCGTGCAGCTATCAATAACCTCTGTACTGATCAACCTGTTATCCAGTTTCCAGTTGTTCCAGTTGAGGTGGACCTTTTTCATCTCAGCTACCACCAAGGTTTACTGAGCGGCCATATTTCCTTGCAGGACATAGAAAGTGTGACTGTTCAAACTTCACCTCCCAGATATTCAAAGGAGGCAATTCCTCCTTCCTTCAGCTGTCACCAGACTGTCTTCTAAGACATCATTCTGCCCTGAGGAGACCAGCTAGGGAGAACTTAATGGAGAGAAGAGGAATGAAAAAGCAGTAAAGAACCTAGAAAAACAGAACAACTGGGGACAAATAAACATTGCCTGCATTCCTTCACACGCCAGTCTCAAAGGAAGTTATTATTGATTTGATCCACTCTAGGAGCCCTAGGTTGGGGGTTTCCTTTCCTTTCATTACACAGAATAATGTCCCTGTGATGTAGGCTGGGCTAAGAGAGTAAGTGACTGGCACCAAGTCACCCAGGGACTTTCTCTCAAACTTTCATATCAAGTACATCAATTAGACTCTCCCCCTGCTCCAATTCCCAAGGAAGTTAGGAAAGTAAATTTACTGCAGAGAATTAGACAGTCATACATTCAAGAAGTTTTCCATCTGAAGATACTCAGGAATTGTGTTAATCCTGAGATCTGAATCCTGAAGTCAACAACCATGTGGCGACTCATTTCCTGCCTTTGAAGATCAGTTTTTCGTCCCTTGTTTATAAAACGTCCTTCTCTGGAAGAGAATGACTATGGCATATGAATTTGGGGTAGGGACAGTGGAAAGGTTAGAAGGAAGGGAGGATATGAAAATTATCTACAGATAACACTCTTTTATCACCTAGTTCTTCTATGTGATACAGGCATTATTTCACTGATGAGCTGACTGATTCATATGGTATGAGGAAAAACCTTGCCCACCGTTGAATCCATGAGAAATACTGCCCAACCACCTAAAGCACTCTAGATCTGGGATGGAATCCCATTTTACAAAGCCAACCATCTCGAAGTTGGAGATGGGACCTCTGGGGAACCAAAACACTGCCCCTCTGGGTTTTGCATGCTGACATTTTTGAAGTCTAATTTGCTTCTATTTAGTCTCTTGTGTCTGGAATATAATTTCATGGGTTGAGGAAGACTGACCTATGCTAGCAAGCTCACCTTGGAAGATGAGCAGGGTTATGGGCTCCTAATGCTTGGGGTAGCCCGTTATCAGTTGGTGAGAGCTGACGGGGCAGAAGTATTGGCGTCAAAGTCTGCCACAAGGTTTGATTTCTCCTTGTATCTCCACACTCTGTGCTCCTACCCAGATTTGCTCTTATTATTTCAGGATAACATGCCTGGCTTGAATAGCTAATAAAATTAAAATAGCATTTCACAGAACAGGATTTGGTTGAAATACTGTACTTCTGCAACACACCGCAGAAGTATAAATATTTAGTTATTTCAGAATACTTCCTTCTTTACCTTGGTGGAGAAAAACCACACAATTCTTTAGTATGGTTTAGCAATGGAGCACAGTCAGCCATATCACAGCATGCTAAAAATAACATGTTACTAAAACTGTGAAGGTAATTGTGCTTATACCCAGAATCATAGCAAAACTCTTTTAAAAAAAAAATAGAATTATAAACACACTGATTAAAAAAAAAAAGGAAATTTCATATTACATAAACAGGCTGGGGTCTACCACAAATAAGCATAACAAATAGCTGCTATACTTTATAAATATATCTTGAACCATATTCATTACATAGATCTAACCTACCTAATACTAATTTATTTCTTAGGATCTTAGGAAGCACTGATAGTCCATTCGAATTTTGTTTATAATGAATTCAGGTTTTCTACAGTTAGAAAAACAGTTTTTCAGCAGTTACAATTTCATTTGCAATGAATACTACTAACCCTGTAAGTTCAGTGTGAAAGTGGGGAAGCATTTCCCCTTATTTTTAAACACTACTATGATTTAACAAGAACGTCCTGTTTCTTTTCCCCCTAATCGTTTTGTAAATTTGCTAACTGCTGCTAAGAGTATTACATCAAACTTACATTACTTCAAGTTCTCAACAGTGAAAAACAAAACAAAGAAACAATTCCTGAAATCTGAAAGAGCCAACAGAATTTAAACACTCTCTCCTAACTACTTAATAACCTTAAATTTACAGTACTTTTTCTTTTTTCTTACAGTCTTGATTTTTCAGATTAATGACTGAACAGAGCAGACTTTCCCAGGGAAAATGGATGAACCCGTGTGTTCAGGAGGACAATCGTATGCTTAACACAAAATATATTCTCTGGAGATTTTAATGTAGTGCTTTATAATGAGTCAGTGGTAGCAGTTTTAGCCACCAATCTTAGCACGGCTGATAAAAAGACCTTGAATGATTGCCAAATTCAGGTCAAATGTCCGAAGGAACTTGCTACGGGTTTTGTATTGTTCCTCTGTTTAAAGTTCTTTAGCCCAAGGAGAGACACAAGTATATTACATCTAATTAATTTGTCTTGGAACGCATTGATTTTCTGAAGTCTGAATTGGGCACAGGCTGCATTTTTAATTATGAAATCTGTACAGAACAGAGGCAGAAAATATGGTTTAGTTTTAGAAAGGAAGGAGCCCCCTAAAGAAGAAAGGTGGTGAATCCTAATTTGTTAAACACCCCAGAAATCTCAGGAAGGAGCAGCACCGCCACTGAATAGAGACTTTCTGAAAGAGCGTGCTCCGGCTTTTCCACCCTCCAATTTGGAATCTGCTCACAGTACTGCAGCTTAACCAAAAAGGATTAACTCTCATACCCAACTGAGAACACAGATAATTCTCAGTAATTGGTAAAAAATGAAGATGAATGGGGCTGAGCGATAAGGAGCAATTAGCTCATCAGCAGTTACAGCTGTGCACTCAGTCCGGATCCATCTCTGGAGCCTCAGCCCCTTTTAAAGAAGCAAGGCAGGAGAAGCACAGGACATCTTCTCCCAGCCCCCCCAAAAAACTGGGGATATATTTGCCCATCCTCCTCCCCTCTCCCGCCTCCTCTCCCTCGGTAAGACGACACCTGTCATAGCATTCGGCGTAAATTGCTCCCTCTCCGAGGACCTGCGTCTACGGCTCATCTTCTTTTTAAACTTCGAGAGAAGGCGGGAGAGGGGACGCCCAACCCAAATGACTACTGTAGACAATCTTAAATTCCCTGTCAATCGTTTCATTACGGCAGCATCATCTGTTTGAAAATATAAGCAATTCCCTCATCTAATTATAGAGAGGATTTGAGGTTCATTAACATTGCCAAGGAAGAGATTCAGATGTGCAATTGCGGAGCTAGGTTTCTGGCCAGCGTGTGTTCCCTCTGCTTTTTCAAGGACTCAAGACTTTTTTTTTCCTCTTCCCTTTCCTGGAGCCATAAAATTAATCCTTCCTTCTAAAACAGGCCCACAAAATGAGAAAAATGAAATGACTACATTTCGTACAGTTCTCTTTCTGGAGGTAGCTCACTTGAGGAAACCCTTTTTTAATGAAGGGTCCTGCTGCTCTTCTAAAAAGCAAGAAACAACAAATGTATTTTTTTAAAAAGATATCTGTTTATCTTGGGCAACAGATCTGGACTTATAAACACAGCTCTTACTTTTGGGAATACTGTACATTTGTGCAGATAAAAGGAAGTCTAGTGTGTCAAAAGCACCCCCTGTTTTCAACACATCTTGTGGTTGTTATGCACTATTCTAAGTCAATATTACGTTTCCTAACTGTGTTTAGAAAAGGAGAACACTGAAGTCTTTGTGATTGCTTCATTTCCTTCAAGAAATAATAGCAAGAGTTTTTAAAAAGTATAATTGCAGTTCAAACAATGACATTTGTTTCTGGAACATCTGTTTTGAGATCACATTATAAATGAACTCATTTCCGACCTTCAAGTAATTTACTATTGTTGATCATTGTTTACAAGATATGTAGTTCACCCATTAGGTAATGGCAAAAGTTCTTCTCGGATCCTTAGAGAATGGCTCAGAATGTTTTCACAGTATTTTTCTGACATTAATGGCTAGAGCAGGAACACAGATAAGCCCCACGCCACAGCAATTGGCTATACCTCTTTTTTTCTGAGTAGCAAATGTCCTTGTTTCATTTTCAACCATTTTCTCCCAAAGTAACCTGCATTTTGATATTACAGTATTCACAAAATGCCTTGTTTAAGTAGACTTAAATGTTCTGCAGGCCTTTGGAAGGACAAACTCTAATGCCTGCTAGGGCCCAAAAGTTCAAAGATATATTCTTGCAGAATAAATATCAGGGATGGTTCTGAACAGCATTCACAGAGAGATCCCCAAAGGTGAAGTGAAGAGGTCTTTGTCCAGGAACTTGAGGATCACAAGCATGAGGTCCTGTGAGGTTTAGCATCCACAGAGGACTGCCTTGCTTCCGTTAGCTCAAGATTTATGGCAGCCATGATAAACATGAGTCTATCCCAAACCACAATAGTCTGCCAACCCCACCAGGTAGACCGGACCAGGAAATAAGATCTGCTTTTCCCCTGGTCGCTTTGATAACAGATCTTGCTTATCTTCACCAAGGTCATCTTCCTCACTCTCTCTATAGTCCAATAGAAGAAGCCACCTGCATTTGGATTGGTGCTCTGCTGAAGATGATCTGTGGCTAGAGGAACCAACAATAGCTTCATTGTTACAAGGCAGATCAATATCTGCTCATGTTGGACCTGAAATAATGGAGATTGTATTACAATCTCCCAATCCAGAAAGCAGATGCATCCAGAGAGTTGTCTCAAGTTTTTGTAATGATTTTCCTGAAGTCCTAGTCAACAATCCTATCAGGAGGATAGTATCTGCACAGGGTGGTGAAAGGATGTGTGTCATCTATGCCATCACTCCCAAATGGCCTTAGCGAAATTGTATGGCTTAGAGGATCCCGTGGTCTTCTGGGCAACGGAGGGCAACGAAGGAGGGGTTAATGCCTGAAGCACAGATGGCAGAAGACTCGCTGTGAGCAGTTTGAAGAGAGGTAAGAATCCATCTGCACACTCGCTCTGTAGTGCTGATGACAAAAGAGAAATCCTATATCTCTGTCACCAGCACAAAGACAGCCAGCAG
Source organism: Python bivittatus (assembly GCF_059951505.1). Classification (NCBI taxonomy): domain Eukaryota; kingdom Metazoa; phylum Chordata; class Lepidosauria; order Squamata; family Pythonidae; genus Python; species Python bivittatus. The sequence continues at coordinate 18,639,994 of NW_028277053.1, forward strand.
AGGCATTCGAAATAGGGCATTCTCCACAGGGAAGCGATCAACAATCAGTCTGCATCTAGTTCACAAAACCCTTTTTGTTTCTCAGACAGCCCCCCAGGGCACGCCATGGAAATTTAGTAACAAATCACTGACCATCAGCAGTGTGATCTTATGCTGGTTCCAGCAGAAAAGGAGAGAAAAATAATAAGATCTGTTAGGTCTTTAGATAGGCACACGGAGAGACAGAGCCTTTCCCTAAAACATATTTTTAAAAACCCAAACCCCTCTCCGTACTTCCTTTAGTGACATTGTGGCACTGCTGACTCTGTTTGTACACAAATGTTGCCCAGTGCTGCAGTTTCATCCATCTGCTTCACACTTTTTAGGTAAAATCATCTTTAGTTGCACTAATGTCATTGTTTTAAGGGAACCAGAATCCACTTAGCTGAGATTCACTATCTGAACATGTTACACTGGAAAGTTTTCTGCTTGTTTATCCTGAGGACGTGAACAAGTTATATGGAATTCATGTGGGCGTTACTAGTTGCCAGGGGTGTTCAGGATTTGGACCATGGAAGGAAGGAATGTTTGGACAGGAATCCAGCCTTCAACCTTCCCTTGGTGACATGGCTGATGGAAAAGATGGCAGCGTCTCTAGTTAAGGTAGTCTGAGGAAAAACTGATTGCTTGGATCCAGTTGTCTAGATTCTGGTCTGAAACTGTGACAGAAATAGCCTTCGTTAGCCTGGTACATGACTTACAACAGGATTTAAAGGGGAAGAAGAGATTCTCCTATCCTATGTGTTCTACAGGATTTTTCAGTGGCCCCATACACCAAACTGACACTTGTATTTTTCTGGCAAGATGAGACTTAAAAAGGATGTTGGGTGGCATGAATATCTTTTTGGCGGTTCCCTTCAGCTGATTTTGTTGGAATGTACTCAAGCCATTCAAGTCCACACGTGACTCCCACATCTCAGGTTGTGTATCTTAACCGCGCACTTCCCTTTAAACCTGAATGGAGCCCATGAGGTATTTAAACTTGACTACTGTGATATATACAATCTAGGGCTGCCTTGAAGACAGTTTAAAAGATAGACTCTAATTTGTTAATGGGAGATCAGGACTCAGTAAGTACTCAACGGAGTGCCTCCTCAGGTATCTCCATGCCAAACTGAAAGCCCTCTTGCTACACTCAGCTGTAGGGTCTTGTTCCTCATTAATATCAGCTCCAGGTGCTCTGCTTATATATTTACCGGTAAGATTTTCTAGGTGGTTACAAACTATGGAACTGAAACTGGTCTCACAAAATTTCCGTTCAGTACAGTCCACCCCAACCATGGCTGTGTCGCCAAGGTTCTTGAGCTGGATCTAACATATATCATAGACCTTTGAGGGGGTTCAATCCTTCTTTTTTGATGCTTTAGTCATCTTAATGTTTATTTATTTCTTTATATTTCTTTATATATCAAGTTTGTCACCGCCCATATCATTAAAAAGCGACTCTGGGCGGTTTACAGAAGAGATACAATCCATTAAAATACAATATTAAACCATCTTAAATAATTAATAAATAAATTCCAAGGGATGATAAAATTGGTGAACAGCTCAGGGAGTGTCGTCAGGGTGCCAGCCACCGCCAGGATTGATTACAACTCGTCACCCAGGGCAGAGCCAGTCTTAAGCCCTTTCCAGAAAACCAGGAGAGTAGGGGCCCACCGCACCTCTGGGGGGAGAATATTCCCAGGCGGATTCTCTCCTCCTAGGCCCCCCAGCCAATGTTCTCTCACTGATGGGGTCTGCAACATGCCCTCTCTGTCTGGCAGGGTGGGACACGTTGGTGTAATGGGGGTGAGAGAGTCCCTCAGGTAACCTGGACCCATGCCATGTTTTATTCCAGACAACACTTTGTGATGTCCCCAAAGTCTGCCTATCAAATCATAATGAGCCATAAACCTCAATAACAATGGTGGGCAAGCCTTCCCCTCAATGAAGAGGGTCAAACTGAAAAGATATTCATCCATTCAGAAGTGCTCAGAGGAAAGCAATATCAAGTTCTACACTACTTTTTTTTAGAAAGTATATTATGGAAATAGAATCTTTCCTGAGAATACTGTGGTGGTAGAGAGCTGGAAAAGTTCCTAAAGTTTCCTAACCCATTCTTTGCCTAACAGCTCCATTTTCTGTTTCTTTAGTGCTCTTAAGGCAACTGCACTCTTAGATATTGGCTCTGATTAGCATAACATCTCCTCCTCCCTGCGGGTGGAATATCAGTTCCTACAAATGAGAATAAACTGACAGACCTCTCTGAGGTATCCTAGAAGAGAAATCCATGAAAATGATGCATTCTCACTTTCTTTCAAGGAATCCCATTACCTTCACTTTATAATGACCCAGATGCACAGACCACTGTCTGCAGTGACATAAAATTATTCATTTTCACAGCAATTTAAAGGAATGAACCCTTTAAGGGCTGTGCTCACTGATCAAAAAGGCCAAGCTCTTAGGGCATAGAAAGCTCTGAGAAAGCCACATCCTCTAGAAGACTCAAGATGAAGCCTCAAGACCTGAAGACTTTCTTCGGCCTGCCTACGCAGGTCCATGCATGAACTAAACTTTGCTAGCACAAAACTATCAAAACAAACTGGTCGTGTGCACACACCTGTGGGGATAATGTGTCTTGCAAAGTAGAATAACGATGCACTTTCTTGGCCTTCCGCTCATTTTAAATTAAGACACAGGACTGCAGAAACCATGCTTTTACACTGAACAGTCCATTGCTGATATCAAACCTTTTATTGCAAATTCAAAAGGGGATCTTTATTTAACGGGCCCAACTTTTGTTTTAAATAAGGTATCTCAAGACTAAACCCTTATGCATATAAGAGTTTCCAGTGCTGCCTTGGGTAGGCTTTACTTTAAACAACTCAGCTAAAATAATTTATCTCTACTCCATGCTCTGTGAGAAGTTGCCACTAAATAGAATCCCGGACATTTTTCCTCCTTATCTTCAGTGCTGCTGGTATCAGCCAAGCTGTCAGAAGACCGTGCCTGATATAAACAAGAGATTGCAGAGACATCTCAGTAATCAATATAAAGAAGGCTACAGTATGGAAGCTACTACTGCATATCATCTGTCTCTGCATCTATTTCTATGACCAAATGAAGCATTAATTCAAATCATAAATCTATGGTGATTTAAAACTGGGACTGAGCACCTGCCTGCTTTAATGATTTATTTTGTACATTTCAGTAAGCAGGAGATTTGTCCATATGAAATGACAGGTCACCTTCAGATGCCAGGACCAGACTGTTTATCACCATGTAGACGAGCATCTCATCTTAGCAAATAAATATTAAACTAAAAAGAATCCGATGAGTTGTGGAAAGGAGAGAGCAAGTATTATAGTCATATATTTTACTATTCCTGCATGCAGAGTTTTCTGTGCATTAAGGGAGTAATAAATGATCAGTTATTATTGTCAATTACCCCATTTCTATTATTTTTAGAGTACCTATATTAAGAGATAACAAATATAATACATTGCGATACAACACAACACAGAGCCAGAACAGTGCAGTGGTTAAAATGTTACACAAGGGTTGGGGGGAACCAGGTTTAAATCCACCCTCAGCCGTAGAAGCTCACTGGTGACCTTCTCATTGTTCTGCCTCCGGTGCAAGGATGTTAACGTCAGAAGTTCATCAAAAGTGTTGAAAATCACACAGCAAGGAGCAGGTGAACGTGCAAAGAAGCCCAAAACTGTAGAAGCTGACAATTATGAACCCTGAATGATTAATTTGAAACAGCCCAAAATATAATTAAGTCTCTATCTCCTCTTCCTAAATATGTCACTATCCAGACTTCCTGGCTCCCAGAAGTATCATTTTTAAACTGCTTTACTTGGGCCAAATTTCATCCAACCTTCATCAAACACAGTAAATGTCTAGAGGAATTTCATCTATAACAGGTTTCATGTTCCTAAAGTGTCTTCAGAAACAGAGAGAGAAGGAATGTTGAAGGACACTCCTGTACTCTCCTAACAGAATTTTATTTCCATTACTGTTCCAACTTATGGCCATGCTTTAATCTCTTCTTTAATTTCAGAACCTCTATGCAAGCTTTCAGTTCAGACCTCTAGAAAAAACCCTTCCCTTCAGCCTGCAGATTTACTGACAGAGAAGAGAGATGTCAGAAGTATAAAGGGGATCTCAGAGGAAAGGAGATCTCCATCAATTTTTGGTATGGCTCTAGACCCACCATTCTTCCCCCACTCCAGTTCCACCCTTCATGTAGTCTTTCATAAGGAAAGATGGACTTCAACAACAGCTGGCTTCTAAGTTTCCATATGAACATGTTCCACTGTTGAACTGAACTTACTGTAAGGAGATTTTTCCTAACACTGAACCAGAATCGGTTTACACGCATGATATGCTTTTAGGTCCCCGTTACTAGTTGCACGGTAGGGCTGGCAAGACTTCAGATTGTAAGGCGCAAAAAAAAAATAAAAAAAATTGGGGGACACAGAGGGGCATTCACACAGCATCTGTGGGAGCTCCTTAAAGCAGCTGAGTCTTTTCCTGGGATTACCCAGCTGCCTTCTGCAGCCGCACCACTGTCTTTGGAAAAGACACGTTTGTTTATGGAGTTACAGACAGATGCTTACAATGACAAGAGTAACTCAGAGTCAAATACTGCCTGAATGACGTCCATTATTAGAATTTATTCTCAGGGCTACTGGAGGAATGAGGACAGCCATATCATGCTTATGGGAATGCCCTCACTACACAAGTTGTAAAGAAAGATAAAACAATACAGGACAGTCTAACAGGAACGATGATGTAGTTGAAGTTCGTAGAGTGACTTTGAGAAGTTTACAGCATGAAGACAGGAAACACAAAGTCTCCTTCAAGCTATGCTCTATTCCTGATGATTACTACGTTGCTTTCTTGGCCGAAGCATGGATGAGGCTTGCCACTGGCTTTTTCTGAGGTGCTTTTTGCAACTTCCCACTCCAGTCTACAGCACTGGAATGTCTTGATAGTTTCCCATCCAAATACTAGCCAGAACCAACCCAGCTTCACTTCCTGAAGGCCAGCCAACGTCAACTAGGTGGTACCCTCTGATGAACTGAGAAGCTAGAATGGAAGTTTTCTCTCTTGAAAAATAACGTTTACACAAATAGCCACTCTAAAAACATCTCCAAGCAGGGATGGAGGAACAATGCAGCTTTATGCCTGTCCCTCAATCTCACTCAATTCAACTTATTTTTGGGTAGATAAATATAGTTAACTGATTCTCCCTACCTGCCACCAAAAAGATATAGTTCTATGCTCATTCAATTTTATCCTTTTAAGTCTTCCAGTAGGATCTCTGTCAAACCCATTACTTAGTTACGACTGGAATTCAATAAACCAGGAGTAGAGACACCAGAGTTTTGCCTTCCTTCCAAAAAGTCACTGAAACCTTGCAGGACGGTGAACCCTCGGACAAGAGTAGTAACATTGCAAGAGATCTCATGTAATGAGGCTAAAAACTGACAAGGCCTTTCTGGCATCTTGTGTGATTTTAGCCATTTCATGTGGGCGATCTTGCTCAAGAAGAAACCTTGCGAGATTTCAGACATTTTTCTTTTGCTACAACTAAGACCTGAAGATGGCACCTGGGTTACAATCCTTGCAAAAGGGTCAGTTCCATGAAACTCAGCATGCGGTTTACCATGAGGCTGCACAGATTTTGCCAAAGACGTACTTTGCGAGGCACGCTGGTGCCTACAAAAGGACCTCCCTTCTAACCTATTAAGCCACTGTGGCGGCTGCCCTGGGTTTCTTCTCCTAAGGAAGCAAGTGGCAAGTGCCTCCTCATGCCTACGAGACAGCCGGGAGCCGCTTACGAAGCAGATGCCAAGCCTACTCAGCCGCCTGGACGATTCAAAGGGAGGCATCTCATGTCAGCAACCACACGGGGCAGATCACCTCTTCTGAATCCTACACATTGACAGCAACACCCACCTTCACCACATACGCATTTCCCAGGCATCCTTCCACGTCCCAGCAAAGGATAAAACACTTCAGTGATAACAGAAATTACCGTTCTTAATATTAACTTTTTAATCTCTGACTAGCCTCCAAATACTCTCTAACAGCCCTCCAAAATATATATATTAAGCAATGGTTTTTGTTCTGTAAGTTAGAAAAACAGAAGACGTTCTTCACCACTTTTCACTTCTCAGTTGATTTAAAGACAGTTGAACTAAAGTTCTTAGGTTTTCCTCCTATCCTTTTCCCTCATGTTTAAATAAGATTTGGGGCTGTTGTTAGTTGTCCTTGTTTCTTTACCCATCCTTGAGGCCAGGTATGGTCATGGCAATTTTGTTCCGTAGACCCGCAGCATTTTCTATGGCTGAAACATTAACAGCAAAGAGGAAAAAACTGCTCGAAATCTGCTGACACGGGCATCTTGGTTCCTTTTGTTCTTGGGTAGGAGTTAAATAATAAATATGTACAGGGAGATCCGGAACAAAAAAGTTGTCAAGCTGTCATCCTTAAGAATAACCTCAAACATTTGCAGAATAGAAAAAGTATATATTAGATTGTCATGTCTGGTTTACATCTATGCAACCTCTGCCATGAACAGCAGTTAACAGAACTCAAATTCAGCTTTCAGTTCACTCACTAATTTATCTCAGAGAGCAGAAAGCAGCCATTATGATGAAATGCCCTTAAAGGCTGTGGCCATTGCAAGAATATTTAAGAAGAAGAAATTGGCTACGTAGATAAACCACGTTCTGTGTGTGTGTGTGTGTGTGTGTGTGTGTGTGTGTTATGAGGCAGAAAGTGTTGTCAAAAGTTTCAAGTATTTAACATGGGAGAGGGAAAAACAAGATACTTTTAGGCATCCATAAAACCAAAATAGCCACTATTTCAAAACTTTTTCTGTCCTTCTTCCTTTTGGATTTAGATAGGCAGGGCTGAAGTACTTTGCTTTCTACGAGCATAACCTGAGTCCTATTTTTTATTGGCCCAGTTGAATTCGGTGAGTTAACAAGAATGGTGAACCCAAAGCATTTTTTGAAGCGCTACCCTGGAAATGATCGGGCTGTTGATTGTTTCCACAGGACAGACAGATTTTCTGATTTGACAGCTTTATTGAACGGTGCATTTTCAGATAGCATATTTAGAGCTTGTTAATGTACTTCTGCAAAAAAAAAAAAAAAAAAACCTGGAAAAATGACAGTGCTTAAAAAAAGACCAGGCTCAAAGGAAAACAAAACTGAACAAACTAAAGCTGCAACTTCTCTTCATGAGGGTAAGAATCTTTGTCAAAATCCTCCTTTCGATCAGAAACTTACCCACAGTAGAATTTAGGTCCCCGTTTTCAGACTCTGCTGCGTGCTGGTTATTATTGGCATGGTAGTTTGACATTGCTTCTAATTTAATTTTTTTCACCTTCATTGCTTCCGCGATGGCAGCGTTGGTGGCTGCGGCCGCAGCAGCAGCCGCAGCTGTCAGACCTGCAACGAAAGAGGAATAACGGCCATGAAATCACAGCTTCTATCGACTGTCCCTTTGAAATCACCCTCTTCCGGGAAATCATGGTCAAGTTCTCAAGGAGCGAACGAGCTTCCAAAAAGGGAGGGAGGAATAACAATCAGCTGAAAATGACAGCAAACTTCTCTAGACCTTTGCGGCCAAGTAAGGTTTGTACAATCGCCCCTTCGTGCTTCTAGTTTTATTAGCTTAAATCCCACTTAGCCCTACTTAGAGGCAACCAACTGAAATCATGGGGATTCAAGTTGGTCATCTTTAGTTGTGTTAAACTAAGGAAGTTATCTCTAATCTCACTGATTTCAAGAGATGTTCTCCAGTATTTAATCCGGATTTGGGCCCTTGTGTTTTTATCCATTAAGCGCTAGGCATAGTTCTGAGCTCCACATTCAAAATTAGGCATACCTCCTAGGCTAAACCGAGAAATGTGGGGAAAGGATTTGTTTTAACCCATGCCCTGCGTGAGATAATCCATTTGCTCAGCCTGCACCTGTTGCTTTGCCTTCTCTTTTATGCTTCACTCCAGCCTTAAAGACTGATGTGCCACCTGAACCCAGTCAATCGTTCTTTCCCAGATGCTGGAAATCAAGAACACTGAAATACGTAAGAAGGATAGTGTAACCCTTAACCAATTTTTAAAAATGAACAAAACCCTTACAACTCCCTACAAAACTCAGAAAACCTGAAAGTCCTGGGATATGAGAGGTTGAATTCCACATTAGACCACTATATTGAAGATACATATCAAGAGTAGTTAGTGTCCAAGCTTACAGATGTCCACAACAACGTGGCCCTCATCTGGGAGGCCTGAAATCTACTTCTATAAAGCCTGGGGCAAAGATGAAACAGCATTCAGAGAGTTTGTTCTAAGAGGTGTCTTATGAATGCAGATAATAAGTGCCGCTTGGTTAGAACCCCAGAACAGAAACCATGATGGAGGTTCTATGCCCACACGGAATTCTATCTGTCTTTGAGATCTGATTTGTGAGCATGAAGACTGAACTTTTTTTTAATAAGGTTCTCTTCAGGTGTACGAGAACTGCAATTTCCAGAGGACCCAGCTCCCAGTCAGCCTAGCCAAGAAAAGGATCAGGTCAATAGATAATAACAAAACTGAAAGCAACAGTTTGCACAATCCAGAAAGTGGAGATACGGTATAGCACTAGCAACATCACAACAAGAAATACACAAGATAAAATATTTATGCAACCTTTTCGAGAGAGAAAGGGGAGGCAATGTCCTTTCACTATCCCGGTTACTTGCACCTATGTCTCGACCTCGCGGTAGACTTATGGTTTCATCATGGCAACCAGCATATTCCGTTAAGAATTTGACTGGAAAAAGTTATTTGCAACAGGAATTTGAAATATCTTTTTTTTTTTAATTAGTCCGAGTGGTATTAGCATGGGAGGAGAGAGAGAGAGAGAGAGAGAGAGGAGGATGTAAATAATGCTGAAAAAAGCCACCCTATTGCAGTTATCATTAATATTCCGAAATTGATAATCTGTTTATGTCTAGCATTTTTCCTGCTGATTATTCAGTGAGACAAGCCACTTTATAAATATCTCATCACTCCAGCGTCACACAAATTTCATCGACAGTGCTTCTGCAGAGCCATTAGCAATATGAATCTAACCATTACAAGAGGGAGGAAAAAATCGAACATGTGGCATTAATACGCAGCCCTGGTTCCTAACCATCTGATAGGCAGATGGTGTAAAGTAGATTCTCCAGCTGAAATGAAGGGGCGCATCATTTAAAACCTTGTTTGCATTCTAACTGATATCGCTGCCATATTGCTATACAGGATGCATCATGGCAATATTTGAACAATCTAGTTTGTTTCAGTCATAAATGTTTACAGCCTTGTTTTTTATCTTTAGATGCATGTTCTGAAGCACATATTTTTAATTTATGAAATCTATTGTTTACTTCTGTGGAACCAGGAGATTAGCAAGGCGAAGGAATACAAAATTACCACTACCACAACTGAAGGACGAATAAAATATTGGGTGTGCATGTGTTTTTCTTCAATAAAGATCGTTAGTAAAGGAATTAAAAAAAAATTAGCTTAGGCATTTTACGCATTACATTTATTCATTAAACTTAACAGCTTTTCCCCCATGTGACAGACTTAGAAGTTTAATGTTATCACACACAGCTCTTCATGTAAAGCTCTCACTGTGTGCAATTAATCTTGTCCCGCAATTCTATTCAAAAAGCAAAACATTAAAAAGTAAAATCCTGCTCGGTAATTGTAGTTCTGAAGGAATCTTCCCTTCCACTGACAGTTCCTATGGATTTATGCAGAAAAGTCTTTTTAAGGGGTCTTGTAGGAGCTGAAGCGAACTTGAATTATAACTCAATTCAACACTCTTCAAGTCTTCAAGCTACGTAGGTCGGGTCAGAACTTCAGCCAGATGCTGACAACCAACTGAAGACGCACAGGATGAGGCCTCACCCAATCTTCTCCTTCGCGTAACACAGCAAAGTGATTTTCTTCATCATACATTTCAAAAGGTTCATTACCAACATTCGAACTTACAAAGTTTAAGATAATGTGAATTTTAAATATTTCGCTGGGTAATACCAAATAAAACGCTTCTGAAAAATGTTTCTGTTATTGTACATCTCGCCACCAAATTTACCTGTTATTTAGCTGACACTGCCAATGTCTTCTTCTGAGATCACCTTTGATGTCAAAGAAGAATTTATCTGCTCTTAAAGGAATTTATGAAATTATTAAAAATATGTAGATTTCAACTTTGCATTTTATAAATGGGGTATTTTATTCTGCAATTATCAATTTTAATTAGCAGCTATTAATTCAATTCTCGTAAATTTATTTGATCTTCTGGCAAGTATAAGTAGGCACACAGAGATATGAATATACTTTCTCATACACTTATTGGACAGAGCATAAGCAGGGCTTATTTCAGCTGGCGTTCACAGCCCTAGGTTGACCAGCTAGAAAAGCTAACCGCTGCACCGGTTTCTGTGTGTTTCAAGGGACTGCCTTAAATTCATGACCACCTTATTATTGTTATTGTCCACTGAGTCAACCCAGTCAACTGAGGGCTGAGAGTGACGGGCCCATTTACTTTTAGGTAAATGTGGCGTGTTTCATTTGGTCCTACCAAGAGGACAAGGTATGAACTGGAATTTGAGCAGCCCCTAACTGTGCTCTGTGCTCAATATACTATTCAAGAAAAATAATTCTTACAAAAGTGTGATAATACTCTGCCTCTTTCTTTCTTTTTCTTTTTTTCTTTTTTCTTTTTTTTTCTTTTTTTTTTTTTTTTTTTTTCTTTTTCTTTTTTTTTTTCTTTCTTTCTTTCTTTCTTTCTTTCTTTCTTTCTTTCTTTCTTTCCTCCTTCCTTTTCCTTTCCTTTTTTCCTTTTTTGGTTCCTTGTTGCAGCACATACTTTAATGCTAACCCACAGGAATCAGGGTAGGCAGACATGAGAGGAAAAGAAAGAAAAAAAGAAAAACAGCAAGTGCAGTGCCAACTTGGTCAACCTAAGGGCATCCCATGAAAACCAATGGGATTTAAATTCCTTAGGGCCAACTTGTCCCATTTTCTTTTCACTACATCTTTTGAAACACGATTAAGTCTGGATCCAACCCGGTGACACCCGTAGCTGCACTGTTTCTCAGGCTGTATCAGCTTTTCAAGTAAAGTTTGATCACTCAGTCAATACTTGATATCCTTAATTTTTACGTAAGCAGACAGAAGAAGTAAATACAATTATGGAGAATACTTTCCCACTTAACCCCAGGTTCCACATGTATATTTCATGCGGCTTGTTCTGAGAACAACTAACATATAGTTAATTTTTTTTCTCTTGTGGGATATCTTTCTACCCACACATTCTTCAGCATAAATTCTCAATAAACAAACAGAGTAAGGGTAGCAGGCTTCACTCATAAGTATATACACAGTGGAAGTAAATTTCACTAAAATCAATTAGAATTACATTGCAGTGTGCAATCATGAGATGCTGCCCAAAATGAAATGAATGTGAAGTTTGCTCAAAATTCAGTGATATGATATAAACTTGCCACCAAGCAAGGAACGCATTTTCTGAGGTTTTTCAGATGTGCATACCGAATCAAAACCATTCAATTAACACTGTCGTCTTTCTAAGCAGTCCTGTCTTCTGAGGCAATAGGTTTTAGTTGTCTTTCAATCTGCTGCATTATTCATTTCAGCACGACCACAAGGTGGGCTATAAATTGTTACTTTATCTAATCAAAGGGGACTTAACTCTAGAGAAGGTCAAAGGTTTAATTTTGTGAAGTATTATCTTACACTAGGAGTTTAACCAAAAAACAGAAGAAGAAAAACAGTCAAGAAATTGGTAATAAATGAATCTTTATAGCCTCAGGCATCGGTCTAGTTTAGTTAATAAACTTTCACTGAAGGTTTCTTTCAACTGTTACGGACAAGGAGGTAAAAAAAAAAAAATCTTAAATTACAGCCATGTGTGACTTTTAAAGCAGGAATTCCTTTTTTTAATTTCAGTCCCACCCCCCACAAACTCTAGAAGACAAAGTCTTCAGTATATTAAGCAAAAATGCATACTTTATAACAGATAAAAAGGAACAGTGAAATCATCTTTGGAGAAGGGGTAAAAACAGCCTTCTGTAAATGTGGAATTTTGCGTCCTGATCTTCTGAAATTTGTACATCAGCACCGATCAATTTATAGGGAAAGAAGACTTAAAAGGAAGTACTTCACAGACACAAATATTTTTCTGCCTCAGAAGAAGAAAAAAAGCATTGGATACCACTCCAACAGCAAAGCTTGTATTTCTTTTGAAATCTATCCTCATTTAATTCAGTTGGATGCATCTCTAAATAAAATTACCAATGCTTCACCAATAAACAAAGCTTTTTTTTCCTTTTTTTTTCTGTTTATTTGTGATGATTATGTTTAGTTTAACAACCTTTTGTGATCCTTGCCCTTTTTGCTGCACACCTACTGCAATGCCCTTTATGTTGGGTTTCCTCAGAAGATGGACCACCACAGAGTGTGGCCAGACTGTCAGCAGAGAAAACCCAGTTTGTGCTTGTTGCATGGATTACCGGTCTGCTTCTGGTCCCAGTTCAAAGTGTTGGTTATTTCCTTTCAACCCCTTTGTGGCCCAGCACAGAGATTCATAAAGGACTGCCTCAACTAATACGAGCCTAAGGACATCTAGAGAGGGTCTGCTCATGGTCCCATCTTGGTAAGAAGTGAGGACAACACAGACGAGGAAGCAGACTTTCTCTGTGGTAGCTCCCATATTGGGAAGACAAGGTCCTCTTTTCAGGCAGTCCAGAAGATTCAGATGCCTCTTTTAGACTTTTATATATGTTGGACAGTATAGATAGGCAGAGTGTCAGTGCTACAAAAGAAAAAGAAATGGTATTTCCATTATGACCTAAGAAGGATAGTCTTCAGCCTGTGCATCCTCACGTGAGACTCTATCTCAGCCTTCCTAACCTGCTTCCTATACCTGTGTGGACTCCCAGAATTCCCCAGCCAGCAGCTCTATTGCTAAGGATTCTAGGAATTGAACTCCTCACATCTGGAAGGAACCCAAACTGGAGAAAGCTACTCCCCAAAATCCCCCCTTCCTTCTCAACCGAAAGCTGCAGCTTCAAGGCACTCTGAAGCTACTCCAGAGGAAATCGAAGCCCGTTCAACCATACAGCATCCATAAAATCATGGTGCCATTGTTTTTGCAAAGCAAAACTTCCCCATTCTCAGAGCATTGTCCTTCCTCTGCCAGTAGGAAGAGGAGAGAATGCACCCCCTTCTCACCCAGCCCAGTAGTTTCAACCCTCATCTTAAAACAATACAGAAAAGAGAATGCAACCCCCCTAAAATATTCCAAAAGATGTTAAGCTAAATTTAATCATCATTTCTAATGTACAGCACAAATACAGTTTGCCACCAATGTGAAATTCATCATGATCTAAAGAACAACTCAGCTCCCCAACTCATGTGTCCTCCCCTAGCACCGCCTTGGTCCCCCAAGAGCCCCTCCCAGAAGGTGGGGCTGAATCGCTGCAGCTGTGCAATCTTGCAAAAAGATGTAGCTGCTTTAATGAGTCACAGAATAATATTGTGTTCCTGCTCTTGCTTATTCTGGCACACCACTTCCAAACTAATCCAAAGCAGGGTCCTAGTGTGCAGGGTCCTAGTGTGCAGAGTCTCTTCCGCTGATCCACGATTCTAGCATATCATAGGTAGCATTTCTTAGCAATCTGAATACATGGGGAACTGGCCACCTGCAAGTGTATCATGGTAATATAAGAATATAAGGGACGATCTATAAAATTGTTATCTGCCCAACAGAGCTATAAAATATCTCTGCAGGTTCTTCCATTATGCCTGTTTTTAATGCTTAAAGAAGCTATTATTTATAGAATTTAAATTTCAGCCATACTTACCATAGCCAAAACCAGAACAGTTATCCATTAAATTTAGTGTATTTTTAGCAACAGACACACAAATAATTAACTACTTGTAACAATGCTAAGAATTACAGAAAGGGCATGTTCATGCCTGTGACTGCACGTTAACGGAGCTATATAATCATCATCTTTCTACCACTCAGAGCTTTTTATAGTTCTTCTTAACTCCTTCAGTGCTACTAATCCAGTGTTTAGCAGAGAATGGAAGGTAATGAAACTCAATCCTTTGGCTGAACTCTTCTGGAGCTGATTGCTGAGCAATAGTGCTGGCTCAAAGCCTGCTCACAAAGCCCTAAGACAAGATATTCTAGCATGCCGTAATAAATCAGCGGGCTCTGGGTCTTCAAGAACATAAATGTAAAATTGCTGCTCTCCTACAAAAATATCTCCCTGAGATGAGGTCTAGTTCCAGATTGTTTGTTTATTTACTGCAGGACTTTGATGCTGCGGTAATTATGAATGTTTTACAATAAAACACAGAGCATAAAGCAACATAAATAACAATACAATCTAAAAAAGGGATAAACATTCTTTCCCATTAATCCATAAGATCATAATAAATAATAGCACCATAAACCTGCTTTTTTTATCCCATCCCTTATTCTCTAATGTGTCCTTGAGTAGCCAAGCTTTTAATAACTTGCTAAATATTAACAGTAAGGATATCAATCTGAAAGAATTCCCCCACAAACCAAAAGGATAATATTGTCACAACTGATTGTTAATCTTCAGACACAGAATCAAAATCACAGGACCCTTAATTAACTACTTTGTTAGAGTTTTAGCTCACCTTTCCTCCAGAAGTACAGTCTCTACCAGGTAGAATAAAATGGGAGAGAATAACTGGCCAGATTACAGAACAGAGATATATAATCCAAGTTTGGATGCTTGCAAACTCTAGTAGGCAGATCTTCGGTTGAATGTGGCTTCATTCTAATCTGCAACAAAATAACTGATCCAACTTTGTGGTGTCCTTGACCCTTCAGTCAATGAAACCAGCTCCTGAATCAGGGGTCAGTGTCTGGAGAGCTGAGATTTCCATTCCTGACTGGGCATAAACCTGATACGCTGGAAGCTCTCACGAAGAGGTGGACTTCAAGCTGGATCTCCCTGGTCTTAATCCAGTACCTTCACCATTTCCAAAAACATTTTCCTTCTTGACTTACAAAACAAACAATCGTTTTGGCACCTTCAAAGATACCTGTAGACCAGACCCTGGATATGCCACTTACAGTTTGCTCTATGGTTTCTGGAATCCTGGGTGATTTAAGAATTTCACCTGCCACAAAGCTTCCCTATTTTCTCATAAAACTACTATGTAACTAAAGAACAAGTAATTAAAGAACAAACCAAACTTATCTGTGTATGATTAAACAATATGTTTTGTTTTTAGCTGCCTTTTTTCCCTGCTGTGCATTAATTATGCAATTTGTTCCCTGCGCTATTAACAACTCATAATTGGGAGCAAGAAGCTGAAACACGATAAACACGCTGAATTAAAGTGTCCATTGGAGAGACAGTGCTGGAAGAAATGTTAGAATAGAAAGCTATAAAACAATGTTAAGATAAAACTGGAATATTGATAAATTCCTACCTTTGACCTAGTTCTGTCATTTCTGATTTCTGATATATGCCATGAAGTCAGAGTTGACTCCTAGCTACTAGAAAGACAGACCTTCTCCAGAGTGATCTGTCCCCAACCTGGACTTTTCGATCTCCCAATGATGCACCAACTGTCACTGTAAAAGGACTCCATCCATCTGCGGGTTGTTCTCTTCTTCTCTTTCCTTCCACCTTTCCCAGCATTATAGACTTCACATGAAGGCTAGATCTTTGCATAATACATGATAGTTTGAGCCTGGTCATTTGTGCCTTAAGAATGTATTTGTTCTATGATCCATCTGTTTGTTTTCTTGGCTACCCATGTTTCTCAAGAGCCTTCTCCAGTATTAAAGTTCAGAAGGATCAATACTCTTTCTATCCTACTTTTTCAAAGTCCAACTTTTGCTTCTATAAACCATCACAGGGGAAAGCATGGCCTGCATTATTCTGGACTTGCAGGTATAGAATCATTTCTAAGATTCCTCAACTTTTGATAAATCCCTACTTATCTACTCTCTTACTTGAATAGGTAAATCTAGGATTACCCCCCTATTTGTTCATACATAATATGGCTATTTCTCAGTTTTATATTTTGAACTGTTCTATGTAAAGTTCTCAAAGTGCTGTTCAAGGTCTGACACATGCATTGTATCTTCTTTCATCAAGGGAAGCTGATTGAAGAAAAAATACTACATTGCACACCTCTTCTTAGGGAGAACTCTCTATGGTTTCCTGCTTTCTGTAACATTTATCTTCATTGTTAATTCACTCTGAACTTGTTGCTCAAATACACATTATGATCCAAGCAACTGCAACTGCAACTGTTATATTTTCACCACATCGTCAACTGCATATACGCTATCTGTACTTAAACTGAAAACTTTCTGACAACTCACCTATTAAAAGCTTCTTCACCCAAAGAGATTTGAAATTTGTCAATGAAAATTAATCAGTTATATTCCAAACCTCATTATGTTTCACAAACTGAACTGAAAGGGTCAAGAAAACTGTATCTTTTCTGATAATATTTTAAGGCAAGGATGTAACAGGTCCCAACACTTGCTATGATAAAGTAGTTACTTCACACCCCAAGGGTTGAGAGACAATTTGTCAGTCATGTAGTGCGTAGAGCCCAACTGGAATGAGGGTAGATCCAACCAGCTGAGGTCCTAATAGCAACCTCCAAGGCTCAGCTCTGTGGCTTCTATAAGTTCAAAGAAGATGATGGCTTCTCAGATACAAGGCACAATTCTATGTTGACTCTAAATACAGTTATCTTGCTTGAGAATTCTTCTCAGACCCTCTACTGCAATCTTTAGAGTTCATAAAATATTTTTTATGCCAAGCCTTTTAATAGTTCCACTTCTGAAATATCGTTTTACTTGAATCTGTTTTATTGTATTCTGTTTATTCCACCCTAGCATTGCTTTTAATATTTTCACTGAAATTGCCTGGTGTATTCTATACTGGGGTAGAAGTAAAATAAAGAAAGAACAGGGACAACGACTTCTCCAGACTTAAACTGTGGCATGTTGGCCCAAATCCGAGAAATGTAAGCAAGTTATGTCATATTTTTCATTTTTCCAAAAGAGGTTCTGAAGCTGTCGTTTACTTTAAATGACAAATAAAACAAAACCCGCAAGCAAACAGACCAGCCCAAAGGATTAAAAGGTGCAGATTTGCACATAGCAAAGTAATGTGATGACTTCAGGTGCTAGAATTAAAAAGCTATGCTTACAGTTACCTTAAAGACTTCTAAATTAGTATTTTTTTCCTAAGTAAAAGTCCGGGTTTTGTAAAACCCAGGTATTTCAGGCATGAAATGTGGGTTATTCAACCTCAAACTATCACAGAACCTGAGTTTATGGCTACATATGAATGAGACTTAGTAGGTTGTGCTATGCGGCCTCACAATTCAGAGCATAAAATACAAAACATATTTTGGGGAACAGTTGGATAGGGAGGTCTTTCAAAAGGAAGTATAAGAATTCGTAGAGCATGAAAACTTTATATGAATATGTACAAAAGCAGTATGTTTATCAACCTTTTCCCATTTCTGATAACAAATGAACCTTTAGCACAGTATTCACTTAAACCAAAACAAATCAATTGACCTCAAGTTTTCAAATCTCGAAATTCATGCAGAAGTAGTCTACGCACATTGCTGTGCAATTCCCCCCAAGTCAATAGATTGAATATTGTTATCCTGGCTTACGCAGAACAAACATGGAACTGTTTAAATCTTCAGCCAAATTCTTTTGAACATTTAAACATAAGTAAGTGGAAACAAATACTTCTTAACCTTTAACTACAGTGCATTACAAGTAGTCTTTGGAGCCATAATGTCTGTAGATATTAAGTTTGATAATAATACCTATATTGATTTTAGACTGTTAAAGTAATGAAATTGGATTATACAAATCAATGCTTTGACTGTATGGCTGAAACAGATATTGTCTGTTTTGTGCTCTGTGGAAACACCATCTTCAAAGGACTCCAGAGGAGAGTGTTGGCTATGTGCGCTTGGACTCCATAGATATCTCATCATCTAGAATGGTTGCTATGGCTGCCAAGTGTCTTTTCTTAAAAAAAATCTGTTGGAACTAATCAAAAGAGCTCATTTACTAAGATCCCAAACAAATATACTTCCATTTTTACACAGCTCTGAGAAAAGCATGATACTCCTGTGTTTCTCTGAATCATGGTCTCCTGAAAGAACATCCAAACCTATTTATTGTTCTAAATATTAACAAAAATTGAAATGAAGATGCCACATATTGTGCAAAGATATTTCATTAAGGAGTTCATACAGTATATGTACAAGTTCAGTTACCAAAGTGCCATTTCACAGGGTCAATTTCTGGGTAATAAAAGGTTTTATAAATTAATAAAACACATCCTTTTTATAAAAGCTAGACTAATTAATAGAGTTTAGTTAGCAATAAAGCAAAAGCTGCAATTTCAAAAAACTTATTTACAGGTGAGCCAAACTGGGTTAAGATGTTATAAATCTTGGAACTTTGTCACAAAGCAACAACTTTCTAATTATTCTAGAACTTTTATGATATTAATTGCATTATAAATAATGTGATGAATATAAAGGAAAGAATGGTCTCAAAGTTGCTGTGTAATCAAATTCCCCGGATACAACTCCCTTCAATAGAACTAACAGCCTGAACTGTGAAGCAAAACTTAATTTCCATGACGAAATCAATAAAATTTGAAAATTGGCTATTATTTTTTTTCCCCCAAGAAAGCAACAGGGTTGCAATCATTTATCGGTACTAAACTACACAGCGTTCCAAATTTATTCACTGAAGATCCCAGATCGGATACGCTTCTCTATCACAATAAGAACCCCCAATTTTTTCCACATCAGATCCAAGCTCTCAGAATCGGAAGTAAGCGGGCCACCACATGGCTAAAGATTGAATCTCCTCCCAACGCTGGTTCTCTTCCCCATGGGGGGGGGGGAATCCTTCTAAAGAAAAGGGTGGCTGTGGGATTCAAGAGGAGGGGAAAGACATACCGTAAAATATAATTAAAAATTGTGGAGGCTGCCTATGACAAGAATAACCATAAAAAACAGATACAAACCAGCTGGCTGTTAACAACTTCAGAGTTATAAAAACCTTAAACCTGCTGTAAAGCACTCAATTCGATTTACATAAGGACAAAACTGGCATTTCTTTCAAATTCCTCTGCTGAGGCTTATTTTGACATGTTTTAAAGCAGCATAAAAGGCAACTGTGAAAGGCAGACATGCCACATTTTACCCAAAAATTCACTTCCAACCTCCGACTGAGCTGGTATATTTTAATCCATAATTCTCAACCGGTGCTTGAAAAATATCTTGCATGCTACCATGATTTTGATTTTATTGCATTATTCCTCTGGCGGCCTGACTTCTGATAGAGCCCAGGGGCAAAAAGAAAAAAATAGTCTATACAGACCAAGGCTCTTCTTCTATATCCCTGTGACTGCAACTCAGAGAAAAAGGGGGGGAAAGACCAGCTTTCAGGCTTGAGCAAAACCCCTTCGCTAAAACACATTCCTTGGGCGCCTAATGACGCAGGGAACATTTTACAGGACAACCAGAGCTTGCTGTGGGGAATTAAAATAAACAAAATGAAATGAAATCAATCTTACACTGAGTGAAGTTTTGATGTATAAATACTGTCAGCTTACATTTGCCCTGAGCACAAAGTGCGTTTTGCCATTGGATAATTTGCTCGAATCACTTGACTGCCTCACGCAGGGCATTTGATGCTGATTTACGTTTCATCGAGTCACCTGCTTAATGTTACGCAGGGTCACGGCAAGATAGAGGGGCTGGGAGAGCTTCTGCAGATCCCCACTTGACATAAGATACGGGTGCAAATGCCCGGTCAACCCTTCTTTTTTATTTTTATTTAATGTTCTCTACGGAATATTGCATAAAACATTTATGTACCATGGAACCAATTTGATTCCTCGATGAAACACGGTACGCAAACGTGCATTAAGGTCTCAAAATACAGGATGGATAAAGGAAGCAACGATCTTTCCAAAGGCGGAATCGTTTGGCTGCCGGCTTCTAAATCCAACAGAACTGAAAAATGTTCCTTATTTAGACACCGTGAATTTAATAATGATTTGTTCTACTTTGATGTACTTTAGAAGAGCAGATTTTCTATGAGTTATGTAGAACTCATAGAGTGTGTTATATAACTCATATTCCACACACCCGTACATATACAAAATTTACTCACTCATTTATCAGGTATGTATTTGTGTAACACCGTTAGATACGTGTGTATAGCATCTGCTATAATAGCTAAATAAAATGCTGATGAACCAATATTTTAGCTTAGAGGGTTTATTAATTATTAAGATTTCTGATTTTCCAATTGTAAATAGCAACCCCATTTCAGTCTCCCCACTGGAAGTCCACTTGACGTTGTTCAGTTAAATCATTTACAATGTATGGTTACTCAGGAGTAAATCTGCCTATACCCAGTTAAGTACCTTCAATGCCGGTATACGTGCAGTCTTTAAAGAATGGGAAAGCCATAACACAGTATAAGATTTAGGAGTTTTAACAAGAAATGCTACATTTATTATTAGGCTATTCCTTTCCGTAAGATTTTATTATTAAGCTATTGCTTTCTGTATTTCCTCCAGGAGTTCAAGGCAGCATATGTAGTAAATTCTGCAAAGTAAACTGAGCTGAGAGATCAGTCCAAGAGCTTCTAGGATAAGTTTGGTGTTCTTATCCAGCATCAGCCACCGTATTGCATGTCTTTTATGTCCTACTGTAAGCCAACCAAAGTTGCTTTTCAAGCTGTGTGGTCATATAAATCCAATCAATCAATAAAAAACCTGTGATTGATACTGATTAATGTAGAATGTATGAAAGACTGACTAGTTTTGCAGCAACAACAATAACCCCAACCATTTTTATTTCATTAATTAATTAATTATATATGGACAGAATCAGGCGTGATGAATACAAGCAAAAAAATGCATTCTTATATAATGTTAAGTTTGCTTAGCATTTGCTAATATAAAAATCCCTAATCTTAGGGACTTTTCAGTGTTTGTTTAGTGCCTCCAGACTTGTTTACACTTAGAATGAATGTAAAGGAACTTTAGTTAGTCACATCATAGCATTACAATTCAGTCTGAATGGAGGAGGCCAAGTCGTAACAAATATATAGAAAGTTTCCTTTTCATCTCTTTACACGATGAGTCCTAAGGAGGTAGGTCAGAGCCAACCTGGATAGAGGCATATTTTGGTAGAACCCCATTCCATGTGCCCTCCTAGAACTTTAAAATGGATTTATTTCGCTTTTTTTAAAGTTCTTTTAAGGATAAAACACCACTGAACCCATGAGAGCCTTGACAATTAAGACAAACTTTGGAGTTTAAAACCTTATATTACAAAATAAATAAATAAGAGTAAGAAAACAATGACATCACTGTAGAGATCCACAAGATGGAATTAAAGCCATTTGGGAATATCCCTGATAATACATGATTTGCTGTCTTGCATTTTTATAGAGATGGTTAAACCTTTGGGGACCTACATGTCTACACACAGGGAAAAAATCATAGATAGGAGCAAAACAAATTATTTAGAAAGTGGTATTGATATCTGAGCATCTGCGGGTTATTGTGTCGTAGCCACAGTAGCTGACTACCCAGCTGAATAGCAATAACAGCTGAAATTCACATGTAAACAGAAACTCTAACGTCAAAACTTGTTTTCAGGATTTCCCTTGTGGATAGGAATCACAACATCCAAAATCAACATGTCAGTTTTTGCTTCCTAACATGGATGTTCGGTCTTATAGTTGTGCCACTTATCTGTCCGCCTTTTGCTTTCTTAGGAAAAGCAACCTAGCAAACCCTCAAACAGGGCAAAAGAGACCCAGACCCATTGCTCTCACCAGCAGGGAGTGAAGGAGCATCAACCGAACGGGAGCAAAACTGAGAAACTTTGAAATAAGAGAGAGGCATCGATGTGCTTCAAGAAGATCCCACAGCACTTGGAACGCTTTTTAACTCCAAAGGGGCAAAATTTACAAGTCTATTGAAAAATGCTCAGTGGCACAGAGGAGAGATTTTGATTCCTGAGGATCGACTAGAAAATAAAAAAGAGAAAAGAGAAGCAGTAAAACACATCTTTCCCCTTTGGGGAGAGATGGACTGATCCATTCTAGATACCTGAAACATTTCAAGGGGGTAATTTATGTTTCCAATCAAAACGTTTGCTTGATTTTGAACCAGCAGACCTTTTCGCTTCCACATTGTCGATATACACTAAGAAAAAGCAAGTGAAATATTCCCAAACCTTACCTGAAACAGAAACAAACACCGAGTGGGTGTGGACGTCCTTGGATCAGAATTATAAAGCACTTTGCAATCACAGATACAAGGCAGGAAAACACACAATAAAAAAATAGCCTCACAAAGACCCTAATGATTATAATGTAAGCTCTATTAAAAGGAATCACATTAAGTTAACGCAGGAAAAACAAGCAAAAGGAGAACACTGCTAAGAACTGTATAAAATGTTAACATTTAGCAAAAGAGATAAAATGAGAAGGCATTCTAGGGTACAGAATACAGATGAGATGAATTTATGTCAATAAGTGAATAAACACAATTAAATCATAACTTTGACAAGAGGTAGCAGAAATCAAACACACAAGCAAACAAATGCAAGAGAAAACATAGTAAAGTTGGAAATGGAAGAAAGTACAGATAGTCCTTGCTTAATGACCATAACTAGGACCAGAATTTAGGTCACTGAGTGATGTGGTCATTAAGCAAATAATCATGTGATAGGACCCAATTTTACGATCTTTTTTTGCCCCTGTTGTTAAGCAAATCATGCAGTCATTAAGTGAATCAAGCGGTTCCCCACTGATTTTGCTTGCTGGGAAGGTCGCAAATGGCAATCATGTGACCACGAGCACACTGAGAAGGTCGTAACTTTGAGCACTGGCTGTAAGTCACTTTTTTAGTGCCACTGTAACTTTGAATGGTCACTAAACAAGCAGTCATTACGCAAGGACTCCCTGTATTTCTTCTAACATAACACTTATGAGGTCTGGACCCACCTCAAAGATCCTCCCACACACAACACAAAGCATTCATCCCATCTTCAGGTTTTCAGGAAGGAGTTCATTTTTGACCAAGTAATCCCTACTTGAGAGCCAGTGTGGGGTAGTGGTTACGGCATCAGGCTAGAAGCTGGGAGACCTGCCTAGGCCCAAAGCCAGCTGAGTGATCTTGGGCCAGTCACTTTCTCTCAGCTCTAGGAAGGACGCAATGGCAAACCACTTCTGAAATCTTGCCAAGCAAACTGCAGGGACTAGTCCGGGTAGTTGCTAAGAATCAACAATGACTTGAAGGCACACACACACACACACTAAAAAATCCTACTCAGGAATGGACAGATACAATATCAATCCTATAGTCTTCTTCTGAACAGATAGATTGACCCTATTGAGATCCGGCCAGTGAATGTTCTCTGCCAAGAAGGATATAGTCAAGAGACCACAGGATCAGGCTCACTACTACTAGCATCTTTCACCATCTTCACCATCTTCATCTTTCACCATTTTCATTATAAACAAAAATGATCTCACAAAACCAGAGCAGATGAGACAATGGGGACATCATAAGTTTTACTTCAGGTCAGGGTGGAGAAGAATAATTTTACTTCTCAAGTGCATTGCAAATGCATTATAACCACTACAGTATTTGTGGGTTCCAACATTCCCCTGATCAGGGTAGATCTTCAAAGCCACCAAGCCACAGAAGATAACTTTGTGGATGGATAGTTGAAGATGCAATATTGTTGTGTCATGTCACAATAATGAGTTCTAATCCAAACACATTTGTCTTCTGGCTGAGATTTCCACTAGCATTGTTCCAGCCATCTTATCGTCTGCTTCATTGCCTCTAAGAATGGGGTCAACAGTGGTAGCGACAACCCTTAAGGGCAATTGTGTTAACAAACTGTCTCATTTTTTTAAAGAATAACTGTATTTATATTTATTAACTAAAAATCAAAAAACATAAAAGGATTTCATAGCATACAACAGAGAAATGATACATTAGGAACTCCATCAATTTTAAGATGTTATTTATTATTATAAATATTTCTAATCTAAATAATTATCTATTAACTTTAGAATGTATTATAAATATCTTTCCATATCTTTGCCGAGGATATGGGAAAGGAGTTCTTTGCCACAAAGGTGGTGGTGGTAATTTTTTATGGGGGGAGGCAGTGTTCATGTAAAATATCAAGTCCAGCCATGCCTCCAAAAGAGTACAGTTTAGATTGTCCTGTTTGAAGATATAATCAATGGGTTGGTTTTTATGCCACTAAATTATACCAAGTTTATTAAAGCTTCCATGTTTTGTAACAACAAACTCTTTAGCTTTTATTTTCTTATTGCATTCAGTGAATATAACCAACAGAGCTAACTGGTGATTGATTTTGGTTTCCTGATCGGTGATTTTACTCATTTCTCTAAATACTGAACCCCAAAGCTTCTAATCTTGAAGCACAAGTTTCCTCTTTCCTTTCTACAATAAGATCAGGGCTTGAGAGGACTGTCATGTGCAAAGTCTTCCAGACCGTGTAATTCATCCTGGAGCATCTCCTGCTCTTGCGAACAGGGACGATGACCATTAGTCCAAACTTCACCAGAAACTGGTATGACTAAAACTGTGAAAACTGCAGTAAATATTTCAGAAGAGAAAGGTGCTTCCAGTTACTTTCTAGCGGTGTAACAGAAAAAAGCAAATTAACAGGAAAATGAAAAATAATTTAAGAATTTATTTCAAACTATACTCTTAGTCAATCTTATATAGACCAAATTAAAGGGGAACAAAGTTCCTAATGACCAAAATTAGGAGGTGTAAATAAGAATGATAGTCAGAAACACAACAGCACCCAGTTAATTTTCCTTTACGTCTCCAATGGCTTGGATTTATGTTGAGATTTGTTAACAAATCCTCAAGATTAGAAAGGTAATACATTAACAAGTGAGTTCTTTCAAATTTACGAGTTTTACATAACAAATCCTCTGTTTCAAACTTATGCTAATGCCAACTAAGTGTAAATCTGGGCCGGTGAACTTTGTAATGGTCATTAATAAAATGTCATGGATGTTGATGTCAAAAAAGGATGAATTACCCCTGCGAACGATTGTATCCTTTTCAGGGAATGAAAGGGTTTCAGAGGAAAATGATGAGAGGCCAGATTGCAGAAGACAAGCTCTAGAAACAGGGAAATATTTGTAATACTAGAAAATGTTGAGACCCAACAAGACTTGAATGCAACAGTAAGAATCAAGGTGACCAACCTCCTTCTGGTGTCAACTAACAATTCCACAGTCCCTTTCTATTGATAGCTGTGGCTGATGTGGTGATTAGCTTGACTGTTCACTCTCCCTGCCTGTACAAGGCAGTGGGTGACCTCTCTTTTAAGCATCTACTGCTTTGCCTTGTTTTTCTGTGATTTTTAAAATCTGGCTAGCTACTTTAAGCCTTCCGTCAAGCAGGAAGGCATGATGTCAATGTAATCCATAAGATCAGCATGTGCTGTCAACATATCAGAAAAGGAAATTCATTTGTGAATCACAAATTGTGATTGTAATTGTGAAATTGCTCAGCCATGTAATTTATTCAGGGCCAAACCCAACCCATCAACTGGGTTTTCTTTCAGAGGAAAAGGATGAGAGATGAAACTGCAGAGGACTAGCTCTAGAAATAAGGAAATATTTGTAATCCGAGAAATGTTTGAAACCCAACAAGACTTGAATGCAGTGCTAAGAATCAAGGTGACCACCCCCCTCCATCAATGGGGAGGGGGCCAGAAACAGAGGCAAGCTTGGGAGGACAGAGGACAGGATGGAGAGGAGCTGCTCCAGTGCAGAGGAAGTGGGGCACTTCATACTACCCGTTAGATGACTGTCCATTATAGATGAAGAAGTTACGTGGGGCTCTACAATCTCTTCTCCATGGGGAGACGAGAGGCACAGCTGTTCTTTTAGCCCCTTGCCGGGCATCTGCCAGTTCAGATGCATCCTTCCCTCGAATGTTATGGCAACACCTCTACTTATCTTCAAAAAGGTTGGCTGACGGAGTGTATATGAGGAGGAAATGGTCTCAGAGGAGCCGAGCCCTGAGGATTCTGCCCAAGCTACTGATTTAGGTTTCCCTCCTGAAGGCAGCTCACGCCAGGTATCCTTCAGAGACACAGCAGGACGCCTCTCCTATGAATGGGGAATATGCAATCACAGCAGCCTTTAATGATTGAATTAATTTATTTCTTGAGGGCACCATACACACAATGAGAATTACTGAACTATTGTCCTGCGACACAGGGCACAGTTCACAACATTAGCACTCAACTAGGCTTTTGAGCGTAATCACAGTTGCTGGAAATGATTCCATAATCCTCCATTTCTTTCAGGGGAATGGGAAGCTTGGCAGAAGGGACTTTGCACACAAAAGGAACCTTTGCTCACCTCCCCAGATATTGTCTTCTTCTCTGCCCTGCACTTGCTGGGGAAAAAAAACCGGACAGTTCTCTCTTTTTACTCCTATTACTTCACTTATTCATCCACTAACTATTGAGTTTGCCAGGCGGTGGGCAATAAAATAGGAAGCCCACAGTAATGCCAGAGACCCTAGAAAGGACTGGCTGTAGGCATTATTGTCTTTTAAAACGAGCAAGGAGGTTAGACCTTCCATTCAACTTCTAGTGGCTGACAGACAAGCCAGAGTAAGTCCAGATGAACCGATCAACGATTGGGAGGGACTCTGTAGAAAAAGATGCTGCGGTCTCTCACAAAGCTTTATCCCAAGCTGACTCCAGATTTAAAGACAATTTCTCCCAGGCAGGGATACAATAAACTGAAGCTGGGAAAATTCATCCCAGAACTGATCTTTCTGGGAGGTCTGAACTGTAACCCCCTCCAGAAAAGGGTGACCTACCAGTTCCCTACAAAAACTCCATTTTGCCAAGATTAAGTTTCCATCCATTTCTGTGCCACTCAGGCTACTGAAGAGCACAGCAGCATAGCAATAAACAAACAAACCAATAAATAAATAAACCATCCACCAGCCATTATCCACTATAGTCTACTACAAATACCTAACATGGGTTTGTATGTGTGTGTGTGTGTGAAGGAGACACAATTGTGAAGCCCTTGGTGCTCTTTGAACTTGATTGTTTGCTTCTGGACATTTCATTACCCAACTAGGGAACATCGGCAGCGCAAGGGAGGGTGGGGTTTCCTCCCTGTTTATATACTGTAGTTATACTGTATAATACAGTGTGTGTGTGTGTGTGTGTGTGTGTGTGTAATCATTGTTTTCAAGCAGAAAACAGTACCCTAATCAAGGAACTACCAAGGAGAAAACCACACCCCCACCGACACTGACAGGGCAAGCTACTGTAGGTAAACAGGGAGCAAACCCCACACTCCCTCGCACTGGTGATGTTACCTAGTTGGGTAATGAAACATCTGCCAGCAATCAGCCAAGCTCAGAGAGCACCAAGGACTCCACAGTTCAACCCTGAGCTACAAACATTCTCTTCTATTGGAGACACGAATGAATATAAGGCATATTTCTTTGTGAAGCTTCCTTTGACTATCTTCACTGGAAGCACAACTTTGAAACCTTGGCTTGCGTGCCTTTTGTGGCTTCTTTGCTATCGCCACAAAAACCACTTTTGCTGCTTTATTTTATGCACTTGGCAACAATCCTCTCTCCTTAGTGAAACCTTTGTGGTTTTCCCATTCTATTTCAGAGGAGTCCCTCCCACAGTTACAAGCTTTTCAGGGGAAAAGCTCTGAATTGAATTGCCTTTTATTGAGTAGAACTAACTGATATCTTGGTGGGAACTGTTTAAAACAGTCCGAAGTTTTCTCCTCTCATTCCCAAAAACTCATAGCTCACTCGTGAGTTAAAAATCAGTTTTCCATTACTCTGGAAGGAAACTGTGAAAATAACATCTCACAGACATTGGATGTTTATGTTAAATATCTAAGTTTATAATTTACGCTACCAAACATTCCCGAGAGAACTGGAAAATCTTAAATACCAGCCTTCATTTTTGAACATCTTTTCTAAATTTTATAGCTGTGAGAATGGGACGTACTAAAACCCTGATGAACATGGGCCTTTTCATTTCCCACCAAAGCAGAGCAACAGAGTGGGGCTTGTACTGTTTATTTAATTTACTGATTAAAATTATAATATATATACTGCCTGATTGCTGTAAACATTTGATTTCCAATGCAGATTGCATACTACAAAAAAAAGAGGTATTCTTACAGGCTACCTAGCTGCTAAGAAAGAAGACGAAAGAGAATTAAGGGGAGGCAGAATATTCTTAAGGGAACGATGCTCACTCATCATCTGCAAGGTCATTACAAATCAACAGTTCAGGACAATGAGGGCACTGTTGTGTACCCAGGTTGCGCATCCCTTTGGAGCACATGCGGGCATCAGCATGGCGCCCAAAAGGAACCCTTTACACCAAGGGCATCTTTTCCTAGAATCTCGCTGCTCATGCACTCCCAACCCGTTTCTCCTTTCAACTTTCAAGATGGCGCCCAGCCATGTCGCACGGTGTCCTTTGCCTGGTTACAGCAAGGTTATGATCTGCCCATCGATTTTGGAACTTTTCTCATGAGCCAATAGCCCTTTGCTTTTCGACTATTTTGGAGAAGCTGATAACTGCCTCTTGTAACTGCCTCTCTTCAGCCGCGTATCAACAAAAGCCAGAGAAGACAGGCTGGAGAGGTACCACCAGAAGTGTTTCCTGGAGATGGGGGGCTCTCCCTGGAAATTTAATGCATGGCAATAGAGTTATGAGGGTTATACACTCTCTGCCTTCAGCCGCCTTCAGTTTGTCTATCTCGGAAAAAAGCCTCTTTTTACAAAGAAGCATAAGCCTCTAGTAATCGCTCCTTGCCAAAGAACAGCCATAATAAAAACAGCCCTGGAGCTTCTCACCGTTGGGGAAACAGAGCTGTGTAATTCGTATATTCCCATTAAAGAGGGGAGACGATGATGTCTCTTTTCCACCAGAACTGCAAAACGTTACAGTAGAAGCAAGGTGGAAAATTGCCGTTTACGCTGAGCATTACACAGATTCTTAAAAGGCTGAGTTAGCATTAAGTTCATTTCCCACAAGTGGTAAATATTCTGGTTAAGCGTTATAATACGTGACAGTCCAAAGGAAGGCATATCACGCTGATAATACAGAATCAGAGAAACCAGCCCAACATCTTTCGATTCCTGCAGGGTTGGGAGGTGATCTCTGGACAGCCACCTGCTTCACAGCTTCCTTTTCCAAATCCATTATCCCACTCTCCTATATAGGGCAGTAATACAAATAACATTTTACTTCATTTCTGACAACAACAAGGAAAAGCTACGTATGTGACTGTTAAGTGGAGAAGAATTATCATTACTGCTTGCAATTATTACTTATTTACCTAAGAGAGATGTGGAACAGAAAAGACATCTATAGTACGTGTACTTTCGGAAACGCTTTTTCATCACCTCCTCTTTCCTCATGCACCCATTTCTACTTACAGTAAGTTACATGCAGTTTCCATCATTTCCCTCATTTTCATTTTTTTTTCTCAAATAAAGGCATGCTACGTGTACAAAACCAACAGCATGTCAAATAGCAAGTTACTTGGGCTTTTATACATAGTGGAGAATTTTCCAGCAATCCTCAAAACTGCAGACCAGGAGATCTAAACACATCGACACGCAGATAGAGAAATTAAATGAACAGTAGGTCAAGTAAAAGAAAGAGAAAAAATAAGGTGAGTAAGCAGAGAGAAAAAAGAAAGCCGAGGAAAGTATATTTTCAAATATC